>NC_057358.1:129664824-129975052 GCF_016509475.1 Prionailurus bengalensis
GTATACCCTTAAAAAACATTACTAAAAAAAATTATTCTAGATGTTTCTGTGAAGGTATTTTTTAAATGAGATGGGTAGACTTTGAGTAAAGCAGGTTATTCTCCATAGTGTGGGTGGGCCTCGTCTAATTAAGTTATGGTTTCAGTAGAAGACTGGCCTCTCGGACGAGGGAATTCGCCAGCAGACAGACTCTGGACTCGAGCCGCATCCGTTCCCTAGGTCTCCTGCCTGCTGGCCTGCCCACATTCACATGAGCCAATCCAGTAAAATAAATTTCTCTCAACGGGTGGAGAGAGGTGAGGGAAGGAGAGGGACCGAGGGAGGGGGGAGGGCGGGATCAGCAGCATCTTCTGTACTCACAAGGGGGAAGGAAGAGCATGTCACAGGCACTTTGGCCAGCCGCGTCACCTCTCTGCTTTCACAGCCTTGCTCCCTCTTACCCGGACAGTTTTACCAAACCCTCCTTCATGTAGCTGAAATTTTCTTCAGTTAGGTACTATAATTGGTTATATCAACTTTAAAATTGTGGGTTGCAGAAGTCATACCCCCACTGTAAGGTATTTTTGAGTTCCTCTATGGCCTGTGGTTACAGGATGGCGGGGGGAGAGGCAGCCAGAGTTTTGAGTAAGGATGGCTCAGCGACTTAGGAAACTGGTGGAACTTTCCACACTGGGTCCTCAGAGACTTGCTCATCTGGAACACAGGCCTCAAGACAGTTTGCTGGCTGGGGGAGAAAATGGCTTCAGCGTGTATGGGATTTAAAAATCTATTTTGTGGACTGCTTGAAATTTTCAAACATTTAATTTGGGGGTTGATATTTTTGTAGTGGAAAACGTTCGTTTTTGTGATTGCTGTGTGCTAAGTAAGATAAAAGCAATGGAAATGCATTCTCTCATTTGCTCCTCACACAGCCCCGGAAGCTGAATGTCCTCTTTATCCCTCTTTATGCAGGGGAGAAACTAAGGCACAGAGAGTTTCAAGAAAATTCATTCAGGATGGGACACCTGCCTGGCTCGTTCAGTGGGGCATGCAACTCTTGATCTTGGGGTTGTGAGTTCAAGCCTCACATTACATACATACATACATACATACATACATACATACATAGGAAAGAAGGAAGGAGGATTTTTATTTATTTATTTTGAGAGAGAGAGAGAGAGAGCTGGAGTGTGCACACGAATGGGGGAGGGGCAGAGAGGGGGTGGGAGAGAGAGAATCCCAAGCAGGCTTTGTGAGGTCAACACAGAGCCTGACTCGGGGCTTGAACTCACAAACCGTGAGATCATGATCTGAGCTGAAATCAGATACTTAACCGACTGAGCCATCCAGACTCCTGGAAAAAATAAAAAAATTTTTTTAACCAATTCATCCAGGGTCACATAGCTAATGAGTGCTCAAGTCAGGACTTGATGTGGGATTTGTCTGTGTCCAGATCCCACGCTCCTAACTTCTTCACCTCACTGCTCCCCCTTAGAACTGAAAGGAGTGTGCTGGGTTTCCTCTCGAGTGAAAAATATCCAGATGCATCTAGAATGATTTTGTTTGTAATGGTTCTTCCTACAGTTTCCCACCCGCACCGTTAGCGTATTGTTTCATCCTTGTGCGTGTCCCCACGTGGCAGGAAGTGCAGGTGGAGGTGCCACCACTGCCCTGCCTCTCTTGGGGGGCAGGGGGCAGGGAGAGGGGGGACGGGAGAAGCTTCCAGAGCCGCCCGACATTCAGCCTGTGTCTCCGGCCAGAACTGGGTCACATGGCCACTTCTAGCGGCAGGGGAGACCAGAAGAGCTAAGTTCTGTGGCCAGTGGAGAGTGAGCGCCTTTGACAAGGACAAATTCTGCAGCAGTCGGCTTCACGAGGTGGAGTTAATAAGTGTCTACTGACGTCATCGCAGAGCGCATTAACACACATACAGGCTCCGGCGCGGCCAGGTGGGTGAGTTCCCACGCTGCCTCTCCAGAAGGAGTGCCCAGCTGGCCCGCGCCCCAAGAAGATCAATCAGAATGGCGGAGGCTCTAGAGATCACGTCCAGAGCAGCCACAGGAATTGAGGGTTAGTGTGGAGGACAGATTAAGGGGGAGACATGGTAGTTTCTAAAAATATTCAAAGGACTGCCAAGTGGGAGGAAGATTACCTGCACAACAGCTACCAAGGGATCAATAGAGGACAAAGGATGGGAGTATTTCAAGTATTACAGGGGCCCCTGGGCGGCTCAGTCGGTTAAGCGTCTGACTTCAGCTCAGGCCATGACCTCCCAGTTCGTGGGTTTGAGACCCGCCTTGGGCTCTGGGCTGACAGCTCAGAGCCTGGAGCCTGCTTCAGATTCTGTATAACCCCCTCCCTTCCTCTGCCCCTCCCCCACTCACCCTCTGCCTCTCTCTGTCTCTGTCTCTCTCTCTCTCTCTCAAAAATAAATAAACATTAGGGGCGCCTGGGTGGCGCAGTCGGTTAAGCGTCCGACTTCGGCCAGGTCACGATCTCGCGGTCCATGAGTTCGAGCCCCGCGTCGGGCTCTGGGCTGATGGCTCAGAGCCTGGAGCCTGTTTCCGATTCTGTGTCTCCCTCTCTCTCTGCCCCTCCCCTGTTCATGCTCTGTCTCTCTCTGTCCCAAGAATAAATAAAAACGTTGAAAAAAAAATTTAAAAAAAAATAAATAAACATTAAAAAATTTTTGGGGGGTGGGGGGCACCTGGGTGGCTCAGTCAGTTAAGCATCTGACTTCGGCTCAGGTCATGATCTCACAGTTCGTGCGTTCAAGCCCCGCGTCGGGCTCTGTGCTGACAGCTCAGGGCCTGGAGCCTGCTTGGGAATCTGTGTCTCCCTCTCTCTCTGCGCCTCCCCTGCTCACGCTCTGTCTCTCTCTCTCTCTCTCTCTCTCAAAAATAAACAAACATTAAAAAAAAAAAAAAAGATTAAAAAAAAATTTTTTTTAATTTAAGTGTTACAGAGGTTTATTGTCCTGGTAGGTATGACCTCATCCTTCATTCAGTTAGTTACTCAGCAAACACGCACCCCGCAGGTTTATCGGGGGGCCAGGTCCCATCTGATGTATGAATTCCTGAGCTGTGTAATCTCCACCCAGGAGCTCACGACCTAATGGGAGAGACAGACAGCCGCTCACAGCCTAATGGGAGAGGCAGACAGAAACAAAGAAATCAATTCCGTAGAGTTATTTTAACAGCCCTGCTGAGCAGAACTTGTAGCTGCGGCCTGTGTGAAATGCTGCTGGCCCGTGAGGGAAGGAACAGGTCCTCTAGGGGGTCAGGGCAGGCTCCTCGTGGTGACCTGACTTTGATCTGGGCGTAGGAGCAAGATTTAGGGTGGGCAGGAGGGCAGGAGTACAAGCAGGCCCCGCCGGGGCACAGTCAGAAGGCCAGGGCCGTCTCCACCCTGAGCCCTGCCCACCAAGCCCCGGGAAGCCTGGGAGTTCCAGTCCCACAGCCTTGTTTGATCTGAAGTTGCGGGGTTGGTTTGATCAACAATTTTTTTCTTTAATGTTTATTCTATTTCTGAGAGACGGAGAGAGACAGTGTGAGCAGGGGAGGGGCAGAGAGAGGGAGACACGGAATCGGAAGCGGGCTCCAGGCTCCGACCCGTCAGCACAGAGCCCGACACGGGGCTCGAACCCCTGAACCGCGAGATCATGACCCGAGCCGAAGCTCAAACACTTAAGCAATGGAGCCACCCAGGCGACCCAACCAATGTCTTTAAACACCCAGGCTTTTTGTCCTGAGCTTGTCACCTCCTGGGCCCAAGCTGCAGGTACCCCATTCCCAGGAGAGAGAAAGGAAGAAGAGGGAGGAAGGGTTTTCTCCTCCCTGAGCTGTGTCTCTGTGTCCCAGAAAGGACGTCTCCCCTGCCACTGCCCAGCAAACACCCCTCTTCTCCCCGGAAACCAAAACAAGGCCACTTGCCCACTTCTGGAGCAGGTGCTGCAGAGGGGAGCGGGGTGGCCGCTCTGGGCAGGGAAGGAAGGAATGGCTGCCGGGTGGGTCCTGGTGCAGGCCGGTGCCAGCTTTGAGGATGGCAGAGCTCGCCTCTCCCCTCCAGTTGCCTCACTGCCCCTGGGACTTTCTCCCTCCCTCGGGCCACTTCTCCCCGGTGCCTGAGAGTCACCCTCCAGCCCCTCTTCTGTCTTCTTCCCGACATCCTCGATGACTCATCGTTGATGAGTTCATTCGGCAAGGCCAATGCCGTTCCTCTCCCAAGAACCTCCCTTTCCACCTGCCCAGCCCGGCGCCTTGTGCTCTGGGCTCCGCTCAGACGGCACCTCCTCGCTGACACCTTCCCTGTTCCCTCTGCGGGTGCTCACTGCCCCCCGCCCCGTCTCCTGGCTCTCACAGCACCCTGAACTGGCCTCAGCCATGCCACCCTGCTCTGAAAATGTTTGCCCACCTGTCATCCCTGACCACTTTAGGACCTCCTGAAGGGCAGGGATTCTGTCCTTTGCCTTTGCCTCTGGAGCACCTGCCGCAGGGCTGGACAGATAATAGCCACTCAGAGAATGTCGTGGAGGGCAGAGAGGTGGACGTGAGGGAGATGGTGGGAAGCAGGTGCACAGAAAGCAATTGTGGGGCAGGATAACGGGCACTAGGCAGGGGGTGGAGGCAGAGGGCCGGTAGGGAGGGAGCGAGGAGGCGGACAGAGGGCGGGTATTACCTACAGCAAATTTCAAACATCGTATCACTTCTCTCATGAATATTTCAGTACATCTCTAACAGGTAAGGAATAGGATTCTTACTTAAAAACAAACAAGCTGCAGCCCCAGTACCATTATACACTTGAAAAAAAAGGATACAAATGGAGTGACAGTAAACACTGAAAGGAAGTCCCCAAAAGGATCTCTGGTTCCTTTGAGTGACGTGAGTGGGTGGTGTTTCTGCCGGAGAGCTGGCGTTCTGTAAATGTGATCTAAAAGGAAGGTGGCTGTGCACGGCCTTGCTGGGGTGAGGGCCTCAAAAGAAGGCCTGTGGGGGCCACTCGGAGCTGATAGGCCGTGTCATTGTTGTCTTTCTCACGGTCCGCCGACTTGCGTTGGATCCTTCTCCCCTGGGCCTGGACCATGGCCTGAGACAGAACCAGGTCTGCGGGTCGTCACCGGCCTTGAAGACCATCCTCACTGCTCACAAGCCGCACTTTGTTGAATCGAAGATACTGTGGGGTGTGCGAAAAGAAAAAAATGCCAGCCGAGCGCTGGCAGGTCATTATTTGTAAGAGCCACCCCAATATCAGAGGGGTTCAAAGTGGGAAGGGGGAGGGGAGCTCACAGAGAAACACAGTGTGCGACATCGGGGCAGGTGGGGTGGGGACTCGGCCTTGAACCGGAGTGGTGAGGCAGTCTGGGGGCTGTTGGCCTTGGACAAACACTCAACAAGCCTCTCCTCTCTGTCCCACTGGAGGGTAGACCCCGGCGAGAGAGAGAGAGAGAGAGAAAGAGGGAGAGGGATAGGTCCCCAAGAGCTCTGGGTCCACCCTAGTTGGGTAGAGATGTCCTTGAATAGCCAAGCAGCATGAGATACACAGTGGGTTTAGACCCCACACAGGCCCAGCTCTGCGTCCCTGCTCCCCCACTTCCGGGCGTTGGACCTCAGCTGCCCCCATGCATGGTAGGGACCGTGGGGAGGTGACCCGAGAGGAGGTACACTGAGCAGGTTACACAGGCTCAGTGAATGCCAGTCATTTTGTCACTGTTCTTCATGATGTTACCGTCACAGTGCCGGATGACCATACAGGTCACAGTGACACAGTCCCCTCAGTTGGCAAATACACTGAGGAGCTGTCACCAGGGTAGGGCCTTAAAAGACGAGCAGGGATCAGCCGGTCCATTTCCTCCTCTCTGCCGGCACATCCGGATCTCACACCGTGTCCTATCTCAGTGCCCAGTCTTTTCTGTCATGCCACTCTCACCTTTGTGAGGGCCATTGTGGCCTCCCACTGGACCGTCAACTTGCTGTGGGCAGGACCTGGTTGGTTTTGCTCACCAGAATCTCTCCCAGCACCCGGATGGCAACAAGCAATGAGTACGTTCAAGAGGCACATAAGGTCGTGGTTAAGAGTATGGATGCGGTAGGGGTGCCTGGGTGGCTCAGTCGGTTGAGCGTCCGACTTTGGCTCAGGTCACGATCTTACAGTCTCACAGTCTGTGGGTTCGAGCCCCGCATCGGGCTCTGTGCTGACAGCTCGGAGCCTGGAGCCTGCTTCCGATTCTGTGTCTCCAGCTATCTCTGCCTCTCCCCCACTTGTGCTAGCTCTCACCCTCTCTCTCTCTTTCTCTCTGTCTCTCAAAAATAAGTAAGTGTAAAAAAAAATGTAAAGAGTAAGGATGCAGTAACCAGACCTCTCTGAGTCTGAACCTCTGCTCTGCAGTGTGGAAGCTGTGTGACCATGGGCAAGACACTGACCTCTCTGTGCTCCTCAGTTTATTTATCCTCTGTCTTAAGGATTATGGTGAGAGGTTCGTGTGAAGGCCCGAGTCCCATGATTGGTGCTTACTGAGCATCCAGTGAGCGTGCTGGTGGTGATGGTTGTCATCGTCCTCTGTGACCCAGATGCGTGACCGAATGGTAGAAAGGCATGCCAGGCAGAAGCCCAGGGGCATGCAAGAACAAGGCCCCAGCAGGAGCAGAACACAGCCAGTCTTGGCTGAGGTCAGTCCCAAATGTCCCTCTCAGCCCCTGAAGACTTCAGGATTTTGACCCTCAGGCAACTGAGGGCAGTTGGAAGGGCGGGGGGGGGGGGGGGGGGATCCTGGATAATTTTCAGACAGAAGAAGGTACTGATTGGATTTGTGTTTGAAGAGAAGAGGGTGGAGGTGATGGTCTAGGCCTCGGAGAGGTGACAGGGCCTGAATGAGAGCTGATAATGGAGCCGGGGGCAACTCGCAGATGTGTTGAGTAGTGGGAATTCCCAGATGTAGTGGCCTGCCGTTGGAATGTGCAGGGTGGTGAGGAGAAGACTCTAGGCTGCTCCCCCACCCCCAGGGCTGACTTTGGCAGCAGGTAGTCCTGGCCATGATTCCACCGAGCACCCGCAGACGCGGACTTCTCCAAAAGCAGTGGAAGGAGCCAAGAAGGCGACTGTCTTCCGGCTGTTTGGGGTCCCCCCAAGAAAGAGCAGGCAGGGAGCAGGGGCGGGGAGCTGGCGTGTCTTCGGTGGCCACTCTTGCCCGCTCTCAGCCCAGGTCACAGTCATGGTACTTAATGAGTCATGACTCATTACTGCTCTTACCTGATGTCGTGCACGCATTGTCTGGCTACAAAGTCTCAGTGTGAGGCAGGCAGCCTTATCTCGGTTTCCCAGAGGAGAAAGCAGACCGGAGAGGGCCTGCTGTCCCCAAGTTAGGACACGAAGCTAGACTCACCACACTCCAAGGCCTGTGCCACTGCCCAGCCTGACTCTGCCTGCCATCCCGCCAGGCAGACTCTCTGGAGCCTTCCCGGAAGGTGGCGTCTGCACCAGGCATGACGCGGGGAGAGGGGACAGGCACACATGGGCCCAGCGGTCCACGGCCACGGGACTGCTGGCCCCCGACGGCAGACAGGGAGGCTGGCAGGGCCTGGCATCCTCGGGAGCTGGGACAAGAGCAGAACAGCTCCTGGGACCTTTGACGACTGCCACCCACAGCCCAGAGGCCGGCGAGCATTCTCCTAGAACCCGTAACCACTGTCAGTGTTCGTACTCCCCCTTCCTGAAATAGCAAGCTGAGCCACTTCTGTGGTCAAAAAGCAAAAACAAAACAAATATCCCCAGGTTCCTGTGGGTTTCCATTTCTGCCCTTGATGGAGTACGCCCGGAAAGTCTCACTGAGGATGTGTGAAAACCCCCCAGTCGGGCCATCTGCTCCCCAGCTTGCGGGGAGGTGGCCGCGAGGCCCCAGGCTGGGCCCATCCTGCTCTAGACACACCTGTCTCCTACTGAGTTTGCCCGGGTGGACCTCAAACCTCCTCCCCTCCCTCCTCTTCCTCCTTCCTCCTCTTCCTCCCCCTGTTGAGGCTGACTGAAACCCCAGCCCCCCAGAAGACTCCAGCATCCGCCTGGCTCTGCCCGCTGCTGGCGTCGGGACTGGAGAGCTGTGCTCGGGGGGCCTCAGACCCGTGCTCCGGCTCCCGCACCCCCCGATTCCCTGGCCTGGCACCTCCTCCGGCTTCTGAGTGCCCTGCCACCCCTTAACGGCCACTTGCCTGTCCAAGATGACCTTGATCCCTTCTAAAACCGCGCTGCCCCTCCCCCAGAAGAGAGGCGCCCCTCATGTTCAGGCGTCCCCCGGGGGGCCTAGTTGAGGCAGCCCTGACAGGCCTGCTGGTGGAGCGAGGGATGGGGAGGAGGGGGCAGGGGGGCGCTTCCGGGAAGGCTGAGCTCCCCGGCCCCTGGTGACCACTGTGTGACCTCCCGGCACCTCAGTGTCCTCATCAGTTAGAGGAGGGCAGTGACACACACGTCACAGGCTTGGGAGGATTCAGCTGCCTGCTTTGTGTAAACAGCTAACGGCACTTGGTGTGTCAGGGGCTGTAACTGGAGAGGGTTGTTGCCGAGGAAGGGCACGCAGGCCAGGTTGAGGGCTGGGGAGCCTTGGAGTCTTTGGGGCACAGGATGGACACGGTCCCTTCCAGGTTTCAGAAAGCTCACTCTGAGGCAGGAAGGGCATGGGGTGGGGGAGGGGTGGGTGGGGGAGCCAGGCAGGAGGGGCCGGGGCAGTGGCCTGTCAGGCAGAGGCAGAGGGCAAGGTGACAGGGGCTCAGGTAGGACAGAGAATCCAGAGCTGGAGTTGGCAGAACACTGTGACCAGAGTCAGAGATGACTTGTCCTCTGGCCCGTGTGGCTGGGGACCGCTGAGGTGCGGTTTCTGGAGGAGTAGCACACTAGTGTGTTTAGCCACTGCCCACCCCTCCACCCCCCCCCCCCCAACCCTCCAGAGTAGAGCCTGGCTTCCTCCGCTCAGCTCTCTTTAGCAAGCGTATGAGTCCCCAAGGGCGGGGAGTGTGCCACAAAGAAGCCACACTCGGGACTTCATTGTGGGACAAATGAGCCCACCCTTCAACACTTTGAAAGGAAGCCGTCCTCACGCCCCCAGCCCTGTCCCCACAGCCATAGCCCGGGGAGAAAAACACCCCGTCCCGCTGCCGTCCCGCTGCCATGTCCCTACCCTGATGCCCCTGCTGCCTGGCTTGTGTCCCGAGCAGCTACCCCAGCGTCCATCTGGCCACAGGACTCAAGGCGGGACCCGGGATGGAACTGAGGTCAGGCCAGTTTCGAAACCAACGTCATGAAAGCCACAGTTATAGGGAGCTGACTGCCAGCCCAGCCCAGGCATTGTCCTGCAGGGTGGGCCCGCCTGCCTGGCCAGAAGAGGGCCCTGCCCGGTCACAGGGCCGGGGCTCAGAGTGCGCCTCAGCCCCTTTGGGCACCGGGGGGCGGGGGCCACATCTGTCTGGTCCACCGTTGTGTCCATCCCCAGTGCCTGGCACATGACTATGCAGCCTGTGAAGGGTCACTTGGCCCCCCCTGGGCCTCAGCTCTGTGTGAACAGAGAGAGTGAGCCTGCTGTTCAGGACTGCGGAACAGTCGCTGGGATCACGAGCTGCACGCACCCGGTCCCTTGGGTGCTGTTGGTGTGACAGGTGCCCTATGACCCTGTGCTCTCAGGTGCCCGGTGCCGGCAGGGGCCAGGCCTGGAGCCAGAGGAAAGGGCTGTGACAGAGGGGGACGTGGGATAGTGCCCAGGGTCAGAACACCAAGGGTCTTACTCCCTAACCTTAAAACGTCAACCGGTCCTGTCTTGGCCCACAGCCCTACCTAGGGTACGACACTTGCCAAAACAGGGTGATTTGTGTGATCAAACACTGGCCCGAAAAAGCAGGGGACCAGACTGTCTCTGTGCACTGTGTTGGAGCTTATTTAAGACCTGGGCTGCATGGATGGATTCTAGAAGGGTACAGAGGGGAGTGACCTTGGCTCTGGTAAGCCCTCAGAGTCTGCACAACCTCAGCTAGGTAGAAGTGATGGTTGCACAGCATTGTGGAGACAGGAAACGGCTGATTTTATGTTATGCAGTCTTCACCTCAATTTAAAAATAAAAGAACTGGGGGTACCTGGGTGGCTTAGTGGGTTGAGCTCTTGATTGCAGCTTTGGTCATGATCCCAGGGTCGTGGGATCAAGCATGGAGCTTACTTAAGATTCTCTCTCTCTCTCGGGGCATTTGGGTGGCTCAGTCGGTTAAGCATCTGACTTCAGCTCAGGGCATGGTCTCACAGTTCGTGAGTTCGAGCCCTACATCCGCCTGTCTGCTGTCAGCACAGAGCCGGCTTCGGATCCTCTGTCCCTCTCTCTCTCTGCCCCTCCCCTGCTCGCTCTCTCTCTCTCTCTCTCTCTCTCTCTCTAAAAAATAAACATTAAAAAAAAGAAGGAAAGAAAATTAGGGGTGCCTGGAGTGGCTCAGTCGGTTAAGCATCCAACTTCAGGTCAGATCATGACCTGGCAGTTTGGGGGTTCGAGCCCCGCATCGGACTCTGTGCTGACAGCTCAGAGCCTGGAACCTGCTTCAGATTCTGTGTCTCCCTCTCTCTCTGCCCCTCCCCCACTCACTCTCCATCTCTCTCTCTCTCTCTCTCAAAAATAAACGTTTTAAGAAATTATACTAAAAAAGTCATACATTTTTTAAGAAAATTAAAAAAAAAATTCTCTGTCCCTCTCTCCCCCCCCCTCTAAAAATAAAATAAACCTTAAAAAAATAAAAATAAAAAATAACAGAACTGCTACCACTTACTGAGCACCTGTTCTGTGGCAAGAACCGTACAGATGCCCTGTTTGAGTTATCACTACTCCTTTGGGCAGCTCTGTGGGGTGGCTGGCATCCACCCAGCCTTCAGACAGAAACCGGCTCAGAGGGGAAGGCCAGGCCGCCTGTTCGTAATGGGAGTCGAGATTTAAACTACCCTGGGTCCTTTGCTTCATAGGTTAAGAATGTCTCTGGGAGGTGCACCCCGGTGGCTCAGTCGGTTAAGCACCCGACTTCCGCTCGGGTCACGATCTCATGGTTCGTGGGTTCGAGCTCCCCGTCGGGCTCTGTGCCAACAGCATGGAGCCTGCTTGGGATTCTGTTTGTCTCCCTCTCTGTGCCGGCCCCCGCCCCGTCTCCCTCTCCCTCTCTCTCAAAATAAGTAAGCTTTAAAAAAAAAAATTCTCTGGGAGGTTTGAGAGGAAACTGGTTCCCAGTAGGGCCACTGGGAAGTGGGGCTGGGGCCGGGGAGGCAGGTAGATTTACTCCGTGTTGTGTGCTTCTTGGGAACCTTTTACGTTTTGAACCACGTGAATGGTCAAAAGATACCAACTCAAAAGATAATAGAAAGTCAAGAAGGAGCATTTTATTTGTGAAAATAAAACACTGCCTCCGTAGTTTCATGTCAGAAACCAGCCCACCGGATTGCTGTCCCCACTCATCCGGTTGGTAGACTGAGCCGCGAGGCCTCCTCGGTGATCAAAGGACGGTGACGCTCCTGGCCTCACATGGCTGCTGTAAGAATTAAGTGACATCACAAAAGGACAAATACTGTATGAGACCACTTAAATGACGTGTTAGGTCGTCGGGATCGTAAGGACAGTGCAGTGGCGGCCAGGGGCTGCTGGAGGGGAAATGGGGAGTTAGAGTTTCAGATTTGCAGGATGGAAAGGGTGGTGGGGCCCGCCGTACCACATCGCGAGTGTATTTGATGCTGCTGAACTATACGCTTAAAAACGGTAAGATGGCAAATGTTATGTGTATTTTAACACATTTTTAAAAAGAAAAAATAATACAGGGCGCCTGAGCGGCTCAATCGGTTAAGCAGCCAACTCTTGGTTTCGGCTCAGGTCATGATCTCATCGTTTGTGGGCTCAAGCCCCGCGTTGGGCTCTGCGCTGTCAGCGCAGAGCCTGCTTGGGATTCTCTCTCTCTCTCTCTCTCTCTCTCTGTCTCTCTCTCTCTGTCTCTCTCTCTCTCTTCTCTCTCTGCCTCCCCCCCATGACTCACTCTCAAAGTAAATAAAACTTAAAAAAAAAAAAAAGACTATAAAATGCAGCCCAAAACCAAAACAATTAAATGACAAAACAGAACAAGGTTAGGTAACAGTTTGCACGCCACTTGGTCCTTCTTGAGGCCCCAAAAAGTACCCATCGTCCTTCTCCTCTCTGGCCCTTCCCGCCGCGTCCCACACCACACACCTGCACGCGGCTGAGTCTGCCTGTCCAGGACCCCCCACACCGTGTAACTTGTGGTTTCTCCTCCGCAGAGAAGGCTACAGATGGCTCCCTGCAGAGCGAGGACTGGGCCCTCAACATGGAGATCTGTGACATCATCAACGAGACTGAGGAAGGGTGAGGCCTGCAGGCGAGGCGGGGGGGTGGGGGACGGGTTGGCCAGCCAGCCTCAGTGCAGCCTGCCTCTTGCCACAGAGCCCCTCCTCATTCCCACCCCTCCTGGAGTGCAAGGGGAGACCCTCCTGGGGTCCTCGGTGCCAGGAGGGCTGCAGAGGTCCTCTGAGTCCCACCCCAGGCAGGAGTGTGGCATCTTAGACATTTTGGAACAAAGATTCCATCCAATGCTGTCATGAGATGGACAGGGGACCCAGAGATGCCCTTGGGGGGCCACCAGCCCACACGGCCTCTCTCAGGTCACAGTCTGGCCAATTGGACCTCTTAGGACATCACCTGGGCCACATCCTTGTGGGACGCGGCCAGCTGGTGGCTCCCAGCACTGGGACATGGCCCCAAGCACTGTTCTGCACCATATGGGCTGGAAGGGGCAGGGAGACTCCCAGCTTTCTTTGTGAGCGAGAACAGACTTTCATTTCCTTAAGATTTGGAACCAGCAGGGGAGGGGGCCTGAGGGGGTCAGGGGACATGGAGAAGGCAGTGACAGTGAAGCAGAACTGAGAGCCCATCGGCATTAGCCTTTGCCAAGCATTTCCGGTACACAGGTCACCCCAGGACACATGCTGTGGAGGAGGCATCGTGGTCTGGGCTCTTGGTCTCTGACTAGCACTCTCTGACCAGCTGTGTGACCTTGGGCAAGTCACTGTACCCCCCTAGGTCTTTGTCATCAGAGGCAAATATCTCTTTTAGATTCTTCCAGCGGTAAGCCCAAAGTCCCGAGGGGAGCAGAGAGGGAAAGCAGGGTCACTGTCCTCAGGAGAACCCAGGAAGGGTGGGAAGAGGTGGGACCACAGTCGTGGGGAAGTACGGAACGATCTGAGAAATGAGAATCAACAGCTGGAGCAGGACCTCATTTCGCTCTCCATTTTTCACTGGGATAATCCAGCTGGTCTGCGGGGTCCTTCTCAGCCAAATGGTCCCTTTGTGGGGAAAGTGAGCCCAGGCAGCTGGAAGCGGGCGGCAGGCAGGGAGCACCGAGGGCAGCACACAGTGGCTACCGGCACCTTCCAGCATCCCCAGCGGGGGGCAGACCACAATGGCAGGGCCACCGAGATAAAAGATGGGGGGCGGACAGGCTCAAGGAGCCCCTGAGAGGGCCTGGGGCTGCACAAACCCCCTGGAGAGGCAAGTCACCATCTCCCTTATAAGCATTGGCAGAACTGGGGCTCGTGCGTACTCGGGTTCAAGCGCATATGCTGTTGACTTGAGCACTTCCTGTGTTCCAGGCACTGCTAACCCTAACCCTTGGCCTTGAATCTCTGGTCTAGGTCTACCCCCCCAGTGGGTTGTGGCCTCCCTGCCGTCCAGTCTGGGCTCCTAGCCGGGTACTGAGCGCAACAGGCCCACAGCAATGGCACACAAGCCTGGACTTCTGATTCCCAGTGCTGTGCCCTCTCTCTGGGCCGCTCTGAAACGTGGAAACAAGTCCCTTTCGAGGGTGACGGCCTGCCCCAGGGCATTGGTTGAAAACTACCCCCACCCTTCTGGGACAGGGGCCCACCCTGTCAGGGACCATGGTCCCTCACCCCACGTGTCCTGTGTGTCCATCACACCCTTGACAGGCCTCCGTGGCTCCTCCACCTTGCCTGCCGCCTTCGCTCGTGTGGGGGGACCCGTGTCTGGGTTCCTGACTTTCCTGACCCGCTCTTGACGGGCTCATCACTGAACAGACAGATGTCTGGCAGACAGCAGGACTGGCCCAGGGGCCACTCCCCAGCCTAGGAAATGTTGCTCATGCTCCTGTAGCGTACAGGGCTCTGGGAGGCCAAGTGTCAAGAGAGGACATGGTGCCCCCTCTTTGGGGGGCATCTTCTCAGCCAGGGAGCCCCAGGTGGGTGTCGTGTGACAGTGTACACCAGGGAGATGGGGGACTGGGAGTTGTGGGCGAGGCAGATTTTAGACGTGGAAGTTGGGGGCCACAAAGGCTTTTAGGCCAGAGCATCGGGGCAACATTGATTTCACCTGCACAGAGCTGAAGGGCAGGACATAGGGTGAGGCCACCGGCGTGCGTGGGCTGGGCGACAGATGGGGCAGGGAGGGCAGGCTGCCACCAGAGCCTTCAGGGCTCCCCCTGCACAAGGTATGTCCACCCTCCCTACCGGGATGGCCTGGGCCTCTTCAGCCTCTCCCTCCACCTCCCCGCACGGCCTCCATCCAGTCCCTCCCGCCTCTGCCTGAACCACTTCCCTCCTCCCCTCAGCTGGTTCCATCTCATCCTTCACGCCCAGCCGTGATGCCACCCCAGAGAGGACTCCCCTGACACCCACTCACTCTTACTGCGGGCCGCCCTTCTTTCCCACAGTGATGTGGGTCTCCCTGGTCATGTGGTCCTTGAGAGCAGACCCGCACGTTCACCAGTGTGTCCCCAGCACCCAGCATGGTGCCAGCATGTGTGACTACTTAATAAGACCTGAGTGGAAGTGTGGGTGGAGAGAGGAAGTGGCCAGGATGAGGCCCCAGGACTCGGCCCACACGTTATTCATTTATAAACCCCAGTGTGCATCAGGAATCCTTGGGGGTGTGATGAGTATACAGATCCCGGGAGAGCTTGGTTCAGGGACCTAGGGTGGGAGCCCTGGGTTTTGCATTTTTAACAAACCCTCATACCTCCCCCCAAGAGGATTCTGGTGCAAGGGATCTGGAGAATCTCTGCCAAGTATTCATGCCCTACTGAGGACTTTGGCAGAGCAGGCAGTTTGTGTTGTGATTAGAACCTGTGTGTTCAGCAGGAAACAGGACACAGGAAAGATGGATGAGTGGCTGGCTTGGATGGGATGGGATGAGATGAATGGGATGGAAGGATGGATGGATGGATGGATGGATGGATGGATGGACAGATGGACGGATAGACAGACAGAACCAGGGCTGTCAGGAAGCCCGTTTTCCAGGGCTTCCTGATCTTAGGTAGGTGGCCCCATGTGTTGAATAAGAAGGTTCCATTCCTCAGCGCATCCTTCCTTTTGTCCTTCTTGTGCCCAGTCCCAAAGATGCCTTCCGAGCAGTGAAGAAAAGAATTGTAGGGAATAAGAACTTCCACGAGGTGATGCTGGCTCTCACGGTGAGTGCCCCGTCCATCCGTCTGTCCCTCCATGGGAGAGCCACACCTCCCCCAGGCCTAGCAGGACTCCCAGCCACCGTGGGGCTCCTCTTCCAGGGGTTGAGAAGGAAAGGTCTGTGGGCAAAGCGCTGTCCTGTCTACAGTGCTGGCAGATACGGAGTGGCCATTTGGCAAAGTTCTCTCCAACTTCCTGGCATGGGGAGCAGACACCCTGAGGCCCACATCCCTCCAGACCCAGTCACGGAGAGCCCGTGCCAGAGGACCTGCCAAGTGACACAGAAGCTCGGTGAACCCAGAGCTCAGCAGGGCAGAAAGCCTGGCCGGGCAAATTGGGCACTTGGATGTCCTGGAAAGTGTGCATAAAACAAATGCCGGTGGCCAAGGACGGGCCAGGCGAGAGGGGGCATCCTGGCTGTCGGAGGGGTTTGGCTGCGAGTGGAGACAGCACTCTGTCCCGGGGTCCCCAGCAGCACTTACATCAGGTGAATCCGGCTAAAGAGCAGGGCACTTCCAGCCAGGAAGGGAGAACAAGAAATGAGGAGGGAAGTTCAGCGCCTGGTCCTGGGGCTGCAGGGTCACCATGGGATTATGGAAGTTCACTGTGGTTTCCATTTGGAGAGCCACCCTCCCTCCAGACTGTATTCGGCTCAGAAGCAGCTTCAGGACAGGCTTCTGTGGGTTCTGAGGCCACTCGGTGAGGGGCCACTAGTGAGCACACCAGCCCCCGAGTCGGGGCACTGTCCCCACTTCTCCGTGTTCCAGGGTCTCACTTGAGAGGGCCCCTCCCGTACTCAGCCTCTCCTCCGGGATGGAGGCCGAGTGCAAGGGTCCTGGGCACTCCTGCTCACGGGCCCCTCACGGCCTCCAGGTCTTGGAAACCTGCGTCAAGAACTGCGGGCACCGCTTCCACGTGCTGGTGGCCAGCCAGGACTTTGTGGAGGGCGTGCTGGTGAGGACGATCCTGCCCAAGAACAACCCACCCACCATCGTGCACGACAAGGTGCTCAACCTCATCCAGGTGAGCGTGGGCAGGCCGGGCCAAGCTCCGTGCCAGCCGCCTTCCGGGGTGGGGAGAGAGCTTCGGGCCTGGCCGGGCAGCAAGGCGCCCCCACCATCGCTGCCCTTCCGTCTGCTTCCAGCTCCTTCTCACGTGGGGCTGTCTTGGTGTCCGCTGACTGGAGGTTCTGAGTGCGGGGAGGGGGCTTAGCGGGGGCTATGTGGGCGCGGCGGTCCGAGGACCAGCGAGTCAGGGCATCTCTGCTCTCTGGGGGCGGATAGGTGGGCTCACGGGGGAGATGGCGAGCAGTGGTTACCGGCCGTGTCCCCCTGTCCCCTCTCAGTCCTGGGCTGACGCGTTCCGCAGCTCGCCCGATTTGACGGGTGTGGTCACCGTCTACGAGGACCTGCGGAGGAAGGGCCTGGACTTCCCGATGACCGACCTGGACATGCTGTCGCCCATCCACACGCCCCAGAGGGTGAGGAGATTCATCCCTCGGGAGCAGCGGGGAGGGCAGGTGGGGGAATTACCAAGCAGGTTCCCCAGCTGCTCTCTGACGTGCTTGCCCGCCTCGCTGATCCCGGTTTTTGCCCTCTAGACCGTGTTCAGCTCAGAGGCGCCATCAGGGCAGAATTCTGTGGGCACTGATGCCAGCCATGGAGGAGACTCCACCCAGCACACCGCCCCCCTGCCCGTCCCGGCCGCACTCCCCAGTGACACACCCATCACGCCAACCCCTGAGCAGGTAAACAAGCCTGAGTCAGAGCCATGCGGGGCAGGGAGGGCCCCTCTCGGTATGGAAATTTCTATCCTCACAGCGGCCCCACTGGGTATGTATCATTCTTCCTGTTTCAAAGACGAGACTTAGATAAACTCACTTGCCCAGAGCCGCACAGCTCATCAGAGATGGTGGTGGGATTCAAGCTCAAGTCTGTCTGACTCCCAGCAGGCTCGGTCCTGCACCTTGGCTGTTCTCCAAAGTGTGTGCCCCACGGAGCCCCTCAGGCAGCACTGGGGAGAGTAAGTGCCCAGTAGGTGGCCCCTTCGGCAACAGCGTCTTCGTCGTCTTTGGGTGGTTTGTTTATGTGCTCAAATACGATTTCATCTGAACAGAGGTTCTGGCTAAAAACAGTTTTAAAACATCTGCACAAAAAATTTTTTTAAACCCTTGCTCTGCACCCATGATGCTTCCCACAGAGCTCCAAGAAGAAGGTTTGAGGTGTAGTGTAAGATTCCAGGGGCCGGGGCTCCGTGAGTAGCCCTGCAGGATTACCCACAAGACTCACGACGCACTGACTTAGCTTCTGTCCCTCAGTTTCTTCCTCCTGGAGTGGGGGGCAAGGCCACCTGGCAAAGCCGCCTGCCCCCCAAGGGATATCTGCAGCCATCACCAAAATAAGCTGGATACATGCTCATTTCATGTATTTATTTTTAAGTTTATTTATTTAAGTAATCTCTGCACTCAGCATGGGGCTCGAACCTACGACCCTGGGATTAAGAGCTACATGCTCTACTGGCTGAGCCAGCCGGGCGCCCCAGTGTACCCCCATTTTAGACGTAGCTGTTGGGGTGTGAGCTGAGGCCTTGTGTTGTCAGCATGCCCACTTTTGAGGTGTGTTATGAACTTTAGACCCATTGTACCAGCTACACGTGCAAGCTTAGCTGTTAAAGATACTGGCAAGAGACACAGGTCTGTGATGGAAACAAAGTGAAACTTGACCTTCCAGAGTGGACCCACTAATCTCCTGTAGTGTCTCATCTGGACTTATGAACAAACCTGCCAGCAGCCCCTCACACCCCAACCTATCTGGAGAGAAGCTTCTGTACTGGGTATCTCACAATAAGTTATAAAATCACCTCCCAGAGTCACAAATATTACTAGAAAAGTTTTCCTAACTGGACATACAATTAAAGTGGTATAAAACCTGTAAAATCACCCTGTGATCCAAATTTCACGTAGCCTAGTTATGCTTTTAACCTTTTTGCCTGAAGTCTACGTCGGCGTGGATTAAGCCTGATGACATCCAGGGTAAGAAGGTTCTCGTTAAACAAAACTGAGTAGGCGGTGTTTAGTTTCCAGCTCCCCTCTTGTCTCCTGGGGCATGTTAAAGCTTCCAGGCATCCAGTGGTATCACTCCCAGACTCTGTTGTAATTAGGTCCCATCGGACCCGGACACACTGGGCTTGTGGTCAGTAGTCTTTCCACTCATTTATACCAAGAGTGTTCATTAAATCGGCCAAATGTACCAAACGTGTCCTGGGGTTTGGAAGGTGTCTGTGACCTGTAGTTACTACCTGTGTCTGCACCCGCATTTCTTCATCTATAAAGGCTGGGATAATGATACGTGCCTCGTAAGATTGTGGTAAAGTTTAATGAGCAACAAAAGTTAAATGCTTGGCATTTGGTAGGTGGTTAATAAATGGTGGCTGCTGTCACAGGCATCGTAAATTTGTATACTGACTCTCGTAATCTGAAATCTGCTAGGTCACATGCAGTTCTCAGAACGCAAGCCACTTAATAACTGGACCCATAAGGTATTCCATGGCCAAGGTTCTTCGTCCAGATTAATTTTAGAACCTCCATACCAGGGCGCCTGGATGGCTTAGTCAGTTGAGCGTCCGACTTCAGCATGGATCGTGGTATCACAGCTTGTGAGTTAAAGGCCCGCATTGGGTTCTCTCCGTGTCAGCAGCATGGAGCCCACTTGAGGTCCTCTTGTCTCCCTCTCTCTCTGCCCCTGCCCCACCCATGCTCGCTCGCTCTCTCAAAAATCTTTTAAGTTTAAAAAAAAAAAAAAGGACTTTCATACTGATGCCTTACTAGACATTCACAGCGTCCACAGAGTTCCTGAGACCAATCACCCCACAAAGCCCCACAGCATAAGACACTGGACCAGTGGCCCTTCGCCACCTCACTCATGTGGAGACTGTGCAGCCTTATTTACGCTGATTCCCCAAGCTGACACCCTGGAACCCTTTGATCACTGAAAACCTGCTAACATGGTTTTAACAAGTGCTAAATCTGAGTTTCACACTCAAGGTGGGGCGTGGCACTCATGCTTGAAAGAGCCCAGGACACCAGAACAGACCAGGAGGAGCAGACCAGGAGCAAGTCCTGTCCTCACAGAAGAGGAGAGGGGAGTAAGCTGTCATCCTAGGCAGGAAGGCGGCCTGCTGATTCCCTCCTCTCCCCTGGGCGGGGAACTGCCCTCCAGGGCCTCGTTAGCTGCCATCTTGGCCCCAGGAGATGCTGGAGCCCTGCAGCCGCACTCTGTGGTGCATTTACCTTCAGCTTCTTTCCTTTTGGCCTTCCCTGAACCAGGCTCCCCAGTTTAGAGATGGTAACGGTCGGTAGAGCTCTGTGAGGGGGTCTTTGGGGGGTGGGGCAGTCCCACCACAGGCCTCTTCGTGCCGCGCTGTGGCCCACGAGCCAAAAGGGTCCTGGCGGGTCAGCTCCCCTGGGCTAATGGCGCCAGCCTGTCCTCGTGAGCAGCGCCCCTGGCCCCCTGGCCTCTCTCACCAGGGCCGACCATGTGTTTCAGATCGGGAAGCTGCGCAGCGAGCTTGAGATGGTGAGTGGGAACGTGAGGGTGATGTCGGAGATGCTGACGGAGCTGGTCCCCACCCAGGCGGAGCCTGCAGACGTGGAGCTGCTACAGGTGAGCGAGCACCCAGCGGTCCACACACATTTCTCCCCCACCCACACTGCAGCTTTCGTGACTTCCTCTGAACTCCTTGGTCACAGTGGGAGGGGTTAAAACCAGGGACTCTGGACCCCAGCACTGCCATTTTCTAGTGGGAACAAAATGGCCCCTCCTGCCCCAGCTTCCTCATCTGTAAGATTGTTCTAATAAGAGCTTTTAAGGTCTGAGTGTGACACGAGAATTAAATAAGGCTTTGCATGTAAAACACCAGCCCTGGGCCTGGTTCCGAGTAGGCCCCCAGTCAATGAGGAGAAGCTTGGAGGTGGGATTTCCCCCCTTCCAGGATTTGAAGCTTAGCAGGCAGGTATGGGAGCAGCGCCGGCGTTGAGAGTAAAGAGCAGGTGGTCTTGGGCCCTGGGGCAGGTGCAAGCCACCGGCTTTCTCTCCAAATGTCACATGTATTCCCGCAGTCCCATCCCCAGCTGGGAGCCACTGAAGGCACCACCCCACCCGTGGAGGTCAGTTCACAGAGGTGCCAAGAAAGCGGGGCGGGGCGGGGGGGGGGTGTGCAGCGACCAAGGCCCAGGAATCACCAGGTGTGAGTGCTGGGTTGACATGGGGACAGCTCACAAGCAATGAGCACTTCCTGCACACCAGGCTCTGATGTTAACACTTGATACGCATTCATTCTTCACTCCGTCCTCACCGCACCCAGCAGCAGATGGGTTCTCTCATTATCCCCATTTTCTAGATCAGCCAACTGAGGCAAAGAGAGGTCATGGAATGTGCCCAGGGTCATGTGGCTGGTAAGCAGCAGAACTCGAGCCCAGGAGCCTGGCTCCAGCCGCTGCTTTTCGGCTGCTGAGAGGGGTGGGTACGGAAGTGGGAACAAAGCCACAAGTGTGCTTGGTCACAGGAGGAAGAGAGGGGAGGCCCACAGAGTGTTGAAAGTGGCTCCGGCCCGCCCTGCCCCACAGTAAAGGCAGATGAGGAAATCCTCAGAGGGGGTGGGTAACAGGGTCTGAAAGAGAACCCAGGTCAATGTCGGGGCAGTGTCTGGTCTTCATGGGGCCTCTAGGAGGAACGTGCCAGCACTTGGCCACAGTCAGCAGTTCCAACGACCATTTGAACCTCAAGACCTCAACCCAGGGGGTGCCTGGGTGGCGCAGTCGGTTAAGCTTCCGACTTCAGCCAGGTCATGATCTTGCGGTCCGGGAGTTCGAGCCCCGCGTCAGGCTCTGGGCTGATGGCTCAGAGCCTGGAGCCTGTTTCCGATTCTGTGTCTCCCTCTCTCTCTGCCCCTCCCCCGTTCATGCTCTGTCTCTCTCTGTCCCAAAAATAAATAAAAACGTTGGGAAAAAAAATTAAAAAAAAAAAAAAAAAAAAGACCTCAACCCAGGTGCCTGTCCACCTTGTGACAGGTACCTGAAGAAAGAAGAAGTCAGTCTTACAAAGGAAGAACTTCGAATGCTGTGGCTTTTTTTTTTTTTCTTTCTTTCCCAAAGGAGTTTCAACATGTAACTTGCTGATTACAGATCGGTCACAGACATGGCGACTCAGTGCCATGGGGGGTCCTGGAACAGGAGGACATTAGTGGGAAAACAGCGACACTGGAAGAAAGTCTGGAGTTGAGCTCATAGGGCTGGGCTGGCGTTCACATCTTTGACAAATGCCAAACTGAGAAGCCGGGTGAAGGGGTTACGGGAACTCGACTACCTTGGCAACATTTCTGCAGATCTGAAATTATTCCAAAGTAAAGAAGTCTTTAAAAAGAAATTAGTGGAAACAATGAGGCAGAAATTCAAAATCGGGGTTCACAGGTAACAGCTGGAGTCCTCTAGTTCATTTATTTAGGTTTGGTGACAGAAAGATCCCCGTCACCCAGAGAAATGGCGATTTGTTTCACCGGCCCCTTGGGGGTCTTGGTTTTTCAACCGAGCAAAAGTGGCAGCTGGAACCGTAATACCAAGTCTGCATGCAGCCAGGTTAAGCCAGCAGCCCCGCCTCACATGTTACTTGTCTCCTGCATGTTCAGTATTGGTGTAGAACACCGGACGTGGGAGCCAGAGGCTTGTTTGTGGAACCCCGAAAGCTGTCCTGGGAGCTTGGAGTCCGGTTTGGAAACCCCTCCATCCTCCAAGGCGGCACAAAGGCTGGGGCCCGGCCCCCGGCGATGGCCTCACTCTGGGCCCAGGGACTATGGCCATCTCCCTTCCTGCCTCCTCAGGAGCTCAATAGGACGTGCCGAGCCATGCAGCTGCGGGTCCTGGAGCTCATCCCCCGAATCGCCAATGAGCAGCTCACGGAGGAGCTGCTCATCGTCAACGACAACCTCAACAACGTGTTCCTGCGCCACGAACGGTAGGCCGGCCGCCCCCGCCCTCTCCCTCCCCTGGCTCCCTGTTCGCACCGTCTGACCTCCTGTGGTCTCTCCCCCTTCCCCGGCGTGTCCTCAGCTGTCTCCTTCCCCGGGGGGCATGAAGTCCGCCCAGCCTTCCAGCCACCTCTCCTCTCCCTGCCAGGATCTGCCCTGCTGCCGTGTCCCTGCGTGTGGGCCTGGTCTGTCCTTGCTCACTCTGCCACTGCCTGACTCTGGGGCTGTGGACCAGTTACTTGACTTAATTACGGCCCTTTGACTCTTTGACTTCACACTGCACACAGCTCATTTAGGCAGGAAAATAATTTATTAGGAGAACAGCCTTTATGAAATGGGAAGCTTTCAGAATCCAGAAAAGAGTGAAACACTGAGGCCTCCCAGCAGAGTAGGAAAGAAAGATCCCAGGGCGGCCCTGGGGACTGGGGGCAGAAACTCCCAGGCCACGTCCCCAGGGTGCTGCCATCAGTAAATGGGCCCCGCACAGTTGCCCACTTTGTGTCATTCTGTTCAAGAGAAGCTGATTGGCTCAGCTTTGTCATTCCCACTGGGTGGAGAAGGGAAAAGGGGCCCTTGAAGGGTCACAAGGAGATGGGGGAGGAGCAGTTCCCCAGAGGGCACTCAGGTGCTAATACAGAGAAGGGGTGCCAGGCTCTCTGTATCTGAAAACGAGGTCCACGGCGGTACCTGCCCTATGGGGTGATGCACTTAGCAACCAGGGGTCCCTGGGTCACAACATAGTTATTCCAGCCTTCTCCAGCCCTTGTTCATCTCACATCTTTGTCCATCAACACACAGGTGATTCTGAGTCCCTTGAGAGTGGGGCAGGGCTGCCGTGGGCCACGTCTACGCGGCCTCTCCTGCTCGCTGGCTCAGTGGAATAGAAGTGTCCCTTTCTGCCATTTTGGGGTGTGGGCTGAGGTGGCCCAAGGACCCAATCTGGGGATGACTGGGACCCCCTGACACCCACAGGCATCAGGCCTGGCCTGATATCCTATGCCTACTGCCTCCTAGTCCACAGTCATACTCAGTCTTCGCCGGGGCTTCGCGTCTGGGAGGCAGGTTCCACCGTCGTCCCCTTGTAAAAGACGAGGCCGAGCTCCAGAAGGGACGTTAATGTACCCACCGTCACTCAGTAAGTGACAGGGCCAGGACTCAGCAGACCACGGCCTTCTCCACCCACCTCAGCAGCCCCTTGGCGTGTCGGGAACGTTTCAGGGAACAGAACTCACCTTTGCCGTGTGCCATGCGTCCGCATTTTCCTGTCTGTCCTGGCCCGTCCCTGTGTGTGTGCCGGTCACGACCGGAGTGGGCAGGCAGTCGAAAATTCCAGTTGGGACAGTGAACGAGGGGCACTGTTACCCGTCCCCCAGGGATACACCGGCAGGGATACACATCCCGGGTGTAAAGTGGGTCTGTCACCCTAATCGTGACCCGCCAGGTGGATTGGGAGGCCTGCAGTGTGAGGAACCCTGCCCCGGCTGGGCTGTGCTGAGGGGCCTCTCTGTCTCTCTGACTCGGCTCGTTTCTGTCTTCGTAGGTTTGAACGGTTCCGCACGGGCCAGACCGGCAAGGTAAAGGCGCTTTTCTATGACCAGGTCATGCCCGTGCTGATGTGGGAGAGGAGGGCTCCCTCCCCAGACAACCTGCACAGGATGTGCCCTCTTGTCCAGACTCCTAGAGAAGTCCCCTTCTAACTTTTTATGTCACTGTCCCTTTAAGGTAGCTAAGGCCCCGCTACCAGCTAATGCCGGCTTCCCAACCCCCCAGGGGGTGCAACTGAGCTAGGGGCAGAGCAGGGAAGACTCCCTCATTCCCAGACAGAGCTGCCAGGGCCCTGGTGGCACGTCCCCCAGCAACGGCAGCATCTCCCTTCTCCCCAGGCCCCGCAGGAGGCCGAGGCGGCGGCCGACTTGATCGACATGGGCCCTGACCAGGCGGCCACCAGCAGCCTCTCGTCCCAGCTGGCGGGAATGAGTAAGTTCAGGGTGGGGATTCTGGCCGAGGGCGCACGACGGTGCTGCGGGCACCCCTCACTTTTGGGGGTGCCCTCCTCCCAGTTTGGGGCTGGAGCGCCAACAGCAGAGCGTTGGCCCAGACCCCGCCTCACTGGGCTGAACCCCACTGCGAGGTCGGGCACCCAGGACCAAACACGTGGGGCTCTTCCCCTCACAGCCCACAGCTCCTGAGCCCCCCGGGCCTCAGGGGCCCCCTGTTCTGTGGTCGCCCCTCGACACTGAATTCTCCGTGGCCTGAGCCATCGAGGCGAGCTTGGCCTAGTCGCTTGAACGCCCTCCGCCCCCTCTCCTGTGTAAAGGGCAGGAATGGGCCCTTCCTCGTGGGTCGTCGTGAGGACTGAGTAAGCTCACACATGAAAGGGCCCCAGGTCGCACCAGGCCCGGGGTGCGCTCCCGGGACACGCTAGCAGGTGCCATCGTCGTCACTGTGACTGGTTTTCACGCCGCTGGCTGCCTGCTTGTGCTGAGCCCCGGAAGTACGTCAGAGCCCGTTCTGAATCACTAATGCGAGGCTGCTGGAAAACCCAGCTGCGCGTGTGATCGCCAGCCCACCGCACAGCCGTGTCCTGTGCCAGATGCGGTGGGCAGCGTTTTACTCGTTCTCACAGCTGCCCCGGGAGGGGGACTGTGACTCCACCTCAGGGAGAGGAAGTCACCTACCCACGGCCCCTCAGCCAGCAGGGACCTGGCTGCCCCATCCGGATACCCGTGCTGTCCCACCCCGCACCCACCCCCGCCGCCCCCCTGCTTCTCCAGAACCGTCCCTGGGCCTAGCAGCTCAGCCGCTGCCCAGTGTGCAGGTCCCTTCACGTCCCCTTCTGTCTCTGCAGACCTGGGCTCCAGCAGCGTGAGGGCTGGCCTGCAGTCTCTGGAGGCCTCGGGCCAACTGGAAGGCGAGTTTGACATGTTTGCGCTGACCCGCGGCAGCTCTCTGGCTGACCAACGAAAAGAGTGAGTGGCCCAGCCCCACCCTGTCCCCTGCATTGCGGGCTCCCCATCAGGGCAGAGCCTCTCCGGGCCCCTGAACCCAGCTGCGTGGCACGCCGTGTGGAGGGACACACAGTCTGCTGTCTGCACCCCCTCGGGATGGCAGAGCTCCCACCCCTAGGTCAGTCCCTAGTGGCCCCAGAGGCAGACTTCGTGCCCCACGAGCAGGCCTGGGGGGAAGAAGGGACGCCTGTGGTTTGATGAGCAACGGTGTGCCAGAATCTCACATAATCTGATCAGATGAGGAAACTGAGGCACTGAGAGGCCGAGTCATTTGCTCCGAGTCAGACCATTGATATGTGGCAGCACTAGGATGGGAGCCCAGGGCTGCTTGCTCCCAAACAGTGTCCTGCCTGGCCTCTCCCCACCACACCCCCCAGGGCAGGCAGAGAAGATCCCTGATAAAACCTCAGGGACTTGTCTAGTCATTTCTGTTGCTGCCTAGCCACCCTTAGTGCCCCAAGAAGTCCCTGTTGCCCCACCTGGGTCTGCTCCCTCTGCCCCAGGGCTGGGGTTCTGTCCTTTGCTGAGCTGGTGTTTTCAGGGAGGTGCTTTCGGCAGCCACGGCAGGCCCCTTGCCTCGACGTCTCGGGACTGGCCCCACACAGGCTTGGCAGGGGAAGCAGTTTGCTTGGTACTCTCAGCCCTTTGCTCAGGACCCTGGACTGCGCCACGGGCAGCCAGGATTTACAGCCAAGGAAAGCTCTGGATTAAGGGACTCCCTCAGCAGATGCCCCAGCCTCCCCGGTGGTCATTCTGGTCATTTGAATGGCCTTTGGCCTTCCCACCTTGCCCTGTCTTTGGGAACTGTCAGTGGGCCTCTGAGGGCCCAGCCATGCCCTGTCCACACCACACATCCAGGTCAAATCTGATAGGCTGCAGCTGGCCCTGCCTGCCGCCCGGACCAAACCCTGGGCTGTGAGCAGCGTTTTTAGTCTGGGCAGTCTGCGCTCACGAGGCCCAGTGCTCACGGACCAGCAGCTCACAGTTGCCATGGAGTTTGGGGCACGGAGAAGCCACTGTGCGGGTGGAAGCTAATGGGTCCACCGGGATGTGCAGCCGGGAGGGCCGCCCGCCCGCCCACTAGGCCCCAGCAGGCAGCATGCTGGCCACGCCAGAGAGCCCCTGGCAGTCAGCCTGGCTCGCCAGCCCGGTGAGGCTTGCTGTTGCTCTGTTACTCCCTTGAGAAGCAGGCCCTGGGGGGCAGAGGAAGGCGTCCCCAGCGCCCGCAGTCTCATGGGGAGGAAGGTGCACACACCGCCGCCGTGCGGTGCTTATGGCCGCCCTGGATGGGGGTGCCGGGCACTGTGGACACACACGTGGTGGCAGGTGGCTCTGCAGAGGGTGCTCAGGCCTGGACCTCGGGGATAAGGAGTCGGGAAGGCCGTTTCGGGCCATAGGAGCAGCGTGTGCAAAGGCTCAGAGGCAGGGAGAGTGTGAGATGCTGGGGTGGGGGATGGGGAGGGGACATCTTGGACCTTCTCACGTCATGGGGTCCCCTGCAGGCCCTCCCTGGGTCCCTGGGGACTGGTTTCCACCTCAGCAGAAAGCACGTGGCAGGGACCAGAATGCCTTGGTGTCAAGTTCCTCTTTCCTTTGCTCCGCTTGGTGGTCCCTCCCTTAGGCTTCTGCTGGGTCTTCTAGCCCCAGGCCCGCCTGACTGCCCTGCCCCCTCCCCCCCGGGGGGGTGGGGGGGGCTCTTGAATTCTCTGAGGCCTTTTCTGCCCACCTGGAGTCTGGCCCACACCTCCTTCTGCCTTCCCGGCTCCTGCTTCCCTCCAGCCTGTGCCAGCTCTGCCTCTGCTCACCAGGAAACCACCTCCTTGCCAGCCACACCCCAACCCCAGGTGGCACAGTCGTGGCCTCTCCAGCCGACCAGGCCAAGGACAGCGACAGGGAGCATCTCTCTAAGCCAGACGCACCCTAGCCAGGCTTTGCTGGAAGTAGGATGCTCTTCTGTATTGTCATCCTGGGGACACACTGCGCTTCCTCCCCAGTGCCGCTGTCATCCAAGTGGCCCCCGGGCCAGTCCCTGCCCACCAGCTTCACCACAACCTTCGGAGACACCCGGCCCAGCATCTGCGGCTGGGCCTGGGCGTGGGCCTTGCGGGAGCTTCCTCTATCCCGGGTGTCTTCGCCTCCACTGCTGCAGGCATGGCCCCGGGGGGACGGCCAAGCTTCGGCCTGAGGGCTGTGGGGGCAGGAGAGACGGAAAAGCAGAGGTAGGGGCGAGGGCGTAACTAGGAAAGAATGTATTGTTCTTCTGAGTGAAGAAAAGCATTGATTCCTGTATATTCCTAGGTCTGAACATGCCTTATTCTGCCTTTTTCCACAATGCACCTGCCATGTCTTAGAAGGAAGGACAGCAAGGGGGCTACTTCCATACCGGGAGTGGGCAGGATGCATGGCTCAGTCTTAGACATCACTTCCTCCTCACCAGCTCTCAGGGCCCGGACTCAGCCGGGGATACCAAGCTCCAGGAGGGCGTGAGCACACCGCCCGCCACCCTGGCTTTCGGGTTGGCTCCAGCGCAGCCCTGCAGATCGTCCCTAGCCCAGGGATGGGCAGGAGCTGCGGAACTGGGGGTTGAGCTCATGACGGCACTCTTGCGGCCGCCTCCACAGGAGGGAGTGGACTCCAGTGCCCTCAGAATGGCTGCCTGGGAATTTGGGGGTCTTCTCCCCAGACGCCCTTTGAAGTGCCAGTCTCCCCCATTCCCAGGAAGGCCATTTGGCATCGCAAGGGTTTCAGTCGATAGGGTTCGGGTTCCTGAAGCCTCGAGCTGCCCGACACCACCCCCCCCCCCCCCGCCCCCGGACCTTCAGGGCTTTCCATTTGTGATGGGGATTCTGCAGCTCACTTCTTCCCCTCAGAACTGGACCGAGCTGGTGCCCGCCTCCTTCAGCTGACGCTCCAGAATGAGAAGAGCGGCTCCTTCCAAGAATCAGGGCTGAGTGCCCAAGGCCGCCTCTGACGTCCCCCTGTAGCAGGCAGGAGAGACCCCCCTCCCGCCCCAGTCCTTTGCCACACAGCTTTCCCCTGACTCCTGCCTTATTCTCTCGCTCCCCGTGACTCACCTCACACACAGCAAACACCTTCCCTGTGCTCAGCCCCTGCCCTCTCTGCCCCGCCCAGCTGGTGGCATCCCCCAGGACATTTAGTGTTTCTTTCTTTTTATTTTTGAGAGAGAGAGAGTGCAAGAGTAGAGGAAGGGACAGAGAGAGGAGGGGCAGAGGATCTGAAGCGGGTTCTGCACTGACAGCAGAGAGCCCCATGCAAGGGCTTGAACTCACGAGCCATGAGATCATGACCCGAGCCAAAGTCAGATGCTTAACCAACAGCCATCCAGGCGCCCCATCCCCCAGCACAGCCAAGACGGGGCAGGGGAGAGCTTCCTGCTGGGGCGCCACGCAGGATGGCACCATGTGGGATGGCGCCCCACCCAGCCATCTGCACGTGTGTCTACGACAGCGAATGGAACTCTCCATCCAAAGGCAGCCTCGTACAGAACCACGATTTATTACCTTACAAAATGGAAGCTGCTCGGGGAGCCTGGGTGGCTCATTCGGTTAAACGTCTGATTCTTGATTTCAGCTCAGGTCAGGATTGTCACAGTCGTGAGATCTACCCCCACGTCAGGCTCCGTGCTGAGCGTGAAGCCTGCTTGGGAATCTTTCCTCCCCTCTTTGCCTCTCCCCTGCACCCGCTCTCTCTGTCTCTCAAAATGAACATTTTAAAAAAAGAGGAAGCTGTTCAAAGAAGGGTCTGGAGGTGGGAATTCTCCATGGGGATGGGGCACTGGCATGGTTTCTCATCCCTCGAGTTTGGCCGGATCCGATGAGAGCCATTGGTGAGCTTGCTCTCGGCCTTTGGCCAACGCCACCTTCCCTCACTTCTCCAGCCTTGGCTGCCTGTCATGGTCACACGTCTAAGCCCGGGTCTACCGTCTGCAGGCAGGCAGGCAGGCGGGCGGGTGGGCCTGCAGAATTGGAGCCCGTCCTGAGGCCTGCGCTGCCCCCTGTCCAGGCACCACCCGGGGCCACACAGGATGTGAGTCCAGCTCGCCCCTGCCCACCCGTGCATCCCGCCCTCGGTCAGCACGCCTGGTACCACAGGGCAGAGCTCATGGTCATGGCCTCTACATTTCAGGGTGAAATACGAAGCCCCCCAAGCAACAGACAGCCTGGCTGGAGCCCTGGATGCCCGGCAGCAGAACACTGGAGCGGTAAGCAGAGGGTCCTGCTGCCACCTTGTCCGGAAGGAGGGCCAGAGGATGCTTGCCCCCCGGCCCCACACCCCCACCCACCATGTGCTGGGCCCCAACGTGACACATCCCTCTCCTCATCTGGTTCCGTCACTGGCCCCTTGTAGCTAATGTGACACCTCCCATTTCACAGCTGAGGAAGCAGTCCGAGAGGTTAAGTCACCTGCCCAAGTTCACACAGCAAGGAAGGGCTAGAGCAAGGACTCAGAAAGCCCAGAGTCCCGCAGCCTGGCTTCCCAGCTGTGTGTCCGCAGACAGACTGCTGACCCGAAGCACGGTTTACAGTGGGGTGTGCGAGAGGGCGTGTTAAGGGGCTCGGCAGAGTTAGAGCTCCATCAGCATTGTACCTCCCCGCCTCCCTGGAGACCTGTTATTTGCAGGAGTGGGGACAGGGGGGACAAGAGAACATACCCTGAAACTTCAGGGAGGCCTCCAGGGGTGCCATTTTCATTCCATCGAATTGACTGACGGCGTATGGAGTGATAGCCACATGTCTGGCACTGCACACGCTCTGTGGGTGACCCCTCCCCCTTGGCAGGAACTCCAAGTACAGTTCTCACCCTTTGGATTTGTTCTAGATGCCCTTGGGGTGGGGGGAATTTCTGTTTCAGTAAATGGACAGAGTAGCTCCTCGGGAGGTGATTAGAAACGGCTGGGCCCAGGAGTCGGAGAGGCAGGGGGCAATGAAGGCAGACGGCCGGTGACAGCACAGGCTTCTGAGGCCAGGTGGGACTGGGCGACAGGAGACAAAGCCTGAGGGGCAGCAGGGACTAGAGGGCCTCGGGTAGCCAGGAGGACCGTGTGAGGTGGAGGCCACGGCCAGGCTTGAGCAGAGGGGCACGTTTCTCTGTCCATTTTAGAAGGAACCAGCATGGAAGCTGGGAGAGCAGCTAGGAGGGAGTGGAAGTTGCCCAGTATACAAGTGGGTGGGGGGGTCCTGGCGACTCCCCAGAGGCATCCCCAGCATCTCAGGAGTCATTCCCAAGTCAGAGCGGAGCCAGACCTGGAACACCGTGGAGGCAAGACCAGCTAGAGAGTCAGACGTCTCCCGTGTGTGCCATGTGACCCAGCACCAAGCACAGCACATTTGCACCTGCGTCTCAGGGCCTCCGGCTACTTTCCTTAGTAAGTGGCCATCTGTCACAGCCGTGCCCTGTGCCAGGCACCCTACAGCCCGCCTTTCTGAGCCATCACACAGACCCTTAGGTCGTGTTGTTATCCCCATTTACAGATGAGAAAACTGAGATCGAGAGGCCGGGCAAGTGAGGCAGCAGAGGTTAACATCCTTAGCGTGATGCCTGGCACAGAGTGAAGCGTTCAGTCTCCCTGGTGCTGCTGTGTGGCTTTCCCCACTTACCGACGAGAAAGCCCAGGCTCAGCATTGTGAGGTAGTTTGCCCGACACCTCACAGTCCTCGGTCCTGGCTCCATAGCCAGTGCCGGGAGCAGGAGCCCCAGATGGCCTGCACAGCTCTAAGGAACACAGGTGGACACTCCAGAAAATCTGGCTCCCAGATTCCAGATGCATCCGAAGGCTCTGGGAGCCATCTGGAAGCACTTCCCTCTCAGGCCACCTGACCCCTCGTGGGCAGAGGCGAACTGCACAGGCACCCCTTCCGGTTGCAGATGAGGGACTGCAGCCCAGAGACAGGTGTCCCCGCCCCGGGGCTCAGAGCAACCCCGGGCATGACAGGAACTAGAACCCAGGTCTCCCGGCTCCTACACCACCTTCAGTTAGCCACAGGGAGGAAATACACACACACCTCTACTTGCAGGAAAGAGGAAGTTGGTAAATCATTGCTTATTCCTCTCTGATCACTTGAGAGATTGAAGCAGCATCTGCCCGCATCAGGGTATGATGTTCTTACAACTGTCAATAAACACCTGCTCCCGAGGTGCATGAGTCTGGCCGGGTGGTGGAGAGGCTTTCTCCCGTTAAACTGTCAGGACGGGACTCTGAGCGGCAAAGTAGAGAATGGAATCCAGTGCCAGCTCTCCTGGCAGCCAGTGTTTGCCCCCGGGGTTCACAAGTCCCGTGACTGCGGCTGCTGGACAGCGTGTCCCAGGCCCTGTGCCGGGTCTGTCCAGGGTGGGGGAGGCAGTTGGGGGCCGGCGAGCTGGGAGCCAGGACTCTAGTCTCCTCATCTCTGGGGTCCTAGGGAACACTGATTGTCCATCAGTAAACATGAGGGGACTGGGCAAACCAACGTTCTAATCCTGGGGTACCCATCAGAGCCCCTAGCAGCCAGCACCCTGGTTAATGGCTGCCTTCTCGGCCCTTCCGGGATTGCCCGGGCCGCTCGCAGGCTCGTTGTGGAAAAGGAGATTTGCCCGGTGCATTCAGGACCCTGGGGTCCCAGGGCTATTGTGGTTCATCCCAGTGAGACACCCTCCACTGCTTCCTGTCCCCCCTCACCTGCCCCCACAGCACCAGCCTCCACAGGCACACACACACACACACACACACACACACAGCCTCCTAAGGTGGTAACAGGACTCCTGACCTGAAAGGGGCGTTCACATTGGAGAAAGCTGCCAGCATACCAGTGGCCCTGGCCTTCCCGCCACCCTCAGCCTGACCCTTTCTCACCCAGATGGGAGGCAGCCTTGAGAAGAGCCTCAGTGACTGGATGATGAGACAAGGCATGGTGAGGAGAGGCCAGGCTGGCCCAGAGAGCGGAGGCTGCCACTGGCAGGAATCCCGCCCGGGGTGGGACTGTCACAGGACAGTTTAACCGAGTGAGCCCCAGCTGCCAGACTGTGACAGACTGTGACTGTGACAGTCCTGACCTGAGCTGAAATCAAGAATTACCTTACAAAATGGAAGCTGCTCGGGGAGCCTGGGTGGCTCATTCGGTTAAACGTCTGACAGAGGGGTGGCCCCTCTGGCAGCTGGGAGGTGACCGGGGCTCGCTGGTTCTGGGCTGGGTAGAGAGGGACAGGTGCACGCTGCCCAGAGCCCTTGCTGTTGCTTCCGGGAAGTAGGCGCCTGCTCTCTCTGCTCTGGGCGCTTCTGCCGCCACCGGGGTCCTCAGGTGCTGGGGACAGAGCTTGGGGACCGAACTGGCTGGGTTGGAGAAGGGCTGTCACTCTCACTCTCTTTCCCAAAGTAACAAAGCAGTCACTAGCCTTTCTTGAGCGTCTGCTCTGTGCCAGACTCCTATCCATCACCTCCTGTCCCCTCACAGCAGCCTGGACGGTAGGGACCGTGTGCTCCCTCCTCTAAAGATGAGAGAAGCGAGGTCAGACAAGTGACCTGCCCAAGCCACGCTGTATGAAAGGGCAGTCTCGGACTCTGTCCCCAAAACCTCCAACTGGGTCCTCACACTGTAGAAGGAAGCCCCCAGCCCCAGTGCGGGACCCTTGTGGCAGAGCCCATGTCTTTGTGGCCCAAAACGAAAGTCCCCGTGAGTAGTGGGGAGATCCGTTCTTCCTCAGGTTCCTGCTCCAGCTGTTAGGAGCCCCCTCCCCGACCCCCTGCCTAGCGCCCGGCCCCACATCCCCTTGCCCACAGCCTGGCACAGTGGGCAGAATTGTGGGTCCTAAGCAGACGGGCAGGAGCCATCTTGAAGGGGATATACCAGGATCTCAACCCCCCAGAGGGGGGTGGGGCATGTCCAACTGGCCCCACTTTGTAAATGAAGAGACTCAGGGGTGAGGGTGACAGCCACAGGCCGCCCAGCCAGCAGACCCCCAGCTGATGGGGCCTTCCACCTTCACACCCCATGCACTGCCCTCACCACCTCACCTCTGCCCTTCCTTCCAGATCCCCGTCACCCAGGCCTGCCTCATGGAGGACATCGAGCAGTGGCTGTCCACTGACGTGGTAAGTTGGCCTCGCCCCGCCCAGAAGCAGAGGCTGGGACACATTCCTCCCCACCCCCCACCAACAGCGGGCTCATGAGGAAGTGACTGGTCACAGGGGCAGGTGAGCAGCTGGTGAGGAGGGGAGCGCCGACATGGGACACCTCCTGCCAGCCGCCCGCCCTCTCCCAGGCACTCTCCTCAGAGGCCTCCGCCTCACGGCTGCTGGGGCCGAGCCTTTCCTGAGAGTGCTGTCACCGAGGGCCCCAGGAGGCTCAGCCCGAGACAGGAAAGGCAGGATGGGCTGAGGGAAGCCGTCACAGTGGTGAGCCCTGCGCCTGCACCAGCTCGGGGGGCCCTCCCTCCGGTGCCTCTGAGAAGCTCCACCAGCGGCGCCATCTTCCAGACCAGGAAGCTGATGAGCAGCCCTGAGGGGTGCCGAGCCTAGGAGGAGGCAGGGGCCCAGGCCGTCTGCAGAGCCCCGCGGCCCCCAGGGAGCGGCAGGGGCGGCCAGCCTCGGCTCTCCTGTCCAGGGCCCCTCCACCTGGCACCTGCCGCCCCACCTTTGGGTACCAAGGACCAAGGGCCTGGACGCTCCCAGGCCCAGAGGCTGCCTTCTGCCAGCGGCCAAGACGGTGTTTCCGCCCGAGGTCACGCGGGGGTCCATGCCTGGTGGTGGCAGGAGGCACCCCCCACTCCCTACTTTAGCACACGTGGCCTCCGTCTCTGGGGCCCTTCCCGCCACAAGGGCAAGTGGGTTCACCATCTACACACTGGAAGAAAAGGACCTGGTGTTTATTGAGGACCCGCTGGGCCCCACAGCCTGGGCTTGGCAGTCCAATATTCCATTTTAGCTTCCTGACAACCAGTTCTACCAAGCGGGAAACCGAGGCTCAGAGCAGTCAGGTGACACCCAGGGCTGCAGCTCGGGGAAGAGTGGGGACAAGGTTCGGGTCCTGGGCCCACTCCGCCTGCCCCCAGACGACTGTCGCTAACCTCCTCCTCCTCCTTCTGCTTTCTCAGGGGAATGACACGGAGGAGCCCAAGGGCGTCACCAGCGAAGGTAGTAGGCCCTGCCCGCCCGCCCCTTCCCCCGCCCTGGCCTCGGAACCCGCCCCCCAACCCCTCTGTCTCGTTCCTCTAGAATTTGACAAGTTCCTGGAAGAACGGGCCAAAGCAGCCGATCGGTTGCCCAACCTCTCCAGCCCCTCGGCCGAGGGGCCCCTGGGTCCCCCTCGTGGCGCTGCCCCTCGGAAGAAGACCCAGGAGAAAGATGAGGACATGCTGTTTGCCTTATGAGCGTGGGGCCTGGCACCTGCAGCCTGAGCCCCCGCTGCTCCCACAGTCCCCGACGGGGGCCTGTTTCCCTCCTTCGGTGTTAAGGCTGCTTTTTGAGGATGGCTTGTTACCCCCTCCTCTTCGCCTCGAGGATAGGCTGACCCTGCTGTGGCCGCGCCGCCTGGGCCGTGGAGAGACAGCTGGATGAACCGGGGTAACGAGTCAGCTCTACATTGGGATCTTGGCCACTCCTGCCTCCTTCCCCACCCCAACCGACCACTACTTTGCTGAGACAGGCCGGCCGCTTGGTTGCCCGGATGTGACTCCTTGTCCTAGGGGATCCCCTCCCTGGACCCTTTCCACACTGCCAGTCGAGGCCTGGCTGGAGGCCAGAGGCAGCAGAAGCTTCTGCCGCAGCCTCCGGTCCATTCCCCGGCCCCTGCCTCGTGGACCCCAAAGGCTTTGGCTAGCCGTCGAGGGCCGGCTGTGGGGGCCTCTGCCCAGCCGCACGCTGTCCAGGTACAAAGCTGCGTGTGGTGGGGGCGAGACCCCAGCAGCCCCAGGCCGCAAGGAGAGGCTCCTGGAGCACCTGTGGCCCCCACGACCTCCACTGCCTTTTCCTCCATCATCCTCCTCCTGTTCCTCCTGGTCAGGGCTCCACCGGGCACTGAGCCCACCCACCTGTTGATTGACCTTCTTGTACTGGGAGAGGTGCCTTTTGTAGCCCCAATTAAAGGTAGGAAAGCACCCTGCTGGCAACGCTGTTGAGTCTCCAGGTGGGAAGTGTCTTTCTGGCATCACCAGAGACCAGGACTGCTCTGGGCCGGGCCGGGCCGGGCTAGGGGCATGCAGGAGAGGGCCCTCTACAGGCAGGGTGACGGCACTGGGCAGCACCGCGTGCGGGCAGGTGCAGCCCCCTCACGCCTCACAACACGGGCTGCAGCCTCGACTCGCCCCATCGCTCTCCTGAGCGACCGCCCTCCATCCCGAGGGCACCTCCACACTCGCTGTCCCCCCTCAGGCCAGCTCCTGTCCTGCAACAGTGATCACAGAGGAGCGGCTGCAGACGGTACGGGCGTCCCATCTGAGGCCTGGGTGCCAGGCACTGCATTAGGGCTACACGCGGGCTCGGGCAAAGTAAAGTGACTGTCTCCTGTCACAGATGCTGAGCCTGTGACTCGGTGGGTCACGTGAGCTGCCCCAGCCCCGAAGAAGTGGCATAGATGCTTACCATGGGCCAGGTGCTTCCTCGTGCATCAGTGCATTGTCCCCATTTTTCAGATGACAACACTGAGGCCCAGTTTGGATGCCTTGGCACACAGCTCGGGGAGCTGAGCCACAGGGTGTAGGCACGGGGTCTTAGTAAGTTCTTACTCCGTGGCAACCCGAGAGCCCCATGTCTTGGGGAACCACATTTCCCAGCCTGGAATCTCAACACCAGGCTCCCCGCGGGGCAGCCCAGCCCTCAGCGGTGGAAGGGAGGGGGCTGCTCTGTGGTGGGAGCGATTGATCTGCCTGAAAGGTCTACCTACAGAGGAGGGAAGAAGTCCGAACGCGTGGGTCCAGGGGAGCCTGGACTGCTGAAGTGTGGCCTGGGTCTGGGAGCAGCCACCGGCTCCCATCGGTGACAGGCAGGAGATCTTGGCATGCAGTGCCGTGATCTTGGCATGCAGGAGACCAGACCCCGCCAGCGCTCCGGGTGGATTCGGGGCCAGGAACTCCAGGGACAGCTCTAGGCTTGCCCGTCCCCCCAAGCAGGGGAGTGGGGGGGAGCGCATGGCCCAGGCCAGGCTTCAGAACTTGGAGATGAGCCAAGCCTGGAGGAAGGTGGCGGCTGCAGCTCACCTCTGGCCTATTTCTCCAACCCTAGCAACCTCTTCTCGCAGGGGAGAGGGGCGCGGCTACCCCACGGGCCCGGCTGTCCGGTGGAGTCGCTTTGGTGAGGCAGAGGCTCCCTGGGCCCTCGCCCTCCGCTCATACAGGCTCAGCTGGTCCAAACCCCAGCTCCCCTCCTGCCTCCTGCGCGTGTGAGTGGCGCATTAGCCCAGGTGATGCCAAGGCTGGGGTTTTAACCAGTGCGAAGTGTCGCCTGCGCCTGCTCTCGTCCCTTGGCAGGTGGCCCCCAGGCCAAGGTGTGGAGCCCTGCCAGCCTTGCCCAGGCTTCTCCTCCTCAGAACTGGGAAGAGGCCAGTGTCCGGGTACCACACTGTCACTCGGCCGCTTCTGCTCCCTGCCTCCACTCGGGCATTAGCAACCCCTCCATCTTACCGGCCTTATCACACGGAGGTGGCCAAGTGTTGAGGACTTTGGTCTCCCTCTGAGGGGCCCCAGACTGCTTTCTCTTGCTGGGCCTGCTGCCTCCTTGGGTCAAGCGCTCCTGCCAGCACACGGCTTCCAGGGGTCCCTTCCTGGGCTATTTCTTGCTGTTGCTGCCAGGAACAACACAGCGGCCCTGCAGGGTCCGCAGCGGCTGGATTTTGTGCTCGGTTCCACATGACGGATGAAGTTGGGTACAGTGCCTGGGGCTTGGGACCATCTTTTTCATACTGTGAACCTTCTGCTGGTCCCTGCCTGGCTGAGGTCGGCAGTATCCGATGGTCAGACAGGACGACCATGGCAACACGAGACCGTCCGCCCCCCACTCCCGGCGTGGCCGGACTGCTGACGCGCTCGCGCACTCACACATGCGCATACTGGCTCACGTGGTGGGGCACGCTGTCCGGGTGAGCTGACAGGTGTACCACCTACTCACAGTGAAGCTATAGGCTTCTGTCCCCAGGCCCGACCTGGGAGCCCGAGGCGAACTCCCTCCCCTTCCCCTGCAGCCCCTCAGCTCTCCCAGGGTCCCCCCCTCCCCACCTCATTCGGAGGAGCCCCTGGCCTGGGCCTCTCCACAGTCACAGGGGCCCTGTGCGGTCAAAGGTTTTGATCCCTGCTTACAGGTAGGGAAACTGAGGCCCAGAGAAGCAAAGACTCGCCTAGGCACACCATAACGGAAGAGTGGGACCCAGTCTGCTGCGGGGAATGGTGATCTTACAAGGACCCAAGCCCAGGGAACCTCCTGTGGAAGTCTCCAGGGGCTCGTGGCCCTGTGAACTGGAGTGGCCAAGTTGTTTATCCCTTCCCGCGTGTGGCGTCCCCCGAGCGCCAGCTGTGTAGCAGGCGTGGCTCTAAGTGCTGAGAGTACAGAGCTGAAGGTGGCCAAGTGCCAGTCCGGGGAGGGGGAGGGGGTCACTCAGCTCAGCAGGGAAGGGGAGCAGCCAAGACATAAATGCAAGAAGTGCCACCTGCTCTGGGATGAAGGAAACTGATGGCTCGGTGGGGCTGTGACAGGGCCCAGGGCTAGAGCAGTGGGGTGGGGCAGTGGCGGGGGGCCAGGCAGGAAGGGCTCTGGGTGTCCCCCGGAGGGGGCGGCACTGGGGAACACCTCCCAGGGTCCCCTCCTCTCAAGAGACAGCAGATGGGGCTGGGATGGACGAGGAAGCCCTGGCAGGAGCCAGGCTGGGGATCCCTGAGGCCTGGGCCCTGGGCAGTCCCTCAGCGGCAGGAAGTCACTCGGCCCCACATGAAAGAGGACCAGCTGCCGCTGGGGACCGTGGGACGAAATGAATGCGGCACCAGCAGCTCCTGCTGGGCCCAGCTGCCTCAGTAGGTGGTGGCACCAGGCCAGGGACACAGGCAGGTTGAGTGGAGCCCAGCCCATGGGCAGGGGAAGGGGCACCTAGGAGGCAGCCCCCGGGGGGCTGCGTGAAGCACCAGCTCTGCCTGGCAGAGCCTCCACTCCCCCCACCCCGCACCCCCTCCTGGCTTCCCTGGGCCACCAGAACCCCACCCTAGGCCTGGACACTGACCACCCCCCCACCCCCCCACCCCCACCCCCCCCCCACCCCGCCATCCCTCACCCCAGTGTCAGCATCCAACCTCTCCAACTGTCCTAACAGCAAATCCTGGCCTGGCCACTTCTGAGCTGTGTGACCTTAGGCAAATTATTAACCTCTCTGTGCCTCCGTTCTCTCACTTGTAAAAGGGACTGTACCAGCTGCTCCTTCATAGGGTCGTGGTATGGATTAACAGAGGATGAGGAGCACAGCACCTGTCAAGACGATGCTCCCCACGTGCTGCCACGGATGGTACCCCTTCCATCCAAAACAGCCTCTGCGGCAGACACCCGGCCAGGGGCACTGCTCCTCTGACTCCGGGGTAATTGCAGGGACCCCAGCCCTCTAGGGTGCCCGCTGCATCCAGGACAGCTCCAGATCCTGCGACGGTGCCTTTTCCGCATCGTTCTGCTAGGCCCGGGGTCCTGGACGCAGGGCTGAGCAGGGCTGACCGCGAACGTCTGCGAGAGCCCCTCTTCCCCCTCCCCTCAGAATGGCCCCGGACTCCGGTCAGCGTCCCACGGTGGCCACGAGATGGCAGCAGCGCGACACGCACCGGGCCCGCAGGGCCACGCGAGCACGCGGTCCACCACCGCCCAGGCGGCCACCCTCTCCCCGGCTGACCCGGGGCACCGGCCCTCTCTGTCCTCGCACAGGGGTCCTGGGCCCCCAGTCCAAACCCGCAAACTCCCTTACCCTCTGCCTCCCATCCCCCGCACGCTGACAGGTGCGTGTCTGGACAAGGGACCTCAGCCCTTTTATTCCCTCCGACTCACCACCGGGTTAGGGGGAGGATTCGAGGAGACAAGCGGGGGCGGGGGCAGCAAATCAGAGCCCCGTCCCCTCGTCCCCTCGGAGCCCGCAGAAGCTGCCAGCGCCTCCTACAAAGCAGACGGCGCACTCATCCACGCGGGGCGCTGCGCCCTGGCTTCCCGGAGGACGCGGCGTGCAGATCCGTGTGTACCTGGTTCCGCCCGTGCAAGCAGGAGAGCTCGCGTTCACACCAGCCGCTCCAACCACAGTCGACGGCGCGGGACCCCTCCCGGTGTTCCCTATCTATTGCCCCCTTCGGCAGAGCGAGGACCTGCCCCCCACCCCCTCCCACCCCGTTACCCTTCAGGGAGGGACCACCTCCCGCAGCCCCCACTGCCCTGCCGGCAGATGTCCTCCTCTCCTTGCTTGGGTGGCCACATCATGCCTGGATGGAACACCAGAGCCCCGGCTCAGATCCTGGTCCTCACCCTGCGCAGGCTCCAGCACCCAACTCTGGCCCCGCCCTCCCCGCACCCACCGCCCCTTCCCCATCCCCTGGCAGCAGGCCCACCCCCACCTCCAGGCTGCCTCCCACCTTGCTTGGCCCCGTCTCCGTCTCGCGGCTTCACCCCCGCTGTTGAGGACAGGAGCAGAAGAACGGAAGAGGTTTGAGTCTAAGAAGGACGATCAGAGGAAGCCTCTCTGAAGTGGCATCCACGTCCACTGTCCACACGGACCATCCGAACTTTGTGCAGTTCCAAACTATCCCGGCCTACCTCCTGCCTCGGAAAATGGCACAAAAGCCCTGGGTCAGTGTGTGTAAGGCCACCACAACAGAGCATCACAGATTGAGGGGCTTAACACAAAGGTGGTGGCTCTCGCTTCTGGGGGCTGGAGGTCAAGGGCCAGTAGGGATGTTTCTTCTGAGGCCTCTCTCGGGCCTGCAGGTGCCGTCTTCTCCCTGTGTTCTCACGTGGTCCCTGTGTGTGACTGTGTCCCAACCTCCAGTCAGAATGGATCAGGGCCCGCGGCCAAAATGAACAAATCAGGAGACTATAGATGCTGGAGAGGATGTGGAGAAACAGGAACCCTCTTGCACTGTTGGTGGGAATGCAAATTGGTGCAGCCGCTCTGGAAAGCAGTGTGGAGGTTCCTCAGAAAATTAAAAATAGACCTACCCTATGACCCAGCAATAGCACTGCTAGGAATTTATCCAAGGGATACAGGAGTACTGATGCATAGGGCCACTTGTACCCCAATGTTCATAGCAGCACTCTCAACAATAGCCAAATTATGGAAAGAGCCTAAATGTCCATCAACTGATGAATGGATAAAGAAATTGTGGTTTATATACACAATGGAATACTACGTGGCAATGAGAAAGAATGAAATATGGCCTTTTGTAGCAACGTGGATGGAACTGGAGAGTGTGATGCTAAGTGAAATAAGCCATACAGAGAAAGACAGATACCATATGGTTTCACTCTTATGTGGATCCTGAGAAACTTAACAGAAACCCCTGGGGGAGGGGAAGGAAAAAAAAAAAAAAAAGGTTAGAGTGGGAGAGAGCCAAAGCATAAGAGACTGTTAAAAACTGAGAACAAACTGAGGGTTGATGGGGGGTGGGAGGGAGGAGAGGGTGGGTGATGGGTATTGAGGAGGGCACCTTTTGGGATGAGCACTGGGTGTTGTATGGAAACCAATTTGTCAATAAATTTCATATAAAAAAAGAAAAAAAAAAAGAATGGATCAGGGCCCACCATTAATGACCTCGTTTAACCTTAATCCCCTCTTTAAAGGCCCTACCTCCAAAAACACATTCTGAGGTCCTGGGGGTTGGGACCTAGACATTAAATCAGGGGGAGGGCACACTCAGCTCAAGATGGTCAGCTATACCGATGCCCTCAGGGCCCTCTGGCCAGGCCCACCTGCTCTTCTTACCCACACAGACTCTGCAGAAAGGTGACCACGTGTGACACCCACCTCCACGCCCCTGCCCCTCCCCTGGGAAGGGCTGTGAGGGGGGCTTATCGGTCCATCCTTGGGCCTCGAGAGCCAAGGGCAGACCAGAGTGAGGAGAGTAAAGGCAAGGCCACAGGTGCCCAGAGCCTGAGCTATGGGCCGTCCTGGTCCCCATGCCACCCATTACGTTTTAGAGCAGACCCAAGGCAGCGAGTTTGCAGGGTTCCCTTACGCCCACCCTGGGGTAGGACCACACTTGGGGAAGCAACCTCATGGGGCCCCATCCTCTCTTCTCACCTCTGACTCAGGACTGTGGCCTCTCCCTCCCTGTGCACATGCCTCATTCCCGCATTGTCCAGGCTGGTTCCACACTGAGGCTGCACCTCTGGACTTGGCTGACACAGGGGAGACGTCAACACCTACCCCGGCCCCAAATCCCACTGTGATTCCACAGACAGGGAAACAGAGGCCCAGGGGAGGGAGGGGGCCTGCCTCACCACTGGGCTGCTTCCCACCAGTGCAAGGTCGCTGGAGGCAGCCTCGTTCCAGCCTGGCCTGGGGCTCCTGGGTCCTTCCCCCAACCCAGGACCCATAAGGGTGGGGAGCCACCTGCTGCGTGGGAGGCAGGGGTGGCCGTGAATTCCAAGGCCCTGGGCGGTCCCCCTCGATAGCATGGCATGCTGGGTGCCTGCTGGGGAGCTTGGCCCACTGTCTCAGAGGCAGGAAGGAAATGAAACCCAAGCTGGGAACACCCTTGCACCCAACCCCCAGCCGCACCCCAAGCTAGTCCCCGGAAAGGGGAAGCAGATGGTCCACAGCAGAGGAGGGCCAGGGAGCTGTTGATGTCATTCCCTGCCCCTAGAATACACCTGGGGTAGGAGGACCCTACCACCCCCCTCCCCGCCCTGCCCTCTGCTGCTCCTGAGATGGAAAGAAAAGGAATCCCCATTTTATGGAGGAAAAAAGTAAGGTTCAGGAGGGTCAGCTGACCAGTCCAAGGCCACGCAGCTAGGAAGTGGACAGGCCCTACTGAGTGCTCTTTCCTGGGGAGAAAGGATCTTTGTGGGGACAGAGGTTAGGTGCGGTTTATTCTGGCGCTGGAGATATGCCTGGGGCTGCTTCAGAGCCAGAAAAGTCCCCTTGTGTGAGTACGTGTGTGTGTGCACCTGCATGTGTGGCCCTTAGCTGGTGGGCTGGACGGTGCCATTTATTCTACAGAAGCGTCCTGGCCCCCTGCAGGGAGGGGGCTACCGCCTGAAGGGGAACTAGAGCCCAGGTCTCCCACTGGAACCTGCCCAGCAGGAAGCAGGGAATGGAGGGTTCTGGAAATCCCTGTGCAGAAACACCTACCTCCCTGGCACCCTGCACCTGCTCCAGGCTCCCCCAGGATATTACACCAACCGGTCCAGCAGCTTGTAAACCTCTCACCAAAGACCCTGGATGTGGACAGGGGTTTTTTTGTCTATTTCAGTTCATTGTCTACACAACATTTTGCGAAGCATTGAGTAATTAACATTTTTCCCTGTACGCATCATCAGTGGATGCTGTGTCCAGCGTGGCACAGCGGACAGCCTTGTCCCTGCCCCCAGCTGCACACCTGTTCGTCCAGCCCCCTGGGCCCACCCACTGCTTGGGTCAGAACCCCAACCCACACCGGCAGGAGCTCAGGACAGCCGTGCTTACTGTGCCCAGGGTGCCACCATGGCTGCCACAGGCCCTGGCCTCACTCTTCATCACGCACCACGGGTCGTGACCACCCCATCGTCTGCAATGGTCCCACCACTCTGCAAACCCAGCTCGAGGGTGGGCTCCTTGACTCCCAGATGAGCTACTGGTTCTCTCCCATTTGCCCTGTGCATCTCGGCACTTGGGGATCTTGGCTTCCAGTCTCCAGCTTCCAACACGAAGCCCCTTATCCCCCCTCCCTCACCCCTCCCCAGTTACTCTCCCACCAGCAGATCCACCCATTGCCCACCAGCTGAGAGTGAAGAGCAGACAGCATTGGGCTTCCTCCCATGTTGCAGCAGAGCCAGAGGGCCAGGAGAGGGGGTTGGAGACCCCTAGGCTGAGAACACCGGGGCCTTCCAGCCCCACCTCCGACCGTCCTTAAGCCCTCCCTGCCGTCCATTCACCCCTGGTCCAGGCGCCATCCAGACATCCGTCCATCCAGTACAGATGCAGATTCGGCCATCCCTTCTTCCAGAACCTGCATAGACACCTGGCCCACAGAGGACATCAAGGCCCCACCAGAGAGGGACATCACACAGCAAGAGCCACTGTGGGCGGCACCAGGTGACAAGAGACCTCTCTGTCTCCCTCTTCCTGGCCACAGCCCACCAGAGAAGAAAGAGACCAGAGGACAGAGCAAAGGGGGGCAAAGGAGCAGGCACGCGCCACCCCCAGGTCCCTCCAGCAAGGCCCTAAAGTGCTGAGGGGCAGGGAGGAAGTGGGTGTCCAATCAGAGGACAATGAATTTGAGACTGGACTTCGTCATGTGTGACAGAGACAAGAACGTTCGCAAAACTGCCAGAAGTGTCACAAAGGCTGTGGATGGGGGGCTGGGCGTGGTTGACGACAGTGGTTGGAGAAAATGAACCCGTGTCACTTTCAGGTTTGTGAATGGTGACTTTGGATCTGCAAGCTTGGGGAGAATGGAACCCGTCTGCAGTGAGAGAGAGGGAATCCTACGGAAGCCACCAGGAAGGGGGGAAGCCCTGGGTGATCAAGCGAGCGTGCAGGGAAGATCCGGGCAGGGGCGGACACGGGGTATGCCCAAAAGTTTTGGAAGAACAGACCTATGGCACTTGCCACGTTAAAGCGTGAGGCCTGATGTCACCCCGGTGACCTCAGGATCTTTAGCAGATCCTCTGCTCACAAGCATTTGCAAGAGTAGGATTTTGTAGAAATGGAGAAGGGGTGAAGTTCCACATTTGAGTCAGCACAGGACCAGGAGACTCACTCAGGAAGAAGCCAGCGCAGTGGGGGCAGGGCAAGTGTCGAAAACATGAGCATCCAGGATCTCAGAAATCTCTGGAGGACTTCGGACTTCTACTGGGTGTGAAGCCGGGGGGTTAAAGCATCAACCCTGCCCTCGCTGCAGTGTCTCCCTCACACACAGCCAGAATAACTTTCAAAAGGCCAATCTGACTGGGTTTTACAACACCGCCATGCCGAACCCCAACACACACACCTGAACCCTTCACCTGCTCTCGGGTTAAAGACACACTTCCTGGCCTGGCCTCCAAGGCCCTGGGGGTCTGCATCCTGCCACACTCCAGATCTCTGCACTGCACACACACACACACACACACACACACAGGTTGTCTTTCACACCTCGAAAGTTTCACGCCCTGACCACAGGGCCCTTGCACATGCTGTTCCTTCTAGAACTGCCCAACCCCCAGTTAACTAACTCACCCTTCAGGGCTCCACCCCAGACCTCCTCACAATGTCCTTCCTCTAACTCGGAACTCATCTCCGTGAACGCACTGGCAAAGAGGAATGGAACAACCGCAAGATGGCTTAGAGTCCACACCTTAGACCAATCCTGATTCATGCCCTGCCACTGGGCCCGCCTTCCCTGAGTATGTCTTCATTTGAATCCTTACCAACTTGGGAGATTGTCGTCAAGGGGGAAAGTGGATGGCTGTTGAGTAGACAACCGACATGATCCACCAGATTACCATGCCCTCCATACTCTCCTACTACTTAACAGAGGTGGAGGGGGCTGTTAGACATTTCTGGAAGGTGAGGCATGAGCAGGAGCGTGAATGCACTTGCCACGTCTGGGGGCTGGACCCAGACTGGCCTGACAAGACTGGGGGATGTGTGAGTGATCGTGGAGCCTCACTATTGGCTTGTTTTTAACGCAGGTAAACTGCAGGTCAAATCATATCCCCTGGAACACACATACACACACACACACACACACACACACACACACAAACCCGCACAGCAGAACTTCTCACCTCGTTTAGCAACAGGTAAGGCTTTTTGTCTCACCCTCCAACAAAAGCCTGGTTAAGACTAGGGCACAGTCGTAGACTAGTGGTGCCATCCAGCTCATTAAATCCAGTTTTTGCTTGCACGCCTCCAGTGATGGGACACTCACCACCTCCCACGGGCGCCCATTTCACCAACGCCGACCCATCAGTTAAGCCATAAAATCTAGTCGGCATATTGGTTAATGTGTACAGAGTCTCAGTTTGGGATGATGGAAAAAGTACTGGAGGTGGGCAGTGGTGAGAGTTACATAACATCGTGAATGTCCTAAATGCCACTGGACTGTATGCTTAAAAATGGTTAACATGAGGAATTTCATCTTGTGTGTATTTTACCACAATGCAAAAAAAGAAAAGAAAAAACAAAAAAGCACCGCCTCTGGGGTTCACAACTTACAAGCGTGACTTCGACTACTTTTCAAGTGACCTTTAAAAAGGTCACTTAGGGGCGCCTGGGTGGCTCAGTCGGTTGAGCGGCCGACTTCGGCTCAGGTCACGATCTTGCGGTCCGTGAGTTCTAGCCCCATGTTGGGCTCTGTGCTGACAGCTCAGAGCCTGGAGCCTGCTTCAGATTCTGTGTCTCCCTCTCTCTGACCCTCCCCTGTTCATGCTCTGTCTCTCCCTGTCTCAAAAATAAATAAACGTTAAAAAAATAATAATAAAATAAAATAAAATAAATAAATAAATAAATAAATAAAAAGGTCACTTAAAAAAATCGAGCTGGCTGTTAAGGCAAACGGACACACCACACCCTCTTTGATCCTGATTTCCCTTCATTCAGTCTTGTGCCCCCCAGCTCAGAAGTCTGGGCTCAGTATTCCCAGCGACCAACCTGCCTCTGTCCACGCAGCGGCTGCAGTGGCTGGGACCCTTGCTCTGCTCCGTGCTAGGCTCTGAGGACCTGTCGAGGAGCAAGTCACTGCCTCTGTCTTCCCAGACACAAGGAACAAGCAGATCTCTCTCTTCTTTTCTCAACTTTTTTTTTTTTAATTTTTTTTTTTCCCAACATTTATTTATTTTGGGACAGAGAGAGACAGAGCATGAACGGGGGAGGGGCAGAGAGAGAGGGAGACACAGAATCGGAAACAGGCTCCAGGCTCCGAGCCATCAGCCCAGAGCCTGACGCAGGGCTCGAACTCACGGACCGCGAGATCGTGACCTGGCTGAAGTCGGACGCTTAACCGACTGCGCCACCCAGGCGCCCCTCCAACTTTTTTTTAACGTGTGTTTAGTTTTTAGAGACAGAGACAGACAAAGCGCGAGCGGGGGAGGGGCGGAGAGAGAGGGAGACACAGAATCCCAAGCAGGCTCCGGGCTCCCAGCTGTCAGCCCAGAATTCCTGACGCAGGGCTTGAACTCATAAACTGTGAGATCATGACCTGAGCCGAAGTTGGACACCTAACCGACTGAGCCACCCAGGCGCTCCAGATCTCTCTTTTGTTTTTCTAGTTGAAACGGGACTCCCAGACCAGCCACTAAGCTCCCGAGGGACTGGCCCATGATGATCCATCCCTGAAGACCTCACTCCGGTGGGATGATGACAACAGCACAGAAGACACTGGTCCCTGAACGCTGGGCACACACAACGTTTGTGGGGAGCTGCCCGTGGCCCCCTGGGAAGGCTGGGTGACACAGGGCAGCTTGGGGGTGTTCCAAAAAACAGGAGGCAGGAATTACCATCTTCGAAACCCCCTCCTGGAGCAGCCCCACCCCAACCCCCAGGAATCACAGACCAGTCAAACTATCAGAGAAGTAGACAGAGAGCAGGAGGGAACTGAAAACACAGATGTCTCGCACTCCGACTGGCAGCCGGAGGGCCATGTCCAGTCCCGTAGTGATTTTTTTCTAATTGGGTTATTGCCAGAATTTGAAAAAGAATGTGAAATTTCTCATTTCTCTTATTAAAAAAAGAAATAAAAGACGACGTCTCGCATGGCAAGAGCTGGCTGGAGCTGAGTTCCGACTGCCCCCTAGATGGGGCATGTGGGCCCCCAACTGGCCACAGTCTTCACCCCACTGGCCCATCAAGCCCCTGGAGGCCTCTGACACATCCCTTGTCACAGAGGAGTGGACGACGCCCGGAGGCTGAGCGGCTTTCCCAGTTAGTAACTCATGTGGGACCAAAAAGACCTAGAATCTCAGGCGGGCCACCCAGCACCCACTCCAACCCTCCAAAGGACCTCTGAGATGGCTCCGCCCTGGGCAGCAAAGTGGACTCACCTGCGTGGGGGAGGGGACAGTGGCTCTGTAGGAAACCCGAGGAGCCGGCCAGGGACCAGGCCCATCCCGCTCAGCCGCAGACATGCCCCACTCCAGGGGACACAGGCAGTGAGCCACTGTCTTCGTCCCTCGCCACCGTCCTATCTCCCCCGGTCCCCATCTCTCCTCATCAGCTCTGTGGGTAGGTCCAGGAAACCTGAACGAGTGGTTAGCAGTGGCTAGGCGGGTGAGTTGAAAGGCCTTCAGGGCGAACGTGGGGAGGAGGTGGGCTAGAGGGAGGGTGCGGAGAGAGGAAGGGAAGCCGGGCAGCCCTCTGATGGGGAGGAAGCTGGGAAAAGAGCAGCCGTGGTTGAGGGGCAGCAGCTGGGTGGGCTCGGTAATGCTGAGCTGATCACCAAGCCCCTTCCTCAGCTGGACCTACGAAGCACGGTTTTCTTGTTTTTTCTCTCCCAGGGGCAGGAGATGTAAGTGACCTGTAAGTTGGCATGAGTAGAAAGTGCACAGCAGTGATTTCGTACACACTGATATTGCGAGATGGTCACCACAGTGAGTTGAGTTAACACCCATCACCTCACTCGGTTATCCATTTCTCCCCCTCGTGATGAGGATTTCTCTTCGCAACTTTCAAAGGTACAATATGGTTTTGCGAACACTCGTCACTGTGCTGGACCCGACATCCCCAGCAAAGGGTTGTGTTTTGTGCACACGCATGTCCCCGGCGGGCTGGCGGGGGGAGGCACTTAGGGACCCAGGGGGGTGGAGGAGCCACCATTTGAACAGTGCCTGCTGCCAGCCAGAGGCAAAGAGCTGCGGAGGGTCTCGCACTGGCTACGGATACTCAGGCCTGAAATCTGTCCCCCCCCGCCAAGGGAGGCAGGAAGGGCAACCCCACCCTTTACCAGGGACACATGGAGAAGGGCCCCCTACACAGGGGCTCTGGGGAGAGAGGTTGCTTCTCAGACACCGTTCACAGGGGCCACAACGTGGACAGTGCCCCTGGAGTTGTGCAGCCCAGAGTCCTGCGGCCCGCGGAGAACCCTGAGCCGCTCAGTCTCCAGGCCATGTCCTTCCCCCCCGGTGGGGGGCTAGCTCAAGTTCAAGCTGCAGCCTGCCCACTCTGACCTGCCTCTACCTCATTCCCGCTCACTCACCACAGGGACTGGGGAAGCATGTGAGTGACAGGGCCAGGCCACTTTCATTTGTCGGTAATCGTAATTATAACGTATCTATGATAATTATTACTTTGTATTCAGCAACTACAATAAGCCAGGCACGGGGGATAATTTCATGTCACATAAGCCTAGGAGGTAGGTACTATTATTACTCCCATTTTACAGATAAGAAAACTGAGGCCCAGAGACATTAACAGATTGAGTCAGGCCACACAGCTTATTACTAGTGAGATTCAAAGCTGTGTCTTTGTGTTTAACCACCAGGCTTCACAAGGAAAAATAGCATTATTTATATTAACAGATCCCATTTTCCTTTGTTTAATGAGCATCCCCTTCTTGACACAAAGGCACTTTTCCTGTCCTCTGCAGTCACAGCCTTGGTAAAGGCAAAGTAAAAATCTGGTATTGAAATGCATCCAAGGCAGAGAGCCTCTCCTCTGCTGTCCTGCCCATCGCTCCTTTGTGGTATATTCAACAAACTTCTATCTCCTTTAAGAAAAAAAAAAAAAAAGATGGGGTGCCTGCCTGGCTCTGTCATTAGAGCACGTGACTCTTGATCTCAGGGTCATGAGTTCAAGAACCATGTTGGGTGTGAACCTACTGAAAATAAAAAATTAAAAAAAAAAAGGAGACTTCTGGTTGGCTCAGCGGGCTAAGCATCTGGCTCTTGACTTTGGCTCAGGTCATGATTTCAAGGTTCATGGGTTCAAGCCCCACATCAGGCTGTGCACTGGCCGCTGGCAGTGCAGGGCCTGCTTGATAGTCTCTCTCTCTCTCCCTCTCTCTCTGCCCCTCCCCCACTCGTGTGCTCTGTCTCAAAATAAATAAACTTTAAAAAATAATAAATAACTAAATAACTAAATAAAATTTTTTAAAAAGACAAAGAAATGCATCTACACTCTGCCACCAACTAACTGGGTTTCCGTTTCCTTGGTTCCCCCTTATGAGGAGACGTAACAGATCCATACAGCATTCTGGCCAAAAATGTTTAACCAGAATCTAAACACGAGAAAAAAGACAAATCCAGAACACGGGACGTTTTCAAGGCAACTGACCTGTCTCTTGCAAACAGTTCTTCAAAAGTCAATGTCGTGAGAGACACCTGGGTGGCTCAGTCAGTTGAGCGTCGGGCTGTGGCTTGGGTCATGATCTCATGGTTTACATGAGTTCAAGCCCCACGTCAGGCTCTGTGCTGACAGGGTGGAGCTTCAGATTCTGGGTCTCCCTCTCTCTGTCCTTCCCTTGCTCACGCTCTCTCTCTCTCTCTCTCTCAAAAATAAATAAACATTAATTTTTTTTAACGTTTATTTATTTTTGAGACAGAGAGAGAGAGACAGAGCATGAACGGGGGAGGGTCAGAGAGAGGGAGACACAGAATCTGACACAGGCCCCAGTCTCTGAGCTGTCAGCACAGAGCCCGACGCGGGGCTCGAACTCACGAACCGCAAGATCATGACCGAGCTGAAGTCAGCCGCTCAACGGACTGAGCCACCCAAGCGCCCCAAAAATAAATAAACATTAAACAAACAAACAAAAAAAAAAGAGGGGCAGCTGGTGGCTCAGTTGGTTAAGCGTCCGACTTTGGCTCAGGTCATGATCTCACGGTTCGCAGGTTCGAGCCCCGCATCGGGCTCTGTGCTGATAGCTCGGAGCCTGGAGCCTGCTTCGGATTCTGTGTCTCCCTCTCTCTCTGCCCCTCCCCGGCTCATGCTCTGTCTCTGTCTCAAAAATAAATAAAAACATTAAAAAAAATGTTTTTTTAATAAAATCTTTTTAAAAAGGGGGGGAGGGGGTGAAGAGAGAGAAGAGGAGAGAGGAAAGAGAAGTTGAATGAGCCTATTTCAGGGCCCATTTCCGTCTTGAGTCGAGGGCCCTGCGTCAGTCTGTTAGCAACAGCATGACCCAGCACCACAGACTGGGCGGCTTCAATTTTCCCATAGTTCTAAAGGTCGAAATGTCGGCAGGTTTGCTTTCTTCCAAGGCCTCTCCTGGGCTTGCCAACAGCCTTCTCTTTCTGTTTTTTTTTTTTTTTTTTTAAGTTTATTTATATATCTTGAGAGAGAGAGACTGCAAGTGGGGAAGGGGCAAACAGAGAAAGGGAGAGAGAAAGAATCCCAAGCAGGCTCCACACCATCAGCTCAGAGCCCAACGTGGGGCTCGAACTCACAAATCGCGAGATCATGGCCTGAGTCGAAGACGGACACTTAACCGCCTGAGCCACCCAGGCGCCCCAGACAATAGTTTTCTTGTGTCCTCACAGGTCTTCCCTCTGTGCATGTTCCAGACGTCGTCTTTCTTTCCAGAAGGCCACCGGTTACACTGGAGTGGGGGCCCATCCTAAGAACACGGTTCTAACTCCATCACCTCTGTAAAGCCTCAAATGCAGGCACATTTTAAGGTACCAGAGGTTAGGGCTTCCACAGATGAATTTGAGGAGGGACACAATTCTGCCCATAACAGATCCTAAGACTACTTGGAGCTTCACCCCAAACTCACCAGGGGCACAAAGAGGCCTTTTCAGGAAATCACGTTTGTGCCCCCCGCCGAGCACCAAGGCTGAGCTCCTGGCAGGTTGTTGGGGGGAGGGGGCTGCCACAGACACCTGCCAGGAAAGAAAGAGAGAGAGAGAGAGAGCTCACGAGCTCTTCCTTCACCTTTGACACCACCAACCTTCTCATCCATTCCTGCCCCTTCCCCACCCCCCTCCTCCACCCCTCGCCACCCCATGCACACACAACACAATACATACACCCAGCAGCCCAGCCAGTAGTTCAGGGTCAAAGTCAAGTCAAGCGACCTGCGATAAGGCTCCTCCCTACTCTGGGTGCAATGTAATAGGCCTCTTTCTGGATTCCCAGCATCCTTTCTTTGTCCCTTAGGGGGTGGATCCCCAGACCCCTCAGTGTCCTCACTCCCAGCCAAACAGCACACCATCTTGCAGAACGCTGGAGCCGTCCTTCCTCCTGGCCGGCACTCACAGACTGAAGCAAACCGCCCCCAACCCCATCCCCAATGGCAAAAGTCATATTTACTGTAGTAACAGGACAAATAAAGTTATAAAAAGTGAAGGTTTACTTTCACCTGCAATTAGGTAAAAGATTCCAAAAACCTTAAAAAAAAAAAAAAACGATTTTATTTTTAAATAATCTCTACACCCAACGTAAAATAATCTCTACACCCAACGTAGGGCTCGAACTTACAACCCCAAGAAATCACAGCGCCCCTGACTGAGCCAGCCAGGTGCCCCAAGACTCTCAAAGTTTTAAAAAGAGGTCTATGGGTGGCCCAGTAAGTCTGCTCTTGGGTTTCCATCTAAAGCCATAATCAAAGGGGCGCCTGGGTGGCGCATTTGGTTAAGCGTCCGACTTCAGCCAGGTCATGATCTCGCGGTCCGGGAGTTCGAGCCCCACGTCGGGCTCTGGGCTGATGGCTCAGAGCCTGGAGCCTGTTTCCGATTCTGTGTCTCCCTCTCTCTCTGCCCCTCCCCCGTTCATGCTCTGTCTCTCTCTGTCCCCAAAATAAATAAACGTTGAAAAAAAAATTAAATAAATAAATAAATAAATAAACCCATAATCAAAAATGGAGGAAATAGGTTGCCTAAAGATGTCCCTTTTGCTGTTATCTGCAATGATTTGTAACCCACTGTGTGTTTCCATGGTACCCCCAAGTTCTTGAATTACACGGGGACACCCTGTCCTTCAATTTTCAAGTGCAAAGCTCCCAGCCCCACCCACCCGGCCAGCAGGGGGCCTCTTGGGGGAGCTCACAGCCCCGGGGCCACCCCTTGCTCTCCTTGTCTGCTGGGAACACCTCCTCCACCTCTTCCGTGGGGGCCTGTTCCTTCATTCCCACAAAGAACCCCATCCAAGCCCTTGTGAATGGCAGATCTGGACTGAGGGTCTGCCGTGGAGAAGAACTACAGGGCACACAGCACGGCAGCTACATAAAAGTTTAGCATTAGCCACCTCCTCCTGTAAACCCAGTGGCCATTTCTCACCCCTGGCAACTTCTTTCTTTCTTTTTTTTAATGTTTTATTTTCGTTTTCAGAGAGAGAGAGAGAGAGAGAGAGAGAGAGAGCGCACACGTGTGCGTGCACGTGCCCGCAAGAGCAGAGAAGGGACAGAGAGAGAGAGGGAGACAGAGGATCCAAAACAGGCTCCACACTGTCAGCACAGAGCCTGATGCAGGGCTTGAACCCATGAACCGTGAGCTGAAGTCGGATGTTTAACCGACTGAACCACCTGGACGACCCAGCCCCAGCAATTTCTTATTGATCACTTTCTCATCCTAGACCCCAGCTTATCCACAAGGATGCATTTTGACTTTCGTGGGCTGGAGGCACCTCTGTCTTTGAGGATGCTCTCTCTAAAAATAATAATAATAATAAAATAAATAAAAATTGCACTTTAGGACTGCAGTAGTATAAAGATGAATATACTCCAGGCTGGCCTCATTATTCTATATTTCTTATTACTTTATTCTTTGTTTTGTTCTGATTTTAAAAGAAATTAAAACATTTCTGTGGGCCTCTGGACTCTGGAGAGCCCTAGGTAAGCCTAAGAGAGAAAGAAGTCAGCTTACCTGTTTTCCAGCATCTGCTGAAGGCCTTGGTCTATAGACAAAGTCTCTCACCGCCTACCTTTTCTCCTCCTTTCTTTTACCTTCCTTCCAGATCTTGGGGGGCAGGGGGAAGCATGTAACATTTCTGCAAAAATAAAAAAGACAATTCTTGGGGCGCCTGGGTGGCTCAGTCGGTTGAGCGTCTGACTTCAGCTCAGGTCATGATCTCATGGTTCGTGAGATCGAGCCCCGCATTAGGAGCTCTCTGTCATCACAGATCCTGCTTTGGACCCTCTGTCCCTCTCTCTCTCTGCTCCTCCCCTGATTCATACATGCGCGCGCTCTCTCTCAAAAATAAACATTTAAAAAATGAAAATAAATAAATGACAATTCTTGGATATGAAAAATGCCCTTCCCCTGGTATGTGAAAGCCACTGAGATTGTTGTAAATACTCCTTATCGTTCTTTTTCGATAGGAAAAAAATACATAGGAAGCAACCCAAAGGTTTAGCAGTAGGACCGAGGCATTCAGGATACTATGTGTTGAATGAGTGAACATGTCCCCTGAATGGATTTTTGTGAGCCCTTTGAAATGATGCTTAAAAAGGCCTTGTAGGGGCGCTTGGGTGGCGCAGTCGGTTAAGCATCGACTTCAGCCAGGTCACGATCTCGCGGTCCGTGAGTTCGAGCCCCGCGTCAGGCTCTGGGCTGATGGCTCAGAGCCTGGAGCCTGTTTCCGATTCTGTGTCTCCCTCTCTCTCTGCCCCACCCCCGTTCATGCTCTGTCTCTCTCTGTCCCAAAAATAAATAAATGTTGAAAAAAAAATTAAAAAAAAAAAAGGCCTTGTAGTAATTTAGGAAGACGGTTAGGTTAATTAAGCAAAAGGAAGGCAAAAGTACAATATAGACGTTATGATTATGCATATAGAATTTGCAAAGAAAAAGGCTGGAAAGAAAAAACAGCTATTTCATAAGCTGTGTTCCTGTCATCAACATTCCTTACATAGAATCATCCTGTGTATATACTCCTTTGTGAGCATAAGAGTTTCAGCACTGTTTTTAATCCTAAGAAATACACTGCGGGGTTAACAATGGTTGTCTGCAGGCTGGGGATTGCAGACTTAAATGGATTACAGTAGCCATGCAGGATTTTCTAACTAGTGGATCAAAACGGAATATTAAAAAAAAAAAAATGTATTTAGAGGGAGCCTGGGTGGCTCAGTCCGTTAAGCATCCGACTCTTGATTTCGGCTCATTATCTCACAGTTCTTGTCTCACAGTTCGTGAGGTCGAGCCCCACACTGGGCCCTGCCCTGACAATGCAGAGCCTGCTTGGGATTCTCTCTCTCACTCAAAATAAATCAACTTACAAAAAATAAAAACAAAAATGCATTTAAAAGTCAACAGTGACAGAGCCATGGAACGTCAGTCATAAAGTGAAGGGAGCTCATCTCTCTCCCTCAGTTTGAAGATGGGGAAACGGAGGCCCCAGAGGCACCCAAGTGTTTGCTAACTTGGGCAGAAGGGAACTTGGGATCATACCAAAGACCCTCCCAGGACGCCACAGCAGTCCCCACGCTGCCCACGATGCTGTGAGTGGCGGAACCACCCGCTCAAATGTCACTTGCTAAGGTTGCCACCGTGTCTGCCACAGATGCCCCGCAGGCTGGCAGGGGTGGCTGCTGGAACCCCGAAAGGCCAGGGGCCGGGGGGCGGGGCGCAGAGGGCGGGGCGCGGAGGGGCGGAGCGCGGAGGAAAGCCCGCAGAGGACCGCCCCCTGAGCAATCCTTTTGCCCAGCGCCCGGCTGCTCTTTCCTGCTGAGTCACGCCCGGCCTGCTTTCCGCTGAGTCACGGTCCCGAGGTCTGTTTTCGCCGAGTCACGGTTCCGAGGTCTGTTTTCGCTGAGTCACTGTTCCAGCTGCTTCCCGCCTCTCTCCCTTGGGGCTAGGTCCGGGCAGCCACACCTCGGGGCCGGCACGTCGTTCTGCCTGCCGCGTCCGCATCCCCGGCGGAGCCAGCGTCCCGCCCCCTGCCCCCGGGTCCTCGCCAGCCTCCCCAGCCTTGCTTTAGGGACCCGGCCTTCTCAGCCGCCTCTGAGGACCAGGCGCTCTGCAGACCTAACAGCCCAGCAGGGTGGGCATGTGAGCCCACGTGGAGGAGGAGATCTACTCAAAAGGGGGGGAGGGGGGAGGGTCAGGCGCAAAACAGCCCCTTAGTTTCCCCAGACGACAAGGTCATTGTCATGAGCACGCTATGAACGAGCACGCCCCAGTTGTGTCTTTAAAGCAAGGTTAGCGTACTTATAAGGCAGGTTCAGGATTCTACACTAACATTTCAGACGTGATTAGCCTGGCTTCTTACACGGCACACATAGCGAACATAAGTCACACAATAAGCAAGATAAGAGAGTGGGTAGGAAGTTAATGAACCAAAGGAGAAGTCAGTCTGTGGGGCAAAGTTGAGATAAGACCTCGGTCCCGCTCTGGGCCCTTACTGCTTATTATATCGAAGCGGTGAAGGATCTCGGCTGTGTTCGAGATCAATCCGGCAGAGCCTTCCCACAGCTGTCTTTTTTTAAGTGGTCAGACACAGAGGGGTCAGTGTCTGAAGAGTCTTGCCAGTGTGCTGCAAAACTCTTCCCATTTTAAAGGGATTTACTCAGTCTTGGGCCCCTGAAGACCCACTCTGCTCTCTGCCTGTTATCACTGTGCTCTCTGCCTGTTATCAGTTCTGGGGTGTCAGCTGATGCCGGACAGCTCCTGGCTGTAGTGCCCTTAACTGCTTTAGTCATTGCTAGACGGGGCCCCCTGCTTGACCCGAGTGATTCCCATCTTGTCCTCTACAGTCATGAAACACTGGGGACAGCAAAGCAGCGGGACAGCTAAACGCGTGCAGGATCCGGTTTGGAACCCAGACTGTGGGGAGAACAGTTGGGGGGGGGGTGCAATTGACCCCGATGCCGGCTTTATATAACGTATTTGTGTTGAAGTGAGAGTCCCTGATATTTACAATGTTACTGTGGTTACAAGAGACTGTGCTCTGGTATAATACATGCTAAAGGATTTGGGGCAAAGGGGAATGATGTCTGCGACTTACTCTCAAATAAGCCAGAAATAGACATATTTACATATATGTAAAATATATATTAAACATGCAAATATTTAATATACCCATATTAAATATGTACGTATATGTAAAAATGTAAAAAAAGTGTGTGTATGCATATATAATCGAGAGAGCATGAATGACAAGACAAATGTGACCCAAGTATTAACAACTGGTGAATCCAGGTGAGGAATTCTGTGTACTATTCTTGCGACTTTTCTGGGCATTTGAGATTATCTTACGGAAGTTTACTTATTGAGCAGAAAATAAAGATGAGGAACCCGAGGTTCTGAACTCCCAAATGAGAGCAAGATTGGGTCAGATCTTAGTGACCCCCCCCCCCCACTGTACTCAGAACCATCTAGAAATTTCTAGGTAGGAAAAAGGCTCTGGCAGTATCCTGAAAGGGGAACTGGATGCCATTCTCCGAGTAAACAGAACAAGGAATGCTTAGTGAGCCAGGGCTTCCTCTTCCACAGGCCCCATTCTGAGCTTCGTACATATGTTAAGCTGATTTAATCCTTACCACATCCCCTGGAGCTGATGCTGTTATTACTTATCATTTTGTCATATGAGGAAATAAAGTTTAGAGGATTAAAAGTGCGCACGTGGGGTAAGTCACGGATACTGGATTTGATGCAATCTTTTTGTGTAGAGTTCATTGCTTTAACCCGTCTACACTACCTACAAGTGCCTTGATCGTGTTGAGCCAGGTTGAACCAGGTCTCGGAGACATGGGCGGGCTCTGTATTGGCCAGACTGTCCTCGAGGCCCGAGCTCTCCAGAGACCCGACTGCTGCCTGGTCTGGTCACAGGTCTTGAGTCACTGGATCTGGGGAAACGGAAGCTGGAAGGTATTTGACAAAGATGTTGCTCTTTCTACATACACCCTTCACTGCCCCAGGCCCGGGGGGCTCCAGACAGCTGATTCTTGTCGAACTTGAGCGTGCTTTAAGGTGGAAAGGGAGCAAAATTTGCCACCCCAAAACATGCCACTTTGGCACATAGATTATTTTGAGTTGAAGTTACTTAAGAAACAGCCAGTGCAAGGATGCTCTGAATATCCTCTGTCCCTCTGACAGTGGGAAATAAATCTCCCATGTGAAAGGTACCCTCCCTGTACCAGGAGGGTAGAAGGCATCCTTATCGCCGGAGACAGGGAATCCAAGGCTGAGAAGGCTGCAAAAACAACCCTTCTTATTTCCTCGCTGATTTACTACCCGAAACCCAAACTGCTCTGGCTTGTCAGTGCTTCACAAATTTATCTTTTCTTTGTCTGAAAGGTATGAAAGCTGCCCGGTGTGGTCACTTCCTTGAGTCCCGTATTTTTATAGGCTCTCTTGTGTACAAAATTAAATTTCTTTTTCTCCTGTTACTCTCTCTTACGTCCATTTAAGTATTAGCTTAGCCTGAAAACCTAGAAGGGAAGCAGGGGAAGGTTTTTTCTCCCCTGCAAGAGAGAGATCCGCCTGGCCTCGAGTCCCGGGTGAGCTGTGTGACTATAGGAGGGGAGTTTAACCCTGTGAAGCCTCATTTGCTAAATATGTAGGACTGCCTGCCTTGGGCTGGGCTCTGAGCCTAGGAAAGTGAATCCCCTGCGGTCCTTGCTGCCTTCATGGAGCGCAGAGTTGGGGTGGGGACAGCTGGGGCGTGGGAAGCTCGGTGAGGAGCCTTGTAAGGTTAGGGGTACAAATTCAGGAAAGCCTGGGCTGGGTCTGTTTGTTTTCCAACTTTTTAAAATTATTATTGACATGTAATTGACACCAGCCCTACACATTTAAAGTCTATCATTTGATGAGTTTTAACCTAAGTGTAGCCGTGCGGCCGTGTCCACGATCAAGATCACGAATGTATTCACCACTCCCCAGAGTTGCCTCATGGCCCTTTGTAATCTCCCTTCCAGCTAGGGAAGCACAATATGATGAGATTAGTATGCGTTTTCCAAAATGTTATAAGATCCTATATTCATTTTATATATAATTTTATATGAATGTAATTAGCAAGAATTCTTCTTTTTTTTTTTTTTAATCTGGCTTCTGTTACTCAGAATTATAATTTTGACGTTCATTTGTGTTGTTGCAACAAGTCCTCTTTATTGCTGGGTATCGAGTGCATGTTTATACCACAGTTGTTTCTTCATTCACCTGTTGACGGACATATGGGTTGTTTCCAGTTTGGGACTATTACCAATAAAGTCACCGTGGGGGCACCTGGGTGGATTGGTCGGTTAAGCGTCTGATTCTTGATTTTGGCTCAGGTCATGAGCTCTCGGTTTGTGGGATTGGGCCCGTGTGGGGCTCCTTGCTGGGGATTCTCTCTCTCTCTCCCTCTGCCCCCTTCCACCTTCAAAATAAATAAATACACTTTTAAAAAAGCCACTGTGGGGGTGCCTGGGTGGCTCAGTCAGTTAAGCGTCCGACTTCAGCTCAGGTCGTGATCTCATGGTCCGTGAGTTTGAGCCCCACGTTGGGCTCTGTGCTGACAGCTCGGAGCATGGAGCCTGCCTCGGATTCTGTGTCTCCCTCTCTTTGCCCCTCCTCAGTTCACGCTTTGTCTGTCTCTGCCTCTCAAAAATAAACATTAAAACATTAAATTAAAAAAAAAAAAAAGGAATTGCCAGCTCTTTTCGAAAGTGGCTGCACAGTAGGAGAGGTGATTTCTTCTACCCTCCTAGGTTCTCTATCTGGGGCCCTAGAAATTGAAACAAAGACAAATTAACAAGAAAGTTTGTTAACACATGTGGCACTCATGCACATGGGAGAAACAGTGAGGAGTAACTTCAGGGGTTCAGGAACTGAAGTTTAAAATGCATCTCAACAGAGAACAATGCAGTTGACCCTTGAATAACGCAGGGGTTAGGTTCGGGGACACCCCCACAGTTGAAAATCCGTGATAACTTTTGACTCCCCCCAAAGCTTAAGGTTAACAGCCCACTGTTGACCCAGAAGCCTTACTGGTAACACAATGAACACATGTTATACACTGTATTCTCACAACAAAGTAAGCTAGAGAAAAGAAAAGGTTATTAAGAAAACCATAAGGAAGGGGCATGTGGCTGGCTCAGTCGTAGAGCTTGTGACTCTTGATCTCAGGGTTGTAAGTTCGAGCCCCACTTGGCTATAGAGATAACTTCAAAATAAAATCTTACAAAAAATCATAAGGAGAGGAAAATACATTTACAGTGCTGTCCTGTATTTATCGAAAACAATATCCTTGTATAAGTGGACCTGTGTCATTCCAACCCGTGCTGTTCAAGAGTCGACTGTACGGTGTGTTTGTGGAGAAGTGATAAGACAAAGGAAAGGGGTTGAGGTTTTAAAGGGCAGCAAGCAGTGGGTGGGTAAAGTCTTGGGGGAAATTTAGGGCAGATAACACTTGATATTGAGGCTTACCATCTTAACTCTTGTTGATTCCTCTGGATGCCATCTCTGAGCTGGTAAGAGTCTGGATTTATCTCAGGTGATTAAGAGTTGAAACCTGCTGGGGTGCCTGGGTGGCTCAGTCAGTTAAGTGACTGACTTTGGCTCAGGTCATGATTTCACAGGCCGTGAGTTCGAGCCCTGCGTTGGGCTCTGTGCTGACAGCTCAGAGCCTGGAGCCTACTTTGGATTCTGTTGTCTCCCTCTCTCTCTGCCCCTCCCCCACTCATGCTCTGTCTTTGTCTGTCTCAAAATTAAATAAATAAAACAGTTTAAAAAATTTTTAAAAAAAGAGTTGAAGCCTGCTTTTAGGCAGAAGGCAGATAGCTTTTTTTTTCTTTTCTTTTTTTTTTTTTTTTGCGTTTGCTGTTTCTCAATTGTCTTCAGCTCAAGAGAACCCTTATGCAAAGTGGCATATTTTGGGATGGAATATTCTGTATCATTTTAAGATCCCCACCCACCCCCTACAGAAAGTGAAAGTTCTAGTTGCTCTACATTTTCAACAGTGAGGATAGTCAGTCTTTTTATTTTTAGCCATTCAAAGAGGTGTGTACGGTTATCTCCTTGTGATTCTAATTTAAATTTCCCTGACTATATATAGACTTGAACATCTTTCCATGCACTTAGCATCCATATATCTCTTTTGATGATGTCCAAACTTCTTATCCACTCTTAAAATTAACTTATTTGGCTTTTTTTTTTTTTTAAATAATCTCCACACCCAACGTGGGGCTTCAACTCACAACCCCAAACTTAATTGCCTTCATATTATTGAATCATACAAGCTCTTTACATATTCTAGGGACATGTCCTTTGTTGAATATGTTTGTGAATATTTTCTCCTAGTCCCTAGATTGCCTCTTATTTTTTGTGTCATTCGAAGAGCCAAAGTTGTTCATTTTGATAAAGTCCCACTGGTTAATACTTTTCCTTTTATATTTTGTGCTTTTTGTGTTGTATTTTTCTTTTTTTAATGTTTATCATTGTTGGGGCACCTGGGTGGCTCAGTCGGTTGAGTGTCCGACTTCAGCTCAGGTCATGATCTCGTGGTTTGTGGGTTTGAGCCCCACATCCGGCTCTGTGCTGACAGCTAGGAGCCTGGAGCCTGCTTCGGATTCTGTGTCTCCCTCTCTCTCTCTCTGTCCCTCCCCCGCTTGTGCTCTGCCTCTCTCTCTCTCAAAAACAAATAAACGCTAAAAAAAATTTTTTTTAAATAAAAATAAATGTTCATCATAGTTTCTTCTTGCCTTTTTAATGCATTGTATTTGAGAGATCTGCCAAATCTAAGGTCACTAAGATTTTCCTTTATGATTTACTCTATATTTTTTACGGGTTTCACTCTTCCTTCGAGGTCTATAATCTGCTTCTGGGCCGAGTCTTGAAAAACGTGTAGCTTGGCAAAGGCGTGAGAGAGGCAGACGTGTCTTCTAGGCTCGAGGGACCACCCTGAGCAAAGGGCCAGGGGGATGTGTGCCTGGATAGTTGGGAGGGGTAAGTATTTCTGAGACCGGCATGCGTGGTGTGACGGGGCAGGCGGGGTGAGGCTCTCCTGCTGGAGAGGTGGCCACCGCCAAGGGCGGAAGGCCAGGTGTACCAGAAGAAGGAGATTGCACGGTATCCCAAGGGCAGGGGGAGCTAGAGAAGGGTGTTGACCAGAGAGGAGTGATGTGGTCACCGCAGCTACCTTATCTGCAAAATCCGGGGCAGGAGGCGTGAAGGAGATAAGGCATGGAAAGGTGTTCCATTGGTGCGTTGGCCAGCTTCTCTTACCCTCTTTGGCTACCCAGCCTTCTCAGAAGGCTCGCGATAAGCACCCTGAATTAACTGTTAACATTTCCTGGTGACTATTTGTCCCACTGCTTTGGGGACCTTTTTGTTACTTAAAAAAAAAAAATTTTTTTTTTAATGTTTATTTCTTTTTGAGAAAGAGAGACAGAGCATGAGTGGGGTAAGTAGGGCCGAGAGAGGGAGACACAGAATCCGAAGCAGGCTCCAGGCTCCGAGCTGTCAGCACAGAGCCCGACGCGGGGCTCGAACCCCCGAACCTCGAGATCATGACCTGAGCCGAAGTTGGACGCTTAACCCACTGAGCCACCCAGGCACCTCTTTTATTACTTTTATAAAACAAAATTCAACAGAGTGCATTTAAAGATCAAATTGACTTTATTCAGTGATTCACGAGTCGAGCAGCATCCCGTGTCTGGCAAATAGAAGGGAGCTCTTTAGGGTTTTTATGGGCAGAAGTTGGGGTGGGGAGGGCAGTGAGACAAAGAAGGAGTGGATTATTTCAGGCAAGGTCACCTTCCTTTAGGGGAAGGGTGGCAAGGATCTCTCGGGCTGACAACCTCACTCGTCTGGCCAAGGCAACTCCAGACTGGGTACCGGTAACATTCCCGGAAGAGGCAGAAACTACAATGAGGTTAGATGTTAGTCTTGGTTTGCTGCCGTGTGGCTTAGCTCAAGTGACTCCATTTGGGGCCTGTGCTGTCTTTTTTCTTTAATGTTGGGAGTGTTCATCTCTCGTCTGTGACACTTGTGGCAGTTTCTCCCAGTGTGTCGGGGGTTTTGGCCTTGAGAACCGCGTCGCTTGAAACCCAGAAAGCTTTAGTGTTTTGTGGCCTAGTCTGAGGATGTTTTTATGGTTTGGGCTTGTCTGCCTCGCTGAGAAAGGCTGTGCTCCATTTAGGCAGTGCCTGGCCCTGGGCTCCCCCTTCTCCCCGTCCCCCCCACCCCTGCTGGGTCAAGGGCATATCCTCTTGGGTGGTCAGGACTACCCCCCACCCCCAGCCTTGTTAACCTGGGATGCCCCCTGCCTGTGGAGGGACCCAGGCAGGTCTCCTGATTCTCCTTGAACCGTCATCCAGCAGGGGCGAGCCTCCCGGCAATTCCCCAGCCTCGGCTGGGGGCCTCACCTCTGTTTTTCACATTTAGAGCCTTGGGAGACCGCTGGGCCTCCCCTGCAGTCCAAACCACTTCTGTTTTCCAGGCAGGCGGCGGAGGGTGGTGCCCCGGGAGTGCTGAGTTGAGATTTCCACGTTCCCCTCCAGCAGCTGCGTTTCTGCTGAGTCACGGTTGGGAGGGGGGACTCGGAGACAAAGGGAAGGCAGATTTTGCTGAGTCACCGGCTGCTTCCTCAGCCTCCCTCTGAGCGGTCTGGGTGAAAGGACAGCTTTCACAGCAGGAAGGAGGAAGTGAAGCTTCCAGAAAGGAGCAGAAGCCTCCAATCGATCTCCAGTCTTTGCACGTTGTTTGCAAAGCCCGGTCCCAGACATCTCAAGGGTGATTCGTCCAAGACTCAACTGCTCAGCACGTTCCCCCCCCCCCGTCACAGTAAACTGGCAACTCCAACTTCTGCCTTTAGAATATGGATGTCCTGTCCTCTCACCCTGTCCTGTCCGAGCCCTGGATTACAGCGATGCTTAGCCTTCGGCCCCCAGCCTTCTTCAGGCCAATTTGCCCCTCAGCAACCCCAGCGATCCATACCTAGTGAGACCCGCCTCTCCCAGCTCCAAGCCTTGCAGCCTCACCTACTTACCAAAGGTCCTTGCAAGAGCCCGCAGGCCCCAGGGGCTCTGTCCCCGGTCTCCCCTGGCTCTGCTCTCCCACCTGTCCCTCCCTCTCTCTGCAGCGGCCACACTGACTGCTGCTAGGTTTGGCCCACCTGGGGGCCCGGGGCCTGCCTCTCCCCACACCTCCCAGCCAGTGAGCCCACCCTGACTTGACCTTGATTGAACATCGCAATCCCGGAGTCCTGCTGAGCCTTCATCAGATTTCTCCTACCATTTCTTCTGCCTCCAGCCAGGGAAAGCTCTCAACTTCCAGGGTTCCTGTTAGATTAGATTAGGCCTGCCCGAGGATCCAGCAGGATCGCCCTACCTGGAAGTCCGTAACCTTCATTACATACGCACAGGGCAATGGTAACATAACAGAGCCCCAGGTTCGGGGGCTCTGTGCATCTCTGGGGGGCTGTGATTCCACCCACTACAGAGAGAGAGAGGGAGAGAGAGAGACGCCCACAGTGAAAAGAGAAACCAGGCTTGGAAGAATGCTAGGCTCAAGGGAGGCCTCAGTATTTCTTTCCGCCCACATTTGTCTTCTGTGCCCCCTGGCCCCCCTTCTGGATCATTTTCCCTTCGTCCCAGACTTCTTCCAATTAGGATCCTGAGTGCACATGCCCTGTCAAGGTGGGCTTCGAGCCTCTCCAGCTTTGTATCTCTAGCCCTCCTATGAATCGGGTCCAATCCAGCGGCTCAAGCATTTGACCCTGAAAGAAAGGCTCAGAGAAAAGGTGGTGGGTTCTCTACCAGAATAAAGCTTTCATGGCGGCCATTCGTTATGCTGAGAGATGACAGAAGGGAGCAGTTGAGGGAGAACCCGCAGGATCTCTCTCTCCATCTGTCTCCTGCTTCCCAAAGCTGAGGCTCTCTGTTCCTGGTATAAGGAAGACAGGCTTGGAGGGGGCACGTCCTCCTTTCCTGTTGTAACAAATATCGCAAACATAGTGGCTTAAAGCGATGCACATTTAGGGGCGCCTGGGTGGCTCAATCCGTTAAGTGTCCGACTCCTGATGTCAGCTCAGGTCACGATCTCATGGGTTGTGGTTTCGAGCCCCACGTCGGGCTCTGCGCTGACAGCACGGAGCCTGCTTGGGATTTTCTCTTTCTCACGCAAAATAAATAAACTTTAAAACAACAGCAACAAAAATGATGTATGTTTATTCTCTAGAGATCTGGGGGTCGGAAGTTCTAAAATGGACCAGCGGGTCTGGTCTGTGCTTCTTCTGGACTTGTGAGGATACACTTCCTCACCTTTTCCAGCTTCTAGAGACTCCTGCTTACCTTGGCTCATGGCCCCTGACTCTATTTTCAACACAAGCATCTCCCAGTCTCGGTGTCCTGTTTCTCTCGCCACATCACTTTCTGTATCTGTAACCCCGCAGCCTCCCTCATCAGGATTTTTGTGATTACATTAGGCCCACGAGGATAATCTCCCTGTCTCAAGATCCTTAAAGTAACCACATCTGCAAAATCCTTTCCACCCTGTATTGTAACATATTCGGACGTTCTGGGGAGTAGGATACGGACATCCAGGGAGGGGGGACATTATTGAGTTTACTACAGGAGGACAAAGAATACCATTTGGATCATCCTAATTGCTTGAGGACAGGGAAGGGAAAGTCAGGAAGCTGAATCAGCATGCAGAAGAAGCCCCAGCTCTATACTGGGACAGAGGACAGAGCCAGATCAGCTCTGACCTGGATTGTCCCCGGGGTTGTCTGGGTGTGGGGTCTGTTTTGGACAAGTCTGAGGCTCCCTGGGGCAGCAGGCAGGATGAAGAGCAAGCCTGGACAGAGAACCAGCAACCTGTGGTCACTGAAGGCTCTGTGTCCTACGGGTGCAGTCTGGACAAGTCAGTCCCCACTTGGGGCCTCTGCTCCCCCAGGTTAAATAAGAAAGAATCCGATCACACGAGCATTACTTTCCGGGATTCCCGAATGGACAGGCTCTGGGTGTGCTGATGGGAAGCTTTCAGATCTTGACAGGCTCATCCCCTAAATTGCTGGGGCTCAGATGGGCCCCTCTATGACAGGGCATGTGGTGAGAGGCTTAGGAACACTGGCTCCAGCTTCAAAGCACCGTGGTTTGAATCCTGGCTCTGCCGTCTCTGGCTATGTGACTTGCGAACACTATTAACCTCTCTGTGCCTTAGTGATTACGGGGACAAAATGGAGATGAAAATGACAATAAGCTGGAGGGCTGATGTCAGGACTCAATGAGATCCTGCCCATAAGGTCTCTGTAAGTGCTCTGTAAAGCCTGGCTACGATTGCAGTTTGTAGTTTGATTCCAGCCCTTTCCGGCAGCCTACCAATAACATCACGTTTCGCGGTAAGAGATCTTGTGGCCTATCTATTAATTCATTCCAATCAATCAGTGTTGATTGTCTGCTACCTGCCAGGCATTGTACCAGACTCCAGGATTAACAAAACAAAGCAAACACGCTGCCCTCCAGGAACTTGCATTTTAATGAGGTCATTGGTTTCTAGTAGCCCTAATTTCTAGCAAGTTCTTGGCAACTTTTTTTTTTTTTTTTTTAATGTTCTAGCGGCTCCCATTCTAGTTCTGACCTCTGTGAGTCTCGTCACCTCTGGGAGATGACATTCCACCTGGACGTTTTGAAATCTTTTTCCCAGGCTGCCTCAGTTCAAGCCCTTATCTTAACCTCTCTGCCTCAGTTTTCTCATTTGTAAAATGGGCATAATAATGCCAAACTTATAGAGTAATTGTGAGGATTAAATGAGCTGATGCATGTGTGTATATAGTAGCTGGTGCACAGGAAGTGCTCGGTGAATATTAGCTGTTCGTATTGTAAACCTTGTTCATAAAAGCAGAGGTGGTTATATGGTTTATACAAAGGACCGAACTCCTTGGCAAAGCCCCTCTATCTAGAAGGCTCAGCAACCCCCAGATCTCAGGATTGATTTGGTGACTGAAACTCAGATGAGTGACCCTGGAAGAGGGTGGCTCATGGGCCAGAACTCTGAGCGCGGATTAGATGGACCCATTGCCCGCCTGTCCCTGCCTGGGACTTGCAGACTGTCTCCAAGCAGCAGAGCTTTCTAGACATGCACAGATGGAAGGGACCTCAGGCCTCAGCTACCACAGTCCTCCAGCTGGGAAATCCATGCTTGACAGGCTATCCTCAAGCCTGTACTTGCATTTTTTTCAGACTTGGGCATTTGCTACCTCTGTTTCCAAACAACATACTTGTACTGCGCCAAAGTTATGTTTTTATGATTTATGTTTTTTGTTTGTTTTGTTTTGAAGTAGGCTTCACATCCAGCACAGAGCCCAGTGCGGGGCTTGGACCCTGAGATCAAGACCTGAGCTGAGATCAAGAGTCAGACGCTTAACCGACTGAGCCACCCAGGCGCCCCTGTGTTTTTGTTTTTAAACTTAGAGTCCAGAATTGTGGCATTGGGACGGCACTTCGGGAACTATTCAGTTTTGTCACCTGGGCTTACCCAGTGTCCTAAGTGATCAAGCTCATGCAGAACTAATTCAATAGTAGATCAGATAGGGAACAGCTCTGTTCCAAGATGAGTCAGCTGTGACGAGCCGTGGAAGAGTGCCCTATGCATGCCAGCAGGAAGATAGCTTTGTGACAGACATTGCTCTCAAGTTGTGTACCAAGTGTTAGGACAGCCTGGAGGGGGAGGGCAGACTCAGACTCACTCCCAGGTTTGGGTCCCAGTTTCCTGCTTTATGTGTGACCCGGGGCACGCCACTTCATCCCCCCCGCCCCCCAATCCCCAGCCTCAGTTTCCCCGTCTGTAAAATGGTAGTGGTCTACCCCACAGAATAGTTGTGGCCATGAACTATAAAATCAGTACAGTCTCTAGCACTTAATAGGTGCTTAAAAAAATTAAAAAGGCCCTAAATGTACATGTAAAGTGAGAATGAGGGAGGTTGTCAGCTGAGAGTCCCCTGAGGAGGTGACATTTAGGGCTCTGCCGGCAGGGTCTGGGACTGGTAAGTCCCGGCTGTGCCCCCCCCCCCCCCCCCTGCTCTGAGACTCAAGCCCCCGAGTTTTCTGGCTCTTTCAGATTCCTGGGGAGCACAAGTCCCATCCTGGCATGGCGTGGGGGCCTCTGGAAGGGACAAAATCACACAGTTGCTCAGATTTCCAGACATTGTTGCCTTTTTTTTTTTTTTTTTAAGCGTCCTGTTTTAAATTGCTTTGTTTTCCGAGGGTCATATGACCGCTCCCCCTCCACCCCCGCTGGCCTGGGGCGGGCGCGGCGCGGGTGTTGCAACGTCGGGCCGAATGTGGGGATCAGCTGCTGGCCGCCACGTGACCCGTCCGGGCGATAAATGGACGGCGCGGCGCGGCTCGGCACAGTCGCCCTCGGCACAGTCGCCTTCGCCACTCCTCCCGCGCGTCCCGAGACGTCGGAGCCAGCACCCAGCAGCCAGCACCGAGCGCCGGCCGGATGGAGCGCCCGCAGCCCGACAGGCAAGTGAGGGGCGCGGGGCCGGGGACCGGCCTCTCCCCGGCGGGCAGCCCCTGCCCTGCCGCCCAGCTCTGGTCTCCAGTCCCTCCCCGAGACAGAGCCGGGAAGCCACATCGCTCACTCCCTTGGGTTTCCCATTAAGGAGAAGCTGGGTTTCAGTCTCGTCCGGTGGGCCAGTTAGAGGGATAAAAGGTGGCTTACCTGGCTGGTTCCCCGGCCCGGGCTGGGGGACCAGATGGGTGTGACCCTATGGTATCCCAACTTTTTTTTCTCTTGTTTTTGTATTGGACTTTTGAATGACGTTGGAGGTGCTTTCTGCTTAAATCTAGGATCCCTGGGGCTGCCCAGGCTGGGTGACAGTGGCTGGTTCTCTTACCAGAGCCCCCTGGTGGCCATGTCCTTGTCTTACTAGTTGTCCGGCACTTGAACGAAAACACCACTGTGGCTTTCCTAGCCCCATTTTACAGATGAGGACTTAACAGACCAGGGAGGCAACAAGCCCAAGGTCCCCATGGCTAGCAGGTGTCTGAGCTGGGATTTGAGCCACCGTCTGTCCGCCTCCCAGTCTGGCTCCTTCTCTTCTCCCAGGAGTTCAATGAACATGTACAGAACAGGGGGTGATGTTTCAGGAAGGGGGGGGTGTGGGAGAGAAAGGAGACATGACAGTTCTGCGGGAAGTGGATACAGACATATGGCAGAAATTCTCCCAGAAAGGGATTCTTTTGAGTAACGCAGAGTTTCACAGGCTTTTTAAACCAAGCACTTTTATGATGTGCATAACATTTATTTTTTATTATTTAAAAAAAAAATTTTTTTTAACGTTTATTTATTTTTGAGACAGAGAGAGACAGAGTATGAACAGGGGAGGGCAGAGAGAGAGGGAGACACAGAATCTGAAATGGGCTCCAGGCTCTGAGCTGTCAGCACAGAGCCTGATGCGGGGCTCGAACTCAAGGACCGTGAGATCATGACCTGAGCCAAAGTCGGACGCCTAACCGACTGAGCCACCCAGGCGCCCCATTTTTTTTTTTTAATTAAAAAAAAATTTTTTTTTTTTTTTGATGCGCGTAACATTTTAAGAGATTTGTACCTGAAACGTCAACAAAACAATTGAATTAAATCTTGGGTCCAAAGCCAATGCCAGCAGTGATGATGTAGAATATGAATGTTCATATTTTCGGGGGCTACTTCTCCCCGGGCATTGCAAACCGTACCCCCCCACTTTTCTCCAATAACTTGGTATCAGGGTTTCCCAGTCGGTTGTAGGACCTGAAGCGCATTGATTGGGCTGTTTGGAAGGCAGTTGGGAAGGAAGGTGGCCTATGTATTAGATGGCAGGTTGGAGCGATTTCTGCAGAGGACTCTGATCGCTCTCTGAGGCCTGCTGAGAGGCAGATGGCAGGCTCAGAAGCTCAGCGTGGGGATGAACCCTGCTCAGAGCCACTCTTATTCACCCTCCCCTTCTCTCCCTCCCTCCCCCCTCCCCTCTGCAGCATGCCCCAGGATTTGTCAGAGGCCCTGAAGGAGGCCACCAAGGAGGTGCACGTCCAGGCAGAGAATGCCGAGTTCATGAAGAACTTTCAGAAGGGCCAGGTGACCCGGAAAGGATTTAAGGTATGTGGCCTGGTGGGGACCAGCCCTGGTGGAGAGTATGACAGGGGTGTGTGTGTGTCCAAGGCACCCAGGCCAGTGGTTTAAGTGGAAATTCGGCCCAGGGATGCTGAGGGACCAGATGGGCATGTTCAAGGGAATCATTTTGCAGATGATACCACGGAGGCTTAAAGAGGGGAAGTGACCTGCGCAAGGTCACACAGCAAATTCCCAACCTGTGACGGTAGTGCTGTGGAGGGGCAGGGGCCCTAGTGCCATCAACTGAGCGCCTCCTCTGTGCTGGGCATTTTACAGTTTCTTATTCTGTGCCTCCCCTCTGGGTAAGGAAGATGAGGAAGGGAAGGTTCAGAGAGGTGAAGTAGCTAACAGAAGGTCACACAGCCAGTAAGTAAACGGGAAAGGCTGAAATCAAACCAAGGCTTGGTCGCACTTCAGACCTTGCGCTTGTGACGTAATTCTGATCTGCCTCTGAAGGCAAGGGGCAGCACGGGTTCGAGCCCGACCACGACCATTTCCTAACGGTAAGATTGTGGGGACCTCCTCTATGAAGTGGGGTTTCAACACAGTGTCTTCTTTTTTTTTTTTTAATGTTCATTTATTTTTGAGAGAGAGGGACAGAGTGTGAGCAGGCGAGGGGTAGAGAGAGAGGTAGACACAGAAACCGAAGCAGGCTCCAGGCTCTGAGCTGTCAGCACAGAGCCCGACGCGGGGCTCGAACTCACGGACTGTGAGATCACGACCCGAGCCGAAGTCGGACGCTTAACCGACTGAGCCACCCAGGTGCCCCCTCAACACAGAGTCTTCTTAAGCACCCGCTTCACGTGAGGCACTGATTTTCCCAGCACCGCTGTGGAATTCATGCGAATGAAAGGCAAGCACTCCAAGGGTCAGGCGGGTGTCTGGTGGTCAGACCTCATCGTGAGGAAAGGCTTATTCAGCTTGAACAGAGGGGGTCGAGCAGGTGTATCCCCCCTGCTCCTGACACCCCGCCCTTTTGCAATCGGCACCCTCCCCCGCTTCCAGCCCAAGAGATGCTGCAGTGACATGTGACATGCAGTTCCAGGAGGCGTGACACACACCCAGTTGGTGTACTGTAGCTGGGGACAGCGGGAGCCGCGGAGGTGACTGCTAGAGTATCCCATAGCCAACCACTGGGACTTTGGATGTTGCGTCTGAGCCACTGAGTTCAAAGTGGGCACAAAGATCCATGAGAGAACCCACGCTCGCAGAGGTGATGCTGATGGCGGTGACGTTTATCACCACAGCCTCTTAACCGAGGGCCAAGGGCCAGGCTGTGCCTAGTACTTTACCTGTGTCACCCTGCTTGACTCTCCCATGAGTCCCCTTTAGTACATGCTTGTCCCCTTTGGCAGGGGAGGGGACCAAGGCTTGACTTGACGGTCACTCAGACCTCAAATCGCCAAGAGAGGGCGAGCGGCTTACCCAAGGTCACATAGCTGAGGACCGGCCGAGCAGAGGTTAGAACCAGGTCGGTCACACTCGATAGCCCAGGCTGCTTTGTATCAGAAAGCTGCCTGGATTTCTGCCCTGTTGAGAAAGGAGGCTGCCATGAAGGTTTGCGGCTTAGAAATAACTTGGAAACCTCAACCAGAACATCTTTGTTCTCCTTCAGACTCAAACTTAGAGTATTAATGTGTAATGGCAGTTCGCCAAGCCAAGGTGGACCGGGCCGGTCCCCCTAGACTAGACCAACATCTAGAGGTGTGGGGCTCGGAGTGCGTTTCCAGGGAGAATCGGCCGGCTGGCAGATAGTTACCCAGAGGTCAAAGTCCAGAGGCGCCAGTAAGCACTTTCAGTCAGGTCCTCCCTTGCTCTAGAGCTGTGCTGGTTCCCTAGCAACGCCTGGGCCTGACTTCAGTTTCATCTCTTACTAGCTGTGAGACCTCGGTTTCCTCCCCTCTCTGAGCCTCCGTTTCCCTTTCTGTAAAGTGGGGACAGCAGCTCCTCTGTTCATAGGGACTAAGTTAGGCTGCGTGTTCATCCCATGGAATAAAAGGGTGTAGGCTCAGCAGGTACATGATCGAATTCTCTGGCTGCTGTGTAGAGAGGGTTTGTGGGGTGGGGGTGGGGCAGCAAGAGGTGGGAGCCCAGCCTGGGGAGGTCGTGAGGGTCTCCCCGGGGCGGTGGGGGGAGGGGCCGGATGGGGTTCTTCCGCGAGGCGGGCAGCCTGACCTGCTCGCTCCGGTTTCAGCTGGTGATGGCCTCCCTGTACCACATCTACGTGGCTCTGGAGGAGGAGATCGAGCGCAACAAGGAAAACCCCGTCTATGCCCCCCTCTACTTCCCCGAAGAGCTGCACCGCAGGGCCGCCCTGGAGCGGGACATGGCCTTCTGGTACGGGCCCCGCTGGGAGGACGCCATCCCCTACACGCAGGCCACCAGGCGCTACGTGCGGCGGCTCCACGAGGTGGGGCGCAAGGAGCCGGAGCTGCTGGTGGCCCACGCCTACACCCGCTACCTCGGCGATCTGTCTGGGGGCCAGGTCCTCAAGAAGATTGCTCAGAAGGCCCTGGACCTGCCCAGCTCCGGGGAGGGCGTGGACTTCTTCACCTTCCCCAACGTCGCCAGCGCCACCAAGTTCAAGCAGCTGTACCGCTCCCGCATGAACACTCTGGAGATGACCCCCGAGGTCAGGCAGAGGGTCATCGAAGAGGCCAAGGCTGCGTTCCTGCTCAACATTCAGGTGAGGAGCTGGCTGGCAGCCCAGGGTGGCCACTGTCTCCCCTCGCTGCTCCTGTGGGGACATCGCTCCTACACAGGGGGCGTGGGCTGTGGGTCATGGTTAAAGGCATGGTCAGGGAGTCAGGTTCCTAGTTCTGCCACTTCCTAGCCGGGTGGTCTTTTTTTTTTAATGTATTTATTTATTTATTTTTGAGAGAGAGAGGAGAGAGCGGGAGAACACAAGCAGGGGAGGGGCAGAGACAGAGAGAGAGAGGGGGAGACACAGAATCCAAAGCAGGCTCCAGGCTCTGAGCTGTCAGCATAGAGCCCGATGGGGGGGCTCGAACCTGTGAGCTGCGAGATCTTGACCTGAGCTGAAGTCGGACGCTTAACTGACTGTCCACACAGGCGCCCCACTAGCTGGGTGATCTTACCTCAGTTTCCCCATCTGTAAAACGAGGATGTAACAGCGCCTGCCTCTTAAGAGTTGTTGTGAGAGTCAAGTGAGTTTGTACCAATCAAGTCCCGGTGGCAGGGCCCGGCACAGGGCCAGCCTTCTCACGGTTGGTTCGTGGTCTCTCAGGGTGTGAGAGGCACAGTTGTAGCACTCTGTGGCAACACCGTGCGACAACATAGACTTGTGTGTGGCCGGGTTGGCATTGCAGGGGTCACAGGTGTGGCCGGCAAGGCAGGATGCAAGTTTCTAGCATTGCCTCAAACCCAAGGGGAGCGTGGGCTTTGAGCAAGACCTTGAAGGATGACTGGGCGGAGCTGAGGGTGAGATTCCTTCTAACCCCGATGTCGTAGAATCCTATAGCTCTCCCCTCCTCCTGGGGGCGCTGTGGGGACTGGGGTCTTAGCTCATGCCTTCCTGGGCCCCTTGGTTCCCAGCATGGCACCCAGCACCTGTTAGGGAGCACCATCCCTCCCTTGCAGTCCCCTGACCGATGACAAGGGCAAACGGACCTGGTCAAGCCTCCCAGAAGGCTCTGTGTCTTTCGGAGGGGTTCAGAAAAACCCCTCCAGGGGCTTTGGAGCCGCTGGAAGGCTGGCTCTTACTGCCTGACCTCTGGGTCAGCCTCGGTCCAGGCGCTTCCCCTGCAAAGCCTGGCTAGTGAGCATCACGAAATACACGGACCAAGGCTGAGTGGCGCAGGGGGCGGCTGGGTGAGGACAGCGGGCTGCAGGAGCCACGTACACTGGGTACCGCTCACGGAATAAGACTTGGCCCAGGGACACGGGACAAGGGCACGAACAGCCCCAGTGAACCGTGATGTCAGGATGCTGGTTACCGGGGAGCATCTGGGGAAGAGCAGGCAGGCGGTTCTAACGTACTTGTCACCTGTGATGTCACTGAGATGGGCTGTGTGTCTTCTGTCTCTCAGCTGTTTGAGGAGCTGCAGGAGCTGCTGGGCCAGGACGCCGAGGACCAGAGCCCCTCGCAGGCACCGGGGCTGCGCCGGCGGGTCGGCAGCGGGGCGCAAGGTGAGGGTCCCCCCGCGGATGGCCGCTGTGGGAGGGGCGCGGGGCCCAGCCGCGTGTCTCGGGTGCCGCTTGGCTGCCCCGTCTTCCGAGTGTTCCGAGTGACAAGTAGGGCGCAGGCACAGGGCAGCAGCCTTCACAGTGGCGCTCGGGGCCAGCCCTGCAGCCTCTCCACACCTGTTTCCCCATCTCTGAAATCAAGGGCAGTCAATTGGTTCTCGTTCACTGTCAACCCCTCCCCCCGCCCCTTTCATGGTTTCTGAGTGGAGACCCCCTGATGGGGGGCAGGGTTCTGGAAGTGGTTCTAGCAGTTACCCTGCCGTGGGACCCCGGGGAGGCACGGGACCCCTTGGTCTTCTTGCGTGTTAGTCCCCCCCTCATGTGCCTCTGTGGCAGTCCTGAGAGAACATCTGGAAAACTTCCAGAAAGACCAAAGTGCTCCACGAAATGTACCCTCATCGAGCCCGACACGGGTGTGGGCAAGATTGTGGTTTTGGGGGGGGTGGTGAACAGAGAAGTGAAGGCCAGCCCCCTGCTTGGCGGGTTACTGTAGGCCTTGCCCCTCGAGCCACCACCCTACCCCACCCGCCCTGTGGCTTTCCCACCTGTGCCAGGACCCTGTGGAGCCCTCTGTTGGTGGAACTGCGCCTGGGGACAAGGGAATGAGGCCAGTCCTGATGGGATTGGCTAGCTGGTGTGCGGGGAGGGAGGGTCTTTACCCTAACACATCAGTTCTCAAAGTGGGGTTCCCCGGAGTACCCCTGGAGGATGTGTCCTCACCATGCGGGCTGGCTGAAAATGGAAGAGCGGACGGCTGGGGGAAAGAGTAAGCTCCCTGTCTTTGGAGATAACCGAGCAGTGGCCAGAGGGCTCTCTGTCTGCTCTAGCAGACACCGAGCAGGAACTGTACTAGAGGCTGCCGAGACCCTTTTGCTGTGTTTTTCTGTGACACCCATACTCCCACCCATGTCCACCTGTTGGTGACGTTGCCCCCTTTCTCTCTCTCAGATGCTGCTCTCACGGAGACTCCCAGAGGGAAGCCCCAGCCGAACCTTCTCTCCCAGGCGCCGCTCCTCCGATGGGTCCTTACCCTCAGCTTTGTGGTGGCAACGGTTGCTGTGGGGCTTTATGTCATGTGATTGCAAGGGTGCTGGCCCCTCAGGCTGTGAACTCTGCCCCACCGAGGGCCCTCTTTCTGGAGAGGGCACGTCTCTTGGCTGGCTTCCTTACTGTAGGCAAGGGGGGCTGTCTGGGCCCCCCGCCTGCCCTGTCCCTGCGTCCCTCTCTCTCTGGAAAGGGAGGAAGAGCCTGCGGCATCTTCCCCAACCGAAAGCACATCCAACTCAACGACTTGCACTTCCAAACTGGGATGAGGGGTCCTGCCTGGACCCTCAGCAGCCCCCGTTCCTGCAGCAGAGCCCAGAAGACATGGCCAGAAGTGGCAGCTGTCTTGAACCTCCCCATGCCCCGAGTTCGCGGTCTCCTTGACACGCCATGACCGCTTGCCCCGTGGGCCATGGCAATTTTTATACAAACGTGCAAAGATGTTGTGTCTTGTGTTTGTCTTGTTTTTGTCGGAGCCACTCTGTGTTCCTGGCTCGACGTGAACTGTGGTATTTTGTTGTGTTCTGTTTTTATAGCGGGGTTGGGGCGAGTTTGGGGGTGGGGTGGGGAGGGAGGTGTTTAACGACACTGTGGCCTTGGTCGCTAACTTTTGTGTGAAATAATAAACTACATTGCCTGATAGTAACTTGAAGTGTTTTTCTTGGGCGCTGTTACCCTTGGGGAACTGACCTTTCCCCCACTTGTTTCTTGAATGCCTGGTGGGGAGAAGGGGTGAAGGTGGGGGTGGAAGGAACCAGTTTCGGATGTTGGTCCCCGGTGTGGGAATGTGGGGGGCGAGCTTTTGGGCAGCGGGCGTGTGCAGCTTTGTGCGGAACCTTTTTGGATGCAGGACTGCTTTACTGAGGATGGCATTGCCCTGTTAGGTGGCAACGAGCAGCTTATGGGATAAAATTTATCCAGTCGATAACAGCGAATCTTTGGGACTACACTGAGATGTGACACTGCTATGGAGCGCGGCTGTGGACGTTCGTTATTAACCTCTGTGGGGCTCAGTCCTGTCATCTGCAACACGAATGCGGTGAGACCCACATCACCTGCCCGCAAACGAGAGGCATGTAAAATGTCAACATCGCCCAGCGTCAGCTCCTATTTTGAAAGGAGGGTGATCGGGGTTTTGTGATTTGGGCTAAGCGATTTTTGTGTCACCCCACCTGTCATCTCGTTTAATCCTGGCAGCAAACCTGCGCAGGGTGCTCTGGGGGTCAGGAAGGATTTAAGCCAGGTCTGTCCAGCTCTAAAGCCCCGATTTTTTTCCCCCTAAGTCATGAGAGCCACTGAAATATTAATAGTGCAGCTTCCCAATTTGGGAAAGTGAAAAGCCCTCGCTTAAGGTGTAGTTGAGAACGCAGGGGACAAAGTGTTTCCTTATACCACTAGCACGTGATGACGGGGGACTTTGGAGAACTTTGTCCTGGCTTTGTCACTAAGTCTGGAACCTTGGACAAGGCACTTGGCCTCCTTTTGTTCACTGGCAAAATGAAACTAATACAACTACCTTCCGCAGCTGGTGGAGGGGCCAGGGGTGTCTAAACACCCGTCTGTGGACAGTGCTGTCAGAATCACCCCAGGGGATCTTGGGGCCCACCTGAGAAGTTCTGATTCTGGAAACCTGGGGCAGGATTCTGGAATCCTGTTTTGTGAAAAGCTGAGAGAGTCCAAAGTGCAGTCAGGTCCAGGAGCCACTGATTATGATGACATTATGTTTGCAAAGAGTAGGCATTCAAATAGCGGCTGCAGACCTTCCCACCATAGGCCTCGTTTCCAGTTTTCTGTGAAAGGGACGTCAATATTCCTCATTTGTAGTGAAAAGGGAAAAGAGGGAGGGGAAAGACAGGGAAACAAACCGTCTTGATTCTACTCACAGGAAAAGGGCTGAATAATCTGTATTCTATGCATACTATGGAGAATTAGGAGCTGTTAAGTAGAATGAGTTCAGGGACACCTCAGCTGGAAGAGCATGCAACTCTTGATCTCGGAGTCGTGAGTTCAAGCCCCACGTTGGGTGTGTAGAGATTACTTAAAAAAAAATAAAAGTAATAGAATGACATAAATCTATCCTGTCCTCAGAGAGACTTCCAGGAAGTATTAACAAGAAAAGCAAATTTCAGATTTATCTGATTTTGTTATACACTGTAAAAATACTGGTATTTTACACTCCCCAGTAAATAGGTTTACATGCCTGTGGCAAAGGGAAGGAAACATTTGCCGTGGTTCATCGTGGAGGGTGGGAACGGAAGACAAGGGAAGACAGATGATGCAGCCCTCGCTGCTGCTTGAGAACGCCAAGTTTTACCAAATCTTCCCAGTTTTCCAAGCGAGGTTGGGTATCTGGGGTCGTGAACTTTCGCAAATTTTAAGCACTGGCAAATCATGAAAAGTCGTCTACGATGGAAAAAGAAAAATCACCCTTTGGGTCGAAGAAAACACCCCTGGGACCATCCTGGATCCAGAGGCGACTTATTTCTAACTCATCCCCACCGTCAGGAAGGGTGTGTGCCAGGGAGAGCCCGGCGCGGGGGGCGAGCGGGCTTGCGCGGGACCGACAGCTTCGGAACCCCCACCTCTCCCAGCCCCTGGCTCTGGAGGCGGACATGGTCTCACGAGGCTTGTAAAAGGCCTGAGGAGTGTCCACAGGCAGCCCTCGCACCGCGCCTGCCGCCCCCGGCGCGAAGACCTCCGCTCCGCCATCTTGGCTCGCGCCCCGCGCCGCCGCTTCCTCCCGGACCAGAAGTTTCGCGCCAAATTGTCCGGCAAGCAAAATGGAGCCCGGAAGGAGGCCAGGGACGTGACGTCACTGGCCCCACAGCCAATCCGCTCCAGCGGTCTGCCCGGAAGGTGGGGCTCGCGGGCGCAGAGCGGCCCAATCGCTGGCTGTGGAACCTCAGCGAGCCAATGGGGACGCAGCGGCCGCGGCGTCCGAACGCGGCGTCCCGTTTTTCCCGCGAAACTCGGCGGCGGTGCGTGGAGGTGCTGGTGTGCCCGGGTCTGGGGGTTGTGGGGTCGCAGAGGTGAGACCGGGGGCGGGGGGTCTGCAGGTCTCAGCACCCGACGGCGCTGCAGGGTGGGCAGGCGTTCTCGCCGGCGAGCTGGGGTCCCCCCGCCCCGCATTCGGAGCCGAGCCCACCCCCGCCGGCTCCAGCTGCTTGTCCCCGCGCCAGGCGCAGTCATGTCGGGTTTCGACGACCCCGGCATCTTCTACAGCGACAGCTTCGGGGGGGACACCGCGGCCGACGAGGGGCAGGCCCGCAAATCGCAGTTGCAGAGGCGCTTCAAGGAGTTCCTGCGGCAGTACCGAGTGGGCACCGACCGCACCGGCTTCACCTTCAAATACAGGTGCGGGCTGGAGGGGACAGGAGGAAGGAGGGCACACAGGACCCCCCCCCCCCCCCCAGTGTGGCGCCGACAGGGGTCGCACGTCATCACTCAGAGCCGGCTAGTGTCGTAGAGCACGAATGGGGGGGACACGGGCCCGGAGAAATGAAGGAGCATGTCCCAGGTCCGAGGATCGGGGTCCCAGCCGTGCTTGATCCGGCCGCACACCCTTGTGGCCTTTGGTTTTGTACGTGTTATACCTGAAGGTAACTTTTGAGTGGTCACCTGTTGAGTGGGCTCCTAACAGCCAGCTAGAGCTCCTAGGGTCCTTTGATTTTTTTTTTTTTTTTTTTTTTAACCCATGACTTGTTTCTGGTCGTTTGCTTCTTGTTGTTTTTCCGTGTACTGTCTCTGATGTCTCCTAAACTCAAGTTCTCTATGGGTGTAAAAGTTGAAGATGGTAGTTAGGATTTACTTCATTCATGCAGTCATTCTGATTTGCAACTTCCATTGATCAGCACCTGCTGCGGGCCAGACACTGTTCCACTGCACCTGCTCTTTGTCATTGTATAATCCGCGGCATCATGTCAGATCCTTGTAGGTCCAGCCTCTGTCCCTAGCACCTTAAAAGGCAGAGTTGGCTTTGTAGGTTCAGGCTTGGGCAGGACCAATTACTGAGTGACTTCCAAGTAACAGTGTCTCTGTGTCATCAGTAAATGGTGCCTCCCCCTATTCATGTACCAGCTGACATTGACCATCTGTGTGCCAAGCATTGTGCTAGGCATTGAGGTGTGAAGATGGAAAGGCCTGTTGCTTACCCTTTAGAAGCTCTTAGGTCCGTGAAGCTTGTAAGTCAGTGGGAGCAAGGCATAGAGGCCAAGAGACGAATTACAAAGTGACAGTTACCTCACAGGAGGACTATATGGGTGCCTGGGTGGCTCAGTTATTTGGGCGTCTGGCTCTGGATTTCAGTTCAGGTTGTGATCTCGAGGTTCATGGGTTCAAGCCCCACTTAGGGCTCTTCGCTGACGGGGCAGGACCTGCTTGGGATTCTCTCTCTCTTTCTGCCTCTCTGTCTTCTCCGCCGCTCATGCTCTGTCTCTCTCTCAAAATAAATAAATAAACGTGAAAAGAAATTAAAGGGGAAAAAAAAAGGAGGAATATAGAAGGAAGTTAGGGAGGGCTTCCAGAGGAGCCCAAATTTAACCCCTGCCTGAGAGAAGAGTTTCAGGTGTGGAAGGCATTCCTGAGAGGAGCAGTTGCATGCATGGGCAGAGAGGTAGGAGTGGCTTTTTATAATAGCAAGGGGTTTTTTGGGCCAGGGTGGTCATTTTGTGTGTGGCTCTGGGACATAAGGTGGGGGGGGGGGGGGAATGAGGTCTGAGATGAGGCTGAGGAGAGGGCCCTGTGTGGGTCAGTGGTCGGTCCCTAAGTGTTTTGGGACAAGAGTCCCATAGGATGCTCTGTAAAAAGTGCGTCTGGTGGTTGATAAGACAGACACAGTCTCTGCTGTCTTTGGGCTCCCAGGTTTGAGCTGTGTGTTAGGTTCGTCTCCAGGAGAAAGTAAAAGGCTCCAGGGAGTCCTGCAGCGAAAGAGCTGAGTCTCCCAGACCGACCTGTGTGTGCACACAACCCTGTGTTGAACTGTGCTTCGGCCATCTTGTGGACGATCTCCACGGAACCTGTTTTTTTTTTTTTTTTTTTTTTTTTGGGAGGATATGCCTCTGTCGGCAGCAGGGAGCCTCCGCAGGGTTACGTCACAGAACCACCTGGAACTTGATGTGTATTTGGGAAGAGGAGGGGGCGGGCAGTGGTGGTGCTGGTGTGGGCAGATTTGGGGTGCAGGTGCACCTCGGCCAGTGTTGATCTCCTCTGCACCCTCCCCCTCCCCCACCCTGCCACCTGCCCACCGCAGGGATGAACTCAAGCGCCATTACAACCTGGGGGAGTACTGGATCGAAGTGGAGGTGGAGGACCTGGCCAGCTTTGACGAGGACCTGGCTGACTACTTGTATAAGCAGCCAGCCGAGCACTTGCAGCTGGTGAGTGGGACCCCGTCCCTGAACCTCCCCTCCCCGCTCCAGGGCCGGTCCTGCTCTGATCACCAACAGCTGTCTCCTTCCTCTTCAGCTGGAGGAGGCTGCCAAGGAGGTGGCTGATGAGGTGACCCGGCCCCGGCCCACTGGCGAGGAGGTGCTCCAGGACATTCAAGTCATGCTCAAGTCCGATGCCAGCCCATCCAGCATTCGTAGCCTGAAGGTGGGTCCCCTTAGAGGCTGGTCCGAGGGTGGCAGTGGCTGCTGCATGGTGCACAGGGGCTTCAGACAAAGGCAGATCTTAAGTTCCAGCTGTGTGACCCTGGGCAGCTCACTCAACCTCTCTGAGCCAGTTTCCTCCTCTGTAAAATTAACTCATAGGACAAATGTTTACTGAGCTCCTTCTGTGGGCAAGGCATTGAGTTGGTTCTTGGAGAAATCACATTGAGCTAAACAAAAAGCTCTTGTGTGGGGTTTATGTCTACCCGTGGGGTGTGGGGGGAGCCCTGAGTAAAGCAGTGAATATCACCCAGGGTGATTTTAGTTACCTATTTTTTTTAATGTTTATTTTTGGGAGTGAGCAAGCGTGCGTGCGAGGTGGAGAGGGGCGGGGGGGGGGGGGGGGATTTCAAGCACAGTGCAAAGCCTGACGCAGGGCTTGATCTTGAACTATGAGATCATGACCTGAGCCGAAATCAAGAGTCGGATGCTCAACTGACTGAGCCACCCAGGAGCCTCACCCGTGATGATTTTTGGAAGTTCCTAAGTGCAGTGGAAGAAATCGGGGGGGTGGCCCTGTGGGAAAGACAGAAGGCTTCCCTGGTGGAGAAACATCTGAGTGGAGACTGAGCAGTGGGCAGACAGTTGGGAGAACATTCCAGGGAGGCAGAGGTACAGCCTGGACAAAGCCTGAGTGGTGAGGGGGGCATGGTATGTATGGTCAAGGCCATGTTCAAGGACAGCTGGCGAGGCTAAGAGTGATCGGGAAGCAGGAGGGGCTGGCATCTGAGGGGTTTATTTGTTTTAGTTGACAAATACTGAAGGCTGCTGTGCTCCACGTGTGGGCTAGACCCTCATGTAAACAGACAGGACTCGGTTCTCACAGAGCTTATGGTGGGAGAGACAGATACAGGACTTTGAGATAACTTCAGGAGCCGTGATAGGAGTCATGAAGGAAAGAGAAACGCGAGTAAATATGACAGTGGCCAAGGGAGGTGGATGGCGGTCAGAAGAGGCCTCTCTCAGGAAGTGATGTTGGAGTGAGTCTGAGTGAGTCATAGTCAGCTGCGCGACAGCCCAAGGGAAGAACATTCCAGGCTCAAGGAGAAGCAGGTGCAAAGGCACTGAGGTGGGGACAGTGGTATGCTTCAGGGAACAAGAAGGAATCGGTGTGGTCGGACCCCAGTGAACATGAGGGTTGAGGGAAAGAAGGGGGAAGGGAGGAAGAGGCCAGAGGGCCCAGGCTTTCCAGCCATGGAAACGCGCTTGGATTCTGTATGGAGTGCGGTGGGAAAGCAGGGGGTGTTTAGGTATTCGAGTGGGCTGGTTCCATTGGCAAACGGTCCCTTTGGCTGCCACGTGGAGGACAATTTATAAAATTGGCAGGAGTGAGAGCCAGGGGAGCAGTGAGCAGGAAGTGATGGTCGTGACGTTAGTCGTTCCGTTACAGGGTGGTTGTTAGAATCTAAGGAGGTGATGCACTTGGCTGTACTCGGCATGCTCCGTAGCGGGGCCCAGATGTCACCCTTTTAGCTAATGGCACTTCCTCATCGTGCATCATACCCATAAGGCCATGCTCTGGTCTTTGCTTGACAGATCTACTCCACATCCTGCAGCTCTGTTGGGGGTCCTTGTCAAGCCGCCTTTGGCTGGCACGATGGCGGGTCTGTTCCCGAAGCAGGGCTGTGAGTTCTGGAGCTTGTCGGCTTTATCTATTCCCAGCACCAGGGAAGGGCTCCGTGACTATGTTTGGAATTAAACTCAGTATCACGCTTTTCTGTGGAAGCGGCATTGGACCTGTTTTGGGGGGCAGCTGTTTCATGAGGGAGGCAAGCCTCCACTTCCCCCCAGGGACACGCTTCCGACTGTCAGACTCGTTGGAGAACACATTGAATGTCCCACTTCAGGTGATGGGTTTCCTACAGTAGAGGAGGAGCCCTCTCTGGAAGGATCACTGGTCAGGGATGGCTCGGAGGGGCTGAGACTACCCCAGTCCTTCAGGATTCTGGAGTGCCAGGTGCCCGAGTCTTTGTAGATTGTTGTCTGAAAAACATGCTCTGTGGTGGTTCCAACAGTTCCAGTGTCCCCGGCTTGTGGTGGGCACATGTGGCCTTACTTAACACAGATGGGGCCAGCCTCTTCCTTCTCCTCCTCCCATCTCCCAGGCTTTGGTGGAGGGGGTGCCAGCATGAACCTGTAGCCTGCCTGTCCCAGGAAAGCCACTGGGAACTGGAAGAAAAGATAGCGAAAGGAACTTTAAAAAAAAAAATCTTTCTAATTTTGGGCTCCTGAGTGGCTCAATCAGTTGAGCGTCCGACTTTGGCTCAGGTCATGATCTTGTGGTTCATGTGAGTTCGAGCCCCACGTATGGCTCTGTGTTGACCGCTCAGAGCCTGGAGCCTGCTTCGGATTCTGTGTCTCCCTCTCTCTCTCTGCCCTTCCCCCACTCGTGCTTTGTGTCTCTTACTCTCACTCTCAAAAATAAATATTAAAGTCCTTTTAGTTTTAATTTTTTAATTGTAAGGAAGCCTCCACCCAACGTGGGGCTTCAACTCAAGGCCCTGAGATCAAGAGTCACATGTTCTACTGACTCAGCCAGCAAGGTTCCCCCGAAAGGAACTTTTCTTGTTTTGTCTTATGGAAAATTACATATGGAAATGGAATAGTGTAATGAATTTCATATACCTTCACCTAGGTTTAGTGGTTAACATTTTGCCTTTGTTCTTTTTTTTCTCTTTTTTTTTTTTCTTTTTTTGCCAAAGTACTTTGAAATAAATTACAGAAGTGCCACTTTATCTCTCAGTACTTCTGCACGAGAAAAAGATTTTCCCGTGCACGCTCTGGGGTCCCTGTCTCCCTTTAATCAACCGCCCTCCGGATGGCTCTCTTGCAGTCGGACATGATGTCGCATCTGGTAAAGATTCCTGGCATCATCATCTCGGCGTCTGGGGTCCGAGCCAAGGCCACTCGCATCTCCATCCAGTGCCGCAGCTGCCGCAACACGCTCAGCAACATCGCCATGCGCCCCGGCCTGGAGGGCTACGCCCTGCCTAGGAAGTGCAACACGTGAGTGGGCCTTGCGGGGGCCCCAGGGCCTTGTGGGGGGAGGGACATCTGAGTGGAGACGGGAAGGGTAGGGACCAGCCTGCAGCGCCTGCAGGGAGAGGGGCTGGGGCAGAGGCGTGCCCTGTGGGGGTGGTGCGGGCCGATGCGCTGGGGCTCAGGGCTGAGAACCAGGGGCCATGTCCTTCTCCATTGGTGAGTTCTGTGCCCACCGGGACGTCCAGACGACTTGTGCGGGGAACCCAGGGTTCGAAGGGGAAAGCACTCCAGGGGGATGAGTCTGTCTGGAGTCTTCTGAAGCAAACTGGCTTGCTGGGGCAGCCGGGCCAGCGACATAGCATGCTTGTTCATTTACACGTTGCCTATGACCACATTTGCACTGTAGAGACCGCGTGTGTGGCCTCTTGGCCCGTAACACCGAATGTTTACACTCTGGCTCTTACAGAAAATGATCTCCACCCCTGGTCTGAGGGCCCACGCCCTCTCTCAGGCTGCTCTTTGGCCTCTGCTAGTCCCCCTCAGCTACCTGACCTAAGTGTCGGCAGTGCCCTGGGCTCAGCCCTGCTCCCTTCTTCTGCATTCATTCCCTGAGTGGTCCCGGGCTTTAAGAATCATCCGCGTGCAGAGGACACTCACATGTGTCTTCCCTGAACTCCAGAGTCAGACCTGGTTGTGGGCGGGATGCCCCCGAGCCGGTGCCCAGGGGACACTGCAGATTTGAACCACACTGACCTGACCTCCATCGCACCCCCCAGATCTGTCCTTCCACAGCTCCCCTCCCCTGCCCCAGATGGGAGCCCCATCTTTTCAGGTGCCCAGGCCCAAGTGCTCGGTCTCAGAATGTTTCCGGGAAGTCCTTTTGGCTCTGCCCTTAAGATTGTATGTAGAGAACCAGACCTTTTCTTAACCTCCTGGGCATGTCTGTTGTCCTCTCACCTAGAGCGGTGAATCTCGGGCCCACCCTCATCTCCCAGTCTGTTCTCCACTCTGCAGCCGCAGGTGACCCAATCGTTTCCATGTCACCCAGAGACCAGCGCTGTCCTGGCCCGCACGGCCCTCCACAGCCCTCTCTGGCCTCTGGTCCTCCCCCAACTCTGGGCCCAGCCTCGCTCCCTCCCTCCTAACACAGGGCCTTTGAACATGCTATTTCCTCTGCCCAGAACATTCTTTCCTCTGACCTCCACAGTCCACATTGTCACTTTTTCCATCAGCTTTCTCTTCTGTCCTCTCACAGAGGTCCTCCCCCAGGCCTCCAGCTTACACTGGGTGTGTGCGTGCCCAGTCACTCTGTTACCCACCGACTTCACGGCATGGAGCACTGCCTGTCGTCCTGTTACGGAGTCATTCGCCGGCTGGCTTTTTCTTCCCTGACTAGACCATAAGTTCATACGAGCAGGGACTCACTGCCACGTCCCTGGCCTGTAGAACTGTGTCTGGCACGTAGGGGGTGCTTTGCTCTAACGCCTCGGTAATAGTTGAACTGTGACTTCGTCACGTGGAGGTGAATAGAGGCCTGGACCCTGAGGATGGTCTCCGGGTGCCCAGACCCTCACCGAGAGGTCCTGGGATTTGAGTGGGGGTTTCATAAGGTCACTGGTGATCTGGCTCCTCTACCTGTGGGGACCCCGAGACCCTCGTGGGGCTTGGAAGTGTGACCTGTCTGCAAGGGGGAGGAGCCGGGCCTAGAGCAGACCTCCCTGTTCCTCACCTGGCTCGTGGTATCCCACAGAGCTGCACTTCTTTTAAGGGCCTTGCCCCGCTGTTGCGGAGACCCTCAACTTGCTGTTGACCAGAGCTTGTCACCGACTCCTGGGGTGGGCTCCCTGGGGTTTGGGTTCTCAGGGGAGCTCTGGTGATCCTTTCTCCTCCCCCTGTGCAGGGATCAGGCTGGGCGCCCCAAGTGCCCGCTGGACCCGTACTTCATCATGCCCGACAAGTGTAAGTGTGTGGACTTCCAGACCCTCAAGCTGCAGGAGCTGCCCGACGCGGTGCCTCACGGCGAGATGCCCAGACACATGCAGCTCTACTGCGACAGGTGACACAGGCTGGGGCTGGGGGCAGGGAGGGGCTCCCACCGGGGCGGCGGCCAGGCCGAGTCCCCAGCTCAGGTGCTGGGTGTGGCCGAGTGAGTGTGACGGGCGGAGAGGGTGGCTCGGCATGGAACACCCCTTCGCTGGCACCCTGGTGCCTCCCATGTTTCCGCTCGTCCTGTCCTCCCAGGGTCTGTGAGGGCGTGTAGCCCCTGCCGTGCAGGTGCTGGACCTGGAACCCCAAGAGGCCTACTGGCTCCGTGAGGGCTCTGGTTCTGGGTTTTTCCGGGGGGGTCCCCGCAGCCCTCGGAGCCGGGAGAGCCCCTGCCTCGCCTGCATCCCTGGCTCTCTGTTCACCCTCTTCCTTGGGTTTTGCTGAAGGATCGGGAAGGAGGGGAGGGTGCTTGACTAGAGTCTGGTCCCCTCTCGGCCACCTGAGTGGAAGACTTGGCGACGTGATGGGGGTTCGTCACCTGGGCTGGTGCACCTGGGTGTGTGTGCAGGTGTCCTGTGCTGTGTGGTTTCCTGAGGCGTGGATCCACAGGTCTTGTTAGCTTCTTCAGTGGCAGTGGGACGTGTAGAGGTCAGACTCGAGCGAGTTACATGAGTTGGCAAGGCCTCGGTTTGTTCATCAGGAAAACGGGCATAATGACGGTCCTGAATCTCTAGTTAAGCTGCTGGGAGATGGTAATTGGAAGATGCACGTGTTTAGCATAGTTCCTTAATACAAATTGAGTGTTTGTTGTTGATTAGGTTATTCTCTAAGCAGTCAGTAATCCAGACTCAAGCAGTGGTGTCTGGGAAGAAGGGCCTTAGAATCCTCTCAGAACAGTGACAGTGATGGTGACGCTCCTTGGTGGGATGTGACTCTTTCCCGCACGGAAAGCACTTTTGGGTTGTTTCCTCTCTTGATCCCGTGATATCGCTGCCCCCACCCCCCAAGCTCAGAGATGTGCGGTGACTTCTGAGTGGCAGGGTCCGGATGTACACCCCAGTGTCCCCACTGCTCCAGCTCTGGCTGGAGGGGCTCGGAGACTGCCTTCTTCCAGCACCTTCGTTTTGAGAAGAGAACGTGGAAGTCCAGAGGCAAAACGAGTTGACGGAACGGAGCTCATGGGGCCATGAAGAGGCAGAAGTGGGGGTGGCCCCTGCAGAGAGGTTGGAGGGCCTGAGGAGGAAGGCTTGGGGAGCCCGCGGCGAGTCTGACAGCAGATGAGACGGGGATGGGGCTTGTGAAGGGGTGAGGAGCCAACACGGAGCCAGCTGGAGCCAGCTCAGGCGGGGAGGCCTCTGGTATAGATGATAATAAGGTGGACCATGAGTGTGACAGGGTGGGTGAGCGGGTCAGAGACCTCCCTGTCCCCACCAGGCTCTCATCTTTGTTTCTCCTTCTTCCCTGTTTCCTCAGGTACCTGTGTGACAAGGTCGTCCCCGGGAACAGGGTCACCATCATGGGCATTTATTCCATCAAGAAGTTTGGCCTGACCTCCAGCAGGGGCCGCGACAGGGTGGGTGTGGGCATCCGGAGCTCCTACATCCGTGTCCTGGGCATCCAGGTGGACACAGATGGCTCTGGTGAGTTGGCTTTGGGGTCCTGGCTGTGCTGCACTCTGGGCCGAGCCCCTGTCATCTCTCCTCTGGATCATTGCCGGGCCTCCTGATTACCCTGCCCCCACCCTTCCCAGCGGTCCCCAAGGGCGTCCGCGATCTAGCCCCATAGCTCCTCAGAACCCGTTCCCCTCACTTACTGGACCCTGAGCACAGGCCGACTCCTGAGGGGCAGAACCGGGGTCTCTGCTCAGGCTTGTGTGCTCAGGGCGCCCTGATCGGGCGGTGGGCTGGCCAGGGTCTCCCTCACGTAGCACTCACACACCCTCCCCCCCACCCCGGCCCACCCAGGCCGCAGCTTTGCCGGGCCCGTGACCCCACAGGAGGAGGAGGAGTTCCGGCGCCTGGCCGCCCTGCCCAATGTCTATGAGGTCATCTCCAAGAGCATCGCCCCGTCCATCTTCGGTGGAACGGACATGAAGAAGGCCATTGCCTGCCTGCTGTTTGGGGGCTCCCGAAAGAGGTGGGGGTCTGGGTCCCCCCAGATCTTGGAGGGGATGAGTAACTTGGCGCCTATGAGGGTAGCTGCTGATGGTCAGGACTTGAATGTTCTTTTCATTTTCCTGGGACCCTCAGCCTTGCCTGCTACTCCCAGGCTCCTTCCCCATCAACCAGGCTTGCTGTCAGCTGGCTTGTGGCTCATCTGTGGTCTCCCGTTTCCTGGGCTGTCCGTGCCCTGGAGGCAAGCTGCTCCCCCATTGCTACCATGGGCGAGGCTAGGGGACATGGCAGCTGTGAACGAGGGTCTCAGCCCGGAGCCCCTGGCTGCCTGCTGCTCTGAGTCTCGTGATACCCGGTTGGGGGGCCGACTGCCAGCCCTCCCCGTGACCAGCCCAAGTGCCAGCCTCGCCCACCTGCCCGTCCTCCCCCAGGCTCCCTGATGGACTCACCCGCCGAGGAGACATCAACCTGCTGATGCTGGGGGACCCGGGGACGGCCAAGTCCCAGCTGCTGAAGTTTGTGGAGAAGTGCTCTCCCATCGGGGTGAGTGCCTAGGGCTCACTGCTCTGCTTGGCCATCCCAGTAGGGAGGCAGGCTGCAGGCAGGCCTACCGGGTCCCCAGGACCCCTGGGGCAGCTGGCTTCCCGGAATCTCTTTCTCGTTCCTCTCGCCTGTGGTCAGGACGGCACAGAGGGAGGAGGAAGGGAACCAATGGGTGTGGGTCGGTTTGGGGCCGTGGGTGGAGTGCGGCCTGAGAGCACAGGCTCTGGATCTCTGCCTGGCCAGTAGCTGGCTGGTCACGGACCGCAGGCAAGTCACCTATTGTCCCCGAGACTGTTTATCTACCCACTGAGCCGTAATGTTGGTAATAATCACATGAAGATTAAGGGCCGGGCCCTGCTCGCAGTGCATTACGTAGATTTACTCACCTGACCTTCTGCTCGCTGCACGGTGGGTGTTGTGACCCCTTTAAGGAGGAGGAAACGGGTACAGAATAGCTCCGTCTTGCCCGGGGTCCCACAGCTAGTAAGTGCAAGCACAGGGATCTGACCCCAGGTGTGTGGTAGGTGGGGTGCTCTGTGCAGTGATTGGGGTCTGGGGGCTCAGAGAGGGCGGGGATGGCCATCGTGGCCAGTGGGACAGGGCTGTGCCAGCGGGAGCTGTAGTCTGGATAGACCGGAAGTATGCCAGGGGCTCCGTGCTGGAGCAGCCTGACAAGCACGTGTGCACTACAGCCATGAGCCATAGGGGTGGGCTTACGTTTCTTTAAAAAAACAAAAATTTTTTTTAGTGTTAATTTTTGGGAGAGAGACAGAGACAGGCAGAGCACGAGTGGGGGAGGGGCAGGGAGAGAGGGAGACACAGAATCCGAAGCAGGCTCCGGGCTCTGAGTTGTCAGCACAGAGCCCGATGCGGGGCTGGAACTCACGAACCGTGAGATGACCTGAGCCGAAGTCTGCTGCTTAACTGACTGGGCCCAGCCAGGTGCCCCCGGTGGGCTGAAGTTTCTGGTGGCCGCGTTAGAGAACTAAAAGGATCAGACGAAACTAATCTTACTATTGTGTGTAGCTCAATATATCTGAAGCGGTGTTTTAGTTCGTAGCTTAACATAAAAAATGCAGTGGGATACTTCATATCCTTTCTTTTTTTAAGGGCTAAGTTTGAAATGGGTGCATATGTTACACCGTAAGGCCACCTGGGTTGGGACTTGCCACAGGGGCAGCATGTGGTACTCGAGTCTACAGAGATGACAGGGGACTGGGGAGGGGGAAGCTTCTCCTTGGGGGTCAGGCGTCCCTGTCCCAGCCCTGAGGCCACCTCGAAGTGTGTCCTTCATCTCCGGGTCTCCGTTTGCTCCTCTGTGAGCCGGGCCCCCGAGGGCCGGTTCCCAGGGCTGTGGCGGGGCTCAGGTGAAGAGCGCGTGTGGACGCCCACCGGGCCAGACTGGTGCCGGGGCTGCCTTCCTGGCTCAGGGGAGGAGCTTGGGGTTCTGTCCTGGGCTCTGCGGCCGGCTTTGGTGTGTGAGCTTGAGCCAGCCCCGTCAGTCTGGGCCCCGGCCTCACTGGGGTCAGAGCGCGGAGCTGGAGATGTGCGGGGCCCTGACCCCTCCCCTTCTCCCTGCAGGTGTACACATCGGGGAAAGGCAGCAGCGCGGCAGGCCTGACTGCCTCAGTGATGAGGGACCCCTCGTCCCGGAACTTCATCATGGAGGGTGGGGCCATGGTCCTGGCCGACGGCGGGGTCGTCTGCATCGACGAGTTTGACAAGGTGAGTCTGATGGCAACGTGGCTGGCAGCTGGAAGGTGGAGGTGTGGCCTCCCGTGCTCAGACGGCACAAACCGCCTCTGACTTAGAGCCCGGTGTGGTCAGTCTCCGGGCCTGTTATCGAGGGAAGTAGTTTAACCTCTCTGAGCCTCCGTTTCCTCATCTGGAGAGTGGGTTCGTGGTCACAGGCGCGAGAGGTCTCCATGTTCCTGCCGTCCGCCTGGCATAGAGTTGGGGCTTGACTGGTAGCTGCTGTGGTTTTCCTGCTGCCCTGCTGCTCTCCTGCCCCCTCGCCTGGGCCTCAGACGTTCCTGTCCCACACAGATGCGGGAAGACGACCGGGTGGCGATCCACGAGGCCATGGAGCAGCAGACCATCTCTATAGCCAAGGTGCGCGGCTCCCGTCCAGCCTGGCCCGGCGTGCGTGGGGAGGGTGCTGGCCGGGGGCCACTGTTCGCCAGGGCCTGTGCTGGCAGCAGCCGCCGGCCTGGGGTCGTGGGGCGCGTGTGCACGGACGCACGGAGGGGACGTGCCCCCGGGTTCTCGTCTCTGCCATCTGCTTCCCTCCCTCTCCCCTCAGGCTGGGATCACCACCACCCTCAACTCCCGGTGCTCCGTCCTGGCTGCAGCCAACTCGGTGTTCGGGCGCTGGGATGAGACGAAGGGGGAGGACAACATCGACTTTATGCCCACCATTTTGTCCCGCTTTGACATGATCTTCATTGTCAAGGACGAGCACAACGAGGAGAGGGACGTGGTGCGTTTGAAGACGGCCAGGGCCACAGGGCGCACGGGGCCGGGTCCAGCCAGGGCCGCAGTTCTGGGGGAGGGTCACCGGGGCTTGGCCCAGAGTCCTGACCATCAATCCGACTTGCCCGTAAGTGGGCAGCCCAGGAGGGGTGGCTGTGGCTTGCAGAGAACACTGGACTGGGGGTCCAGTCCTGCCTCCTGTGTGTGCTAGGCTGTGCGGTTTGGGTCAATCATTCCCTCCCCGGGCCTCAGCCCCTTGTATACGAAACAAGGAAGTTGACCTCTGCAAATAATAGAAGCCTGGCTCTGGCCAGGACGTCTCTGGAAGAAAGTAGTGGCTTATGTAACGGGCAAGCCTAAAGGTGTGGGGCTCAGCTGCATCCGGGGCCCCGTGGTCAGAGCTCTCTGCTTCTGCCTCTGCTCTCCCTCCCTTGCTGGAGGCTTGTACTCAGGCAGATGCTCTCCTTGTGGCCGATACGGCCCTGGCAGCTCTGTGATTTTGTCTGGTCGGCTCACAGACCCTGAGGAAAGGGGGGCCTCCTCCTTTCCATGAGTTCTGGCCCTACCAGCTCCTCCTTCCTGCCTGCTCAACTTCTGTGTTGGGATCCAGGCTGGGGAGGGCCTGTGGGCTGACCCAGTGTCCCCTCTGCCTCCCCAGATGCTGGCCAAGCACGTCGTCACTCTGCACGTGAGCGCACTGACCCAGACCCAGGCTGTGGAGGGTGAGGTCGACCTGGCCAAGCTCAAGAAGTTCATTGCCTACTGCCGAGCGTGAGTCCTAGGCATGGGCCCTGCAGGAGTGAGGTTGCCTGGCTCTCCTAGGGTGGGAGAGAACCTGGGCCTGCTTCTTACGAGAGATTACAAGAAGGGATGCCTTCTTACAAGTGAAGCCCTCCTGAGGGTTCTGGCTAGGTTCCTTTCTGAACTCGCACAGGTCACTCGGTGGCTTTTGGCTTACGTTGCCACATCTCTAAAATGAGGTTGTAAAAATCAGAAGGTCTTTGAAGATCAGCTCGACTCTCACACGCAGGGAGGCGGTGCAGTGTGGACATCGTGCACACGGGCTCTGGGGCACGTCCGCCCCACCGTGTGACCTTGGGCAAGTCAGTTGCCCTCTGAATCTCCCTTTTCCTGGACTGGTGTTGCCTAGGGTTTTTGTAATGATGGCACGGGTGATCAAGTGCTTGGCAGAGCCCCTGCACCGAGTCAACATTCAGGAAATGGCAGCTGAGACTTTTATTCCTGTTTTCTTCACAGCCGGCCAGTAACTGTAAACCTACATACAATAATTACCCTGTGCCGGGTGTTCTCTGAGTATTTCACGTGTAAGCGAACTTTAGTCCTGTCCCTAAACCTTTGAGGGACCATAGGAATCCATTTTACTGGGGCTGCGGCTAAGAAGCTGAGGGAAGGAAAGGTTAAGTAGCTTGTCCAAGGTCCTGAGAGGGAGGTAGGGGGGCAAGGATTTGAACCCAGGTACCTGGCTCCAGGGGCTGTGCTGTTAGCCACGGTGTGGAGATGCTGGACATATGCCTCAGTGGCCTCTTGTTGGGGGTAAAACCTGAGGGTGGAGGAGTCTTCAAGAGCCCCTCCGATGGGAGGGGAGCACTGTAGTCGGGTAGGTCCCTCAGTTCCCCCCTACCCACCCTTGGAGTGATGGAGTGGCGCAGTGACTCCCGTCCTGGGTCCTTGTCACAGTTCTGAGCTCCTGTGGCCCCGTCCTCAGAGGCTCGGGCCCCAGCTGTGAGGCTTGCCCCATCCTGACGCCAGGTCCTTGGTGGCCTTGGGGAGTCGACTCCTCCCTCCTGGCTCTGTTTTCTCACCCTCAGGATGAGGGTTGCCTTAGGTGATCTGAGTGTTCCCCTGAATCTGTGACTGTCACTTGGCTGGGCAACATGGTGGGTGCCCCAAGAACCCTTCCTGGCCTCGTGTCAGCTGCTCCCCACCATCCTGCAGGAAGTGTGGCCCCCGGCTGTCGGCAGAGGCCGCAGAGAAGCTGAAGAACCGGTATATCATCATGCGGAGTGGAGCCCGGCAGCACGAGAGGGACAGTGACCGCCGCTCCAACATCCCCATCACCGTGCGGTGAGCGGGCGCGGGAGGGCCGGGCCCAGGAGGGCCGCATGGGCCTCCTCGGTTTACAAAGTAGGGTGTGCCTCGCAAGCCAGGGCTGGGGGCCCTTGCTCACCGCACAGCGCAGGCCTGTAGTGAGGGCTGTGGGTCAGGGAGGCTTTTGGGAGTGTAAACCCTCACGGTATGTACTTCTTGGCCTGTTTTAAGGTTGAGAAGACCTGGGACCCTGTTTTCTGAATTTTCTCTGGTTTCCCTCGTTGCAGGGCAGCATGAGGGAAAGGGAAGGGTCCAGTCATGGGAGTTAAAGAGACCTGGGTCCTAGACTCTGGCTGACTGACCGCAGGGAAATGGCTTTCCTTCTCTGGATCTCAGTTTTCATGGTTAACTCCTCATTTTTGTGAAATTACACAGTAGAAGATAGTGATGAAGAGTTTGGCCCCATCTCGTCTGAATCCTGTCTCTAGCACTGATTAGTTAGAAGTGATTTTGTTTGTATGTAATGGAAAATACAAACAGAGTAAATAAATCGGAGTTTATTTCTCTCTCACGTGTAAAATTGTTAGAGGGTGGGTGGTCCAGGACTGATGCGATGACTCCTCAGAGTCGTTGGCAAGTGGGGCTCTTTCATGCTTACCCTTATCCTCCTAGTCTAAGATGGCTGCTGGAAGTTCAGCCATCACCTCTGCATTCCAGGAGACAGGAGAGGCAGGAAAAGAAGGGCCCATCTTTTAAGGACATTTCCTGAAATTCCCACAAAATGTTTGAACTTCCATCTTCTTGGCCTACGTTAGTCACATAGACACATGTAGACACCAGAGAGGCTGGGAAATGTCAAATTTGAGCTGGGTGCCACATGCTGGAGTAAAAATTGGGGTTCCATTTCTTTGATGTGTATTTAATTTTGAGAGAGAGCCGAGACTGAGCACGAGTGGGGGAGGGGCAGAGAGAGAGTGAGACACAGAATCCGACGCAGGCGCCAGGCTCCAAGCTGTCAGCCCAGAGCCCGATGTGGGGCTCAAACTCATGAACCATGAGATCATGACCTGAGCTAAAGTCGGACGCTCAATCGACGGAGCCACCCAGGCGCCCCTGGGGTTCCGTTTCTGAGGGTCGTAGGGACCGCAAGCAGTCTCCCCCGTAGTCTGACACCTTGGGCAGGCACTTCCCTGGTGCTGTGCTGGGACAGGGGCGGGGGCTGAGCTGAGTCCCCGCCGCGTCCCCTTGCTCCCACGCAGGCAGCTGGAGGCCATCGTGCGCATCGCCGAGGCCCTCAGCAAGATGAAGCTGCAGCCCTTTGCCACGGAGGCGGACGTGGAGGAGGCTCTGCGGCTCTTCCAGGTGTCCACGCTGGACGCTGCCTTGTCCGGCACCTTGTCAGGTGAGCAGGCGCAGGGACCCGAGCTGGGGGGGGGGGGGGGGCACAGCCGGGAGGCCCGGAGCATGTGTCGCGTCTGTGCCTTTGCCGAGCGTCTCCGAGCGTCCTCCCGGCGGTGAGCCCCCGTTCCCAGTTCCGCCCCGGCCACTTCCTTCCACGATGACAAGCGGTGGCTTCTCTCCACACCCTTGGACACACTCCTCTTGACCCAGTTAATTAGGAAGAACTGTCACCTTGTCCTCATCTGAGAACGATGGCACTCCTTGTGAGCTCGTAACCGTTCTGAGTGCTTCCAGAACTCTTTCCCGTTTACTTCCAGCTGTCCCCACATCCCCCCCACCCCCCCAAGAAGCCAGGCGGGGCACTTAGAAATAAGACAGGCATTCAGAGGCCTTTTCATGGTGCCAAGGCTGGCTGTTCGTTAGCTGGAATGCAGGTCTCGACCCGGAGGGCAGTGAAGGTCAAACTGCCGTAAGCCCTACAATCTGCTTCAGGCTCAGTCTTTGAACAGATTGTTCTGGATCACTGACTGTGCCAGACTCTCCTGGGAGTAGATTCATTCCTTCACCGAGTAGGGTGTGGTGTTTGTCAGGCGTTGTTCCAGGTGCCAGGGGTGTAGGAGTGAACAGATCTCGAAGTCCTTGCCGTGCGGGCCTCATTTGAGATGGGGAGAGACTCGACAAAGGCAGATAGATGGGGTTCAGGCAGTCAGAAGTGCCCTGGGCTGCGGGGGCGGGGGGGATCCTGGCAGGCCGGATATGTTGGAGGAAGATGGTCTGGAGGGCTTCTCTGAGGAGGTGACGTTATTCAGGAGTGGTGTGAAAAGAGGAAGTAAGGGCAGGGGGAGAGGACACTGTAGGGGGAGGCTGAATGCCACGCCTCTAAGGAGGGAGCAGGCTTGGCATGTTCAAGGGTGAGTGTGGCCGGTGCCTTGGGTGGTGTGAGGGGCCTGATCACCCCCACCCTCCCCTTGATGAAGACTCAGTCTCTGCCCTGGAGGGGATTCCCGTCAATATGAGAAATTTGCCTATGGGGGCTCTTGGGTTTGCTGATGGCCAGAGGTCAGGTGTGATTTGGGACAGTGAGGTTTGAACTGGGCATCGTAGGCTGCGTAGCAGTTTGCCTTGCAGATCCGTTTCATCCTGGAGCCTTGAGGTCCCCCACCCAGTGGCTCCGCTGACCGTGCCCCACCCTCTCCTCAGCTGACACCCCAGGGCATCTGTAGGCCTTGGTCAGCAGGAGGAACGTGCTCTGCAGCAGCCTGGTGCTTGCCCGGGCCCCTTGGGGCACCTGACAGCCGTGGTCTCCGGGCAGCCTGCCCTCCCTCCTTGGGGCACTGGTGGGTTCGGCTCTCTCAGATCTGCTCCTCCAGGAACTTTGTCCCTGCTGCCTGACCAGCCGGGTGGGGTCCAGGTATTACGGGCTCTCTCTCCAAGTCCGCTCACGTCCTTCCTCAGAGCCCTCCCCTGGCCGTTCCCAGAATCAAAGCAAAACCCGTGCCATGGCCTAGGGCCTCCAGGACCTGGCCCCTGGTCACCGGTCTGGCCACGTCCCTGGCCCCTGGACAGGGTTTCGAATGAAGTCGGGTTTCTACCCCTGTGCCTTTGCACCTGCCAGTCCGTTGCCTGGAGCATTCTTCCACACAGGTGTGCTGTGTCCCCTGACTCACGGCTGTGTCCAGCCATCTCCACAGGCCCGTGCTGTCCCCCATGCACCGTTCCCCGGCCACCCTTTCTTGGCTCAGGGGCCCCGTCCCTTCAGGTCTCCCACCACGAGCAGACTGAGGTCTCTGGTGCCCCGTCCCCACCTGCCCGTCTCTCTCTGCCCACAGGGGTGGAGGGCTTTACCAGCCAGGAGGACCAGGAGATGCTGAGCCGCATCGAGAAACAGCTCAAGCGCCGCTTTGCCATCGGTTCCCAGGTGTCAGAGCACAGCATCATCCAGGACTTCACCAAGCAGGTAGGCCCTCCCGTGGCTTGGGGGGGGGGTGGGGCTCCCTCGGCCTGCCTCCCACCCACCTGGCACCTGTGTCCTGTTGCTCAGCTGACAGGCCTGGGTTGGGGATGGGGATGAGGTGGCTCTTCCTCGCCCCGGACCTGTTCCCGTCATTCATCCCCTAGAGACGGCCTCAGTCTGGGGCAGGGCTGGTCTTCTGTCCCATCAGGGGAGAGGACGGGGGGCTGGTGTTCTGGTACAACCACACCCAGGCTCCCCCAGCACCTCCCGTGTATCTCTGCCCTCGCTGCCTGGCTTTTGTGGGGTGGGGAGGGGCAGAGTCAGGAGGGGGAGTCTCCAGTTCATGGAGGACAACGTTCAAGAACCCAGAGAGGAGTGGGGCCTTCTGGGTGCTGTGGAGAACTTGTGGTCTTTTTTTTTTTTTTAATTTTTTTTTACATTTCTTTCTTTTTGAGAGAGACAGAGCACAAACTAGGGAAGGGCAGAGAGAGAGGGAGACACAGAATCGGAAGGAGCTCCAGGCTCTGAGCTGTTAGCACAAAGCCTGACACAGGGCTCGAATCCACGAACCGTGAGATCATGACCTGAGCTGAAGTCGGACGCTTAACCGACTGAGCCACCCAGGCGCCCCAACTTGCGGTCTTTAAAACCACAGGAACAATCCACGCCTTTCTGATTTCAGCTCCTCTTAACATACGTCATCTCGTTTGAATCTTAGAGCAGTTTCACGCAGCAGGTGGTACCACGCTCGTTCTATATGTGAGCAGACTGGGGCTTAGGGAGGTTTAGGGGGTCAAGAGCTTGGGTTCTAGAGTCAGGTGGACTCCGTTCAAGGCCCAGCTCTGCCACTTAATTGCTGTGTGACTTTGAGCACCTGACTTAGCCTCTCTGTGCCTCAGCTCCTGGCCCGTAAGATGAGAGTAATCACAGTACCGGCTGCGTGGGGCTGTTGTGGGGTGGAGTGAGTTGAGGTACGAAGACTAGAACGGTGCCTGGCACGTAGTAGAGTTCAGGAGGTGTGAGCCCTCCGCCGGAGCCAAGGAGATGGGTGTGAAGACCTTTGATAAACCGGAAGTTCTCTGTGAGCGGGGGGGGGGGGGGGGGGGGGGGACACGTGGGGTCCCCTCTGGAGGCACGCTCCTGCATCCAGCCTTGCGTCCGCAGAAATACCCGGAGCACGCCATCCACAAGGTCCTGCAGCTCATGCTCCGACGGGGCGAGATTCAGCATCGCATGCAGCGCAAGGTCCTCTACCGCCTCAAGTGAGCCCTCGCGGCCTCGGACTTGCCTCCCGCACGGCCCGCACCCCGAACGTCACTGCCCTCCGCCTCCCTGCTGCCATCTTGAACTTCCCACGCGCTCTCCACCTGCCCTGGAGGAAGGAGCGTCCCCCCTGCCTCGCCGCCTCCGGGCGCCTGCCTCTGGCGCAGGTCCAGGAGGCGTGCTTTTGGAGTTTGTCGAAATAATAAAGCCACGGTGCGTTTGGATGTCTCTGGGCTTCTGCACTGGGTAGCCCGTCCCCGCCCCCATCTTGCCCTGCAGACCAGCCTTGGAGCCAGACCGAGCGGGACATCTGACCTGCGTCTGCCCCTCAGGCCCTGGGGCAGCGCCCTTCCCTTTTGTGCTCCAGGTTCTTGAACTGCTCACCAGCCGGCAGCGGTGAGAATCCCACCAGATCCGGGACGTGTGGAGGGCTCCGGGGGGGTGCGCAAGATGGGCTCTGCTGCTCCCCGGAGCCTGTGGGGCGTGGGGGACGTGCTCCTGCCTCAGGCCCGCCCAGTCCCCGCGCCTTTCTGTGCCTCAGTGTCCGGACCGTAAAGGGCTGACGCTAGCACGTGCTTTGCAGGGTTGTGTTCAGGATAATGACAGCGAGGTGCTCAGGGAGGACCGGGCAGTGCGGTGAGACGCCAGTGGCTTTTGGGATTCGGGGACATGGGTTCCCACAGGCCTTAGAGCAAAGTGGCTGAGAGTGGAGGTGCCAGCATTGTGTGCACTGGTTTGCTCCCCGCGGGCTCCCCGTAGCTGTGTGGCCTTGGCTGAGGCAATCGACTTCTCTGGGTCTGAGGATACGCCTTTTGCCGTTTCCTTTTTCTGGGGCGGGGTCACCACAAGTAGTTAATTTTTGTGTGTGTGTCATGGGAACTTTAATTTTAGGGAGCATGAGCGGGGGAGGGGCAGAGGGAGAGAGAGAATCTTAAGCAGGCTCCATGCTCCGCGCAGAGCCCGACACGATGCTCGATCCCACGATCCTGGGATCATGACTTGAGCTGAAATCAAGAGTCAGACCCTCAGCGGAGCCACCCAGGCATCCCTGGGATGGGAACTTGTAAGATCTCTCTAGGCGACTTTGAAACATTATAAGACAGTATTAACTAGGGTCCCCATGTTGTGCGTTACCTCCTCATGGCTAACTGACTAGCAAGTACGTACCCCTAGACCCCCTTCACCCATCTGCCCACTCTCCACCGCCCACCTCTGGCAACCGCCCATCTATTCTCTGTGTCTCTTGAGGTGTTTGTTTTGCTTTTTGTGTTTTTTGGTTTTTTTTTGTTTTTAAGACTCCATGTATAAGTGAGGTTATACAATATTTTTCTTTGACTTTTTTATGGCTGGATAGTGTGTGTGTGCACGCACGCGCGCGCGTGCATACACCTCGTTTTCTTCATCCATTTTTCCGTCAGTGGACGGATTCCATATCTTGGAATTAGGTCCAAGGTCGTTTTCGTATCTTGGCTGTTGTAAATGTTGCAATGAACCTGCTGGTGCTAGGTCTTTTCAAATTGGTGTTTTCATTTCCTTTGCTAAAAAATTGGTGTTTTTATTTTCTTTGTGTAAATACGGAGATAACTGACAAGTGGAATCGCTGGGTCTTATGGTATTTCTAGTTTTAGCCCCGCGGTGACTCTCTATGCTGTTTGCCACGGTGGCTGCCCCAGGTTACATTCCCAGTGGTGCCCGAGGGCTCCCTTTTCTCCATTTCCTCGCCAACACTTGTTATGTCTTGTGTTTTTGAGACTAGCCATGCTGGCAGGTGTGAGTGATGAGCTCGTTGTGGTTCTGATTTGCATTTATTTCCCTGACGGTCAGTGATGTTGAGCATCTTTTCATGTGTCTGTGGGCCATCTGTATGTCTTTGGAGCAATGTCTCTTCAGATCTTCTGCCCATATTTTAGTTGCGTTATTTTGCTGTCCAGTTACCTGAGTTCTTTATATATTTTGTTTTTTTATTATTTATTTACTTTTTTTTTTTAACTCTTTATTATTTTTTGAGAGAGAGACAGAATACAAGTGGGGGAGGGGCAGAGAGAAGGGGGAGACAGAATCCGAAGCAGGCTCCAGGCTCTGAGCTGTTAGCACAGAGCCCGATACGGAGCTCGAACCCACGAACTGTGAGATCATGACCTGAGCCGAAGTCATATGTTTAACTGATGAGCCACCCAGGTGCCCCTATATGTTTTGAGTATTAGTCCCTTATTAGTATGCGATCTGCAAACACTTTCTCCCATTCTGTGAGCTTTTTGTTTTGTTGACGGTTCTCTTCTCCATGCAGAAGCTTTTTAGTTTGATGTGGTCCCTTCACCTGTTTGTTCTGCTTTTGTTGCCTCTGCTTTTGGTGTCAGATTTAAAAAGTCCTCACCAAGGCCCATGCCCAGAAGTTTCCCTGTTTTCTAAGGCCTTATGGCTTCAGGTCTTTCTTCCTTCTTTAACCCATTTTGAGTTAGCTTGTGTGGTATGAGATAGTGGTCCAATTTCTTTTGCACGTGGATCTCCGGTTTTTCAGCACTGCTGCCTGGAGAGACTGTCCTGTCCCCATCGCATGTTCTTGTCTCCTCTGTCCTGAACTAATGGACTGTGTATGCCTGGGTTTATTTCTGGACTCCCTGTTCTGTCCCATTGGCCTGTGTGCACCTGAATTTAGCATCAGTGAGCTGGAAGTCGTAGGATTCAGCACCACAGGTTGTGAGGTTTGAATGGTAGAAAGCACAAGTAACAGCGGTATCGGAGAAAATCAATAGTCCTTGTTGTTTGTCATTATTTTGCTTAATACTGTAATACCAATAAAAGGGTATAGTTCGTAAAATTCAAGAAAAATCCACGAAATAAGGTATTTGCCACTTGATACATTTAGGAATGCAGAACCTCAAGCAAAGCATGAATTCAGAAATGCATTACACATTTTATTCTATTAAATTACTAGCAGATACAGTGTCTAAAAATAAGCACCATGTTAAAACGAAGACCGCCGCGAACTGAAAGTCCGATTATACGATCTTCCTAAAACCCCGACCAGGAAACCTGGGTGCGTCAGTGTGGTCACTGTTGAGTCACTCGTGTGCTTACCTGTGGCAATTTCCAGCTGCTTACAGCTCTTTCCAACTGCCCGGTTCCAGGAAATGGAGGGATGAGAGGCGCTCAATCAGTTTTCCTCTGATTCACTCCTGCTCAAAGCCCATTTCTCCCTGGGTAATTTGGAGAACTTCTGAAGAGCTCTTTGTCGCCTGGTTCGGACGCCCATCTTCTGAGAGCATCGCGGGCGCTTCCAGATCCTCTGCTCCTTTCATCTTGTGCAGGGGGAGACACGAGCGTTGGCAGCATCCGTTGCAGACCCGAGCCTTCTGTTCTTGTGTTTGGGGGTGCGGGAGGCAGGGTGAGCTTTAACCCTGCCGCCAGGGCTCGTGTTTCTGGGAGGCAGAGAGGGATCTCTCTCCAGGGAGCGCGTTCACTCGGGGTCTCAGCCGTGATGGATGGTGCCGCATCAGCAGGGACTGCAGGGTGGAGGCTCTGTCCTCCCACATCGTCAGCTGGGATGCACTTAAGCCCCTGGCAGTCGTGGATGTGGGCACCGTGGTCACCTCTTTTATAGATGGGGAAACAGGCTCAGAGTCCCGTGTCACAGCGAGTGAGGGCAGGGTCAGGATTCAAACCTGGCTGTGCTCTGAACGCCCCCATGTCACTCTCCAGCAGCCCCTCCCCAGGCAGGCCCCGTGCTCGGGCTGAGCAGGGTGCCGGGGCAGACACGGTTCCGGCCTGGAGGAGGTGCTGGTCCAGGGGGAAGAGTGCCCTGGCATAGTCCCCGTCCCCGGCGATGTGGCACGGCAGGCACAGTATGGAGGGACCGAAGCGGGTACTGGCTTGGCTGTGACTGGGGAGGGTGGAGCAGGGCTCAGGTGGGTGGGCACAGAGGGAGTCCCACGGAGGGAGCAGCAGGGCCTGGTGCCATGAAAATCCTGGGGGTGCCCGGGGAGCCCCCGAGCCTCCACAAAGACTGAAGGGTGAGGAGGGAGGCAGCCGGGATCTCCTGTGGCTGGCTGGGGTGGGAGGCTGTGCAGGCTGCCCGGAAAGGAGCCCCCAGGCTGGGAGTCAGGGCCGGGCCGGGTCTCCGTGAACTCCGGGGAGAGGGATCCTAACCCGGGTGGGGGCTCCGCTCCCACCTGCCCCAGCCCGCTGCGGGTGTGGCCCTCTCCCTCCCCTGGCCCTCCGCGGGCTGTTCTGTGGACACCATGTGGTACAGGCGGCTGCATCTTCAGTTTTGGTTTCTCTTTTCTCATCCATAGAAAGGGGGTGCCAAGAGTCCTTCCCCCCAGGAGGGCTGTGAGGGTTAGTTGAGGTGACAGATGTCCATCCAGTCAGTCCCTTCAGGCACAGAGCTGTTCCTGGGAGGGCTGGAACTTCTCAGATCACCTTTTCCTGCCCTGATGACTCCAGGCCTCTTTGGGCGCCCCTCCCCCCGACTCCACCCCCGGCCTCTGTGCCTCTTGTCCCTTCTATTCCCACTAAGGGAGCCACCCTGTTCCCCGTGTCCATGAGGAACGACCAGAGGAGCATGCTTGTCATTTAGTTCTTCTGCCTGTTGGTTTAGAAACTTAGTTTTTTGTTTTCTAGATCTTATTTTATTTTTAAGAGTTTATTTACTTTTGAGAGAAAGAGAGCAGGGGAGGGACAGAGAGAGGGAGACAGAGAATCCCAAGCAGGCTCCACGCCGTCAGCACAGAGCCTGATGTGGGGCTTGGTCCCATGAACCACAAGATCATGACCTGATCCGAAATCAAGAGTCTGACACTTAACCACCTGAGCCACCCAGATGACTTAAGATTTTATTTTTAAAGTAATCTCTACACCCAATGTAGGGTTTGGACTCAACCCTGAGATCAAGGGTCACATGCTCTCGGGGCGCCTGGGTGGCTCATTCGGTTGAGTGTCCGACTTTGGCTCGGGTCATGGTCTCATGGTTCACAAGTTTGAGCCCAGTATGAGGCCCTGTGCTGACCGCTCAGAACCTGGAGCCTGCTTCTGATTCTGTGTCTCCTTTTCTCTCTGCCCCTCCTCTGTGTGCACTCTGTCTCTCGCTCTCTCAAAATAAAATTAAACATTGAAAAAAGAAAAGTCACACGCTATCCTGACTGAGCCACTCGGGCCCCCTGGAGACTTACACTGTTTTCATTGCCCTCAGTCACGTATTGTTGGGTTTCTACCCACAGTTGGCCCCTGGTTCCTAACGATAGGAGGCTTAAGCCACTGCGGAGACCCAAGGTAACTCGACGCTGTCCTCACTGGGCCTGCTCATCTGTGCCCACCAGATCACAAATCTTACAGAACCCATGTACTTATAAACCCAATATTATAAAGGAAGGTGTAGGAGGATGATACCAGTTTGGGTTTTTATACGTTGGAAACACAGGTGGCCCACACTTGAAATGGGTTATTTCAGAGAAGTGCTCACAGGAACCGGCCTAAAACCCGTTCTCTTGTCTGTAAGAAACAAGACCACAAAAAATACTGGATTTAAAAAAATGCAGAAGGCAAGTGTTCCAAATATCAGTTCGTGAAAAAAGTTCTTCCATTTGGGGATATAGTAACAACTATTTTTCACATATATTTGAACATGAATATAAAAGCTTTGTATGTATTTGATAGCTGATGTAAACAGAAGCTTCAAGACTAGATGAGCAAAAGTAGACTTTTTTTAAAGTTCATTTATTTTGAGAGAGAGGGAGAGCACAAGCAGGGGAGGGGCAGAGAGAGAGGGAGAGAGAATCCCAAGCAGGCTCCGTGCTGTCAGTACAGAGCCAGATGTGAAGCCCAATTCCATGAAGAATGAGATCATGACCTGAGCCAAAATCCAGAGTCGGACGCTTAACTGACTGAGCCACCCAGGTGCCCCCAAAAGTAGGCATTTTTTTCCCCACACGATATGGTAAGGCGAAAGAGTACATCATAATGATTTCTGATACAACTTTTGGTAATGTGCAGTTCAAAAATAAGCATTTTCCACTTAAAATATGAGGCAGCAAAGCACAGTGGTTGAGAGCGTCGTCTCAGAGCCAAATGGCCTGGGTTCAAATCCCAGCTCCATGACTTTCCAGCTGGCCACCCTGGGCCACTCAAGACACCTCTCTGAGCCTTCATTTCCTCACCTATAAACCTGGGGGTAGCTCTATCATAAGGAGGGATGTGAGAGTAACGTGGGTTAATGCACTCAGGACTGTGCTGGGTTCACAGAGTTCCAAGTGAGTGCTAATATTGAAGTTACAGACCTCAGCATTTCAAAGTGGGCTCAGAACTCTGGGTGCATGTTACTGTTTATGGAACAAGAAAGTAGGGTTGGGCGTGTGGCAGGCCCTAGGACCAGTGGATCGGCTACCTTGACTGAACATTTAGAACACCCTGGCACAATGTTGGTGAACAACGTTCATGTTATTTGGAAACCAAATTCTTTGCAAGAAGCAGTTTATGATCCCCCCCACCCCCGTTTTGTGAGTCTTTAGAGCTATTTTATTTTTAATGTTTATTTTTGAGAGAGAGCGAGAGAGACAAAGGGTGAGCGGGGGAGAGGCAGAGAAAGAGAGAGAGGGAGACCCAGAATCTGAAGCGGGCTCCAGGCTCTGAGCTGTCAGCACAGAGCCCGATGCAGGGCTTGAACCCACAAACCACGAGATCGGGAACTGAGCCACCCAGGCGCCCCTCTTTAGAGCTCTTTTAGTGGAAAGTTGGAATCGGCTAGGAGTAGTAGACTGGTGACTAGTAGCCTCCAGAATTCAGCAAAAGGCCGGTGTGGATGAGCCTTTAATATGCCCTTTGGATTTAGGGGGTGGGGTGGCTACTCATCTGTTGGGGCTGCTGTAACCGTTCCTCAGACTGGGGGGGCTTGAACAGCTCTGGAAGCTGGAGGCCCCAGATCCAGGGGTTGGCAGGGCTGATTTACTCTGAGGCCTCACTCCTTGGCTGGTGTATGGGTGCCTTCTCCCCACTGTGTCTTCACATGGCCATTCCTCTGTGTATGTCCCAATCTCTTCATAAAAGGATACCAATCAGTCCGCCTGGGTGGCTCAGTCAGTTAAGCATCCAACTTTGTCTTAGGTCATGATCTCACGGTTCATGAGTTTGAGCCCCGCGTTGGGCTCTCTGCTGTCATCAGAGCCCACTTCAGATCCTCTGTCTGTCTGTCTGTCTCTGCCTCTGTCTCTGAAAAATAAAATTAAAAACATTAGAAAAAAGAATTATAGAGGCCCCTGGGTGGCTCAGTCGATTGAGCATCCGACTTAGGCTCAGGTCATGATCTCGCAGTTTGTGAGTTTGAGCCCCACGACAGGCTCTCTGCTGACAGCTCAGAGCCTGGAGACTGCTTCGGATTCTGTGTCTCCCTCTCTCTCTGCCCCTCCCCTGCTCATGCTCGGGCTCTCTCTCTGTCTCAAAAATAAATAAAACATTAAAAAACAATTTTTTTAAAAGAAAAAAAAAAGAATTATAAAAAAAAAAACAGGGGCACCTGGGGGGTGCACTCAGTTAAGCATCTGACTTTTGCTCTCCACTCACTCAGGTCATGATTTCACAGTTTGTGAGTTCAAGCCCCTTGTCAGGCTCTGCCCTGATGGCATGGAGCCTGCTTGGGATTCTGTCTCTCCCTCTCTCTGCCCCTCCCCAGCTTGTGCTTGCTCTCTCTCAAAGAAATAAACTTAAGAAAAATTAAAAAAAAAAAGACACCAACCATATTGGATCAGGATCTGTCCCAACAACCTCCCCCCCCCCCTTTTTTTTTAAGTTTTTGTATATTTATTTTGAGAGAGAGTACAAGCAAGGGAAGGCCAGAGAGAGAAGGAGAGAGAGAATCCCAAGCAGGCTCCGTACTGACAGCTGGACCCCGACGTGGGGCTCAAGCTCCTGAATCATGAGATCATGAACCAAGCTGAAATCAAGTCAGAGCCTTAACCAACTGAGCCACCCAGGTACCCCCAGAGATTTTTAAAATAGAAGTGAGCGCCTGTTTTCCCGGGGTTTGAGGAGGACAGTGCCCACGAGGGGGCGCCCGAGCACCAGCCACGGCAGCAGCCGTCCACTGCGTCCCTTCCCACCGAGGGCTGTCAGAGGGCTCTCCCCACTGGCTTCCCAGCGACCTCCCAGCCCGACCCTGGGAATCTGGAAACTCCCTGGCTCCGACTCAGCCTGGAGAGTCCAAGAGGCTCTGGGTATTCACCACCCCGCTTGGTTTAGACAGAGGCTTGAAGGTGCCAGACCCTGGGGGACGCCTGACTTGCTTTATCCCATTTAATCTTACACTGTTCCAGGAGAAGCAAGGTCTCTCTGATCACAGATGGGGAAACTGAGGCACCAAGGGGTTAGGTCACACAGCAATGGGGAAAGCCTGGATCCAAACCCGGGGACATCTGATGCCCACATCTTTGCCCAACAGCCTCTGAGAATCCCAGCATCTTTTTTTTTTTTTTTAATTTTTTTTTCAACGTTTATTTATTTTTGGGACAGAGAGAGACAGAGCATGAACGGGGGAGGGGCAGAGAGAGAGGGAGACACAGAGTCGGAAACAGGCTCCAGGCTCTGAGCCATCAGCCCAGAGCCCGACGCGGGGCTCGAACTCACAGACGGCGAGATCGTGACCTGGCTGAAGTCGGACGCTTAACCGACTGCGCCACCCAGGCGCCCCGAGAATCCCAGAATCTTAAGTGTTAGGAGAATCTTACAAACTTAGAGGCTCCAAAGGCTAGATTCAGAAATTTTTATTCAAGTCCCATATATATCTGTTTTTACTTTTATATACTTTAATATATTTATTATTACTATGTGCACTTAGATTGAAAAGCAAAAGGATTAGTTCTCCTTCCCCTCCCTGGAGGAAACCACAATTGGTTTCTCGGGTTTTCCCCACGTACAGGCTCATCAAATATTAGAATTAGATGGGATTTCTGGGTGACCCAGCTGCTTCTAGTCCCCTGCCCTCAGGCTCCTGCTGGCGTCACTATCACAGTCTGGCTGGCTTTGAGGATCTGTCTTGGCTCCCGAGGCCCCCCAGCTGCAAGCCCACCTACCTCTTCACAGGGGTTTGCTGGCACTTAAGAGGGTGTCCCCTCCAGTTCAGGGAGGCTGAGCCTGATTCCTCTCGGCAGCCCCACCCCTGGGGGTCCTCACCCCGGAAAGCCTGGACCTGTACCTGTGGTGGGAACCCGCGTTCAGTTTGCCCCTCGGAGGGGAGAGTGAGAGCACCCACTCACGGGGTGGCTGTCGGGTGTTGAGATGGAGTCCCCCGTGGGGATGCCTGGCAGCATGGGGGCTGATGGGCCCTCCAAGGGCAGGCCTTAAGACCTCCCTGTCTCCACCTGGGAGGGCAAGGGCCACGACGAGGTCTGGGTTTGAGGGCCCGCCTTCCTCAGCTGGGAGATCTTTTCCAGAAGCCTTTCCTGTTCTCTGGGGGCCAGGTCAGGGGCCCCTCCGTGCACCCCTCTCCTCTATCAGAGCTCTAGTCTCGCTGGACTGTACTTTTCTTCTGTTTATCTGTTTCCCCGTGAGCAGGTGCACTCTGGGAGGACAGGGCTCTGCCGAATTTTGTATTTCTTCTCAGTATTCAGCACAGTGCAGACACTCCATAAGTGACTCCGTTAACCCAACATCTTCCACCCCAATTCACAGTTCCCCCTTCTTCTGGGCATGCCGTAGATTACACCCCCCTTGTCCCTTGAGTTAGCCACGTGATACGTTCTGGCCAATGACCTAGGAGCCAAAGTGACACGTGTCAGTTCTGGGTGGAGCCCAATTCTTCCGACTCCTTTCGTGATACGTTCTGGCCAATGACCTAGGAGCCAAAGTGACACGTGTCAGTTCTGGGTGGAGCCCAATTCTTCCGACTCCTTTCGTGATACGTTCTGGCCAATGACCTAGGAACCAAAGTGACACGTGTCAGTTCTGGGTGGAGCCCAATTCTTCCGACTCCTTTCGTCCTAAGCAGTGACTGGGGAAATTCCAGGTGGGTTCCTCTGTAGGGACAACAGGGAGCAAAGCCCTGTCCCCACCCTTCTTATGGATGTGTCACCTGACAAAGAAAGCTGTGTTGTTTTAAGCCACTGAGATTGGAAGTTGTTTGTTACACAGGTTAATCTTCCCTGTCCTGACTGCTACAGATCAGGAAAACGGGGATCGTGGCAGACTTTCTGCCCTTCGTACATCCCTGGGGAGGTGTGGCCATCAAGAGATGCGTGTGATAGGAACCGGTTATCCCTCCCCTCACACCCTCTCGGGCTTTATGCCTGGTGATGTCATCTCTCCTGGGTCAGTGCCTTCCCCAGAAAGAACAGGACGTTCACTCATTCACTGGTTCATGTCACGGAGATGTTAAGAGGACCTCAGTGCAGGGTTAGGATGAGGCTTAAATGCGTTAGCATAGGGAGACTTCTTGGACGAATCCTCAGCACGTGGTGCAATGTAAACGTCACTATTATCATTACTGATTTTTTTTAGCTCATTCAACTAAATTTTCTGGGCATCTGCTACGTTTCCTAGACACCAGGAGTACGGAGAACAAAGCTGGTTTCTTCCTGCCTTGGGGCGGCAAGGCCCGGAGAAGAATGTCAGGGCGGCTTTGGAAGGAACTTGTGTAAGGAGACTGGTGCTGTGACACCTTCCAAGAGGAGGGACTCCATGCAGGCCTGGTGTGGGGGCACCCGGTGGCCTTGGGCCTGGAGGTGGAGCCCGGGGGGGGGCAGCTGGGGTGGGGGTGACAGCCATCAGTTACGTAAGCCCCCAGCCTGGGAGCCAGATGCGGCTTTGACAGTCCTGTTCACAGCCTCCATGAGGAACCTGCTCTTCAGCAGCAGAGCTGGGGTGTGGAGGGGGAGGAGGGGCCCCGAGAGCAGCTGCTCTGAGTCTGGAGGCATCTTTCTCCCCCTTCCTTGAGGAGGGAAATGGGGGCCAGCCTCCAGCACCAACACCTGGGGACAGGTGGACAGCTTCTGCCACTGTCTAGTCCCTGGCTCAAGCCATCTGCTTAGCCCAGACGGGCCTCCTTGGCTCTGTGTAGGGAGGGGTTGGAGGAAGGTGGGGGGCTGCTGGGGGCTGAGGGCCAGCTGGGCTGCAGGGACACAGAGATGGCAGGTCAGGAGGGAAATCAGGGAATCAGGTGCTTGGGAGAGAGGTGGAGGGCAGGGAGGGAGAGGGGCTGCTGGGGGCAGGTGCCTCGGGCAGGTGGTGGAGGCCCGGGCCAAGCCCCTAGGTTGCCTCCATCCAACCGAGAACGTTGACCCTTGGAGTCCAAGAGGACCTTGGGGATATCAGACCACCATTCTGCATTATAGCTGGAGAGACTAAGGCTCAGAGAGGGCATGCGACTTGCTCACAGATACACAGCTAGTTAGGAGCTTGCCCAGGGCCAGAACCCAGTCCTCTCTGCTCTTAGCTCAGGGCTCCTGCATGACATTATGCTGGCTTTCGGGGCCTTGGGACCTCCTGTTTTATTGGGAATGTCTGACCTAAGGGGTGGCCATGTTGCTGCCATTGCTGATATGTGGAATCCTTACTCCTCCATCCTCCCCCTCTTCCAGGGGGCTGGCCCTGCAGGGAAAGGGGTGGTGGCCAAAGGAGGCTTCATTTCAGCTTCTCCATCTGCAAGACCCGGGGCTGGGCACATCGGGTGCAAAGGGGCAGGGGGACAGCCACCCCTGCTGGCCCAGCCCACCCTTCTTCTCAGAGGCAGAGTGAGTCTCAGACCCCACCTCCTGGGAGAGGCTCTCTTGTGTCATCCTCTCCCCCTGAGTGTGGGCTGATGTAGTGACTTGAATCTAAGAAGTAGAATACAGCAGGAGTGATGGGATGTCCCTTGTGAGATTTGGTGGCTTGTGCTCTGGGTGCGCCCACCCTTTTGCTTCCTTGAAAACCAGTGTTGTGAGCTGCTGGCCTCTGGCCAGAGAGCCAGCCAGGACCTGCAGCCGACCAACAACCATGAGCATGAGCTTGGGAGGGAACCCCTGGCCCCAGATGAGGCTCCAGATTAGACCGCAGCCCCGGCCGCCTGCCTGCTGGCAAGCTCAAGAGAGCTGAGCCAGAGAATGCATAGAAACGGAGATAACGAATGTTTGTTGTTTTAAACCACTAAGTTTTGGGGACATTTGCTCTACAGCCATGGATGACTTAATACAACCCACCACCATCTCCTCCTGAAGCCATCCCCCGACCCCCTGGCTCCCCTGTCCCCCTTCCCTCCCCCCACTCCCCTCAGCCCTAAGGAGGAATTCCTAGTCCCAAGTCCTAGTCTTCCACACCTTATCGCCTGAACGCCTGACCTTGGGGAAGGCATTTCACCCTCTCTTGGTTAACGCCGCTCTCCCAGGTGCACAGGCCCATGTACAGGTTTTTCTCACTCTTCTCTCACCTTGACCTTCATAACTGCTTGGAGATGTATTTGGGACAGGTCTCCACATCCCTGAATGACAGCAGAACAGACTCAGGGTGGCGTGGGACATTGTGACAGCATCGTCTGGGACGACAGTGGTGACAGCGAGGGTCAGGCTGCCTGTGGCACGTGTCTGCTGGGCTGCAGAAGGTGGAGAGCCCAACAGCTCTGTTTCCCAGAGTCACCTACCGCTGGTCATGGATCGGTGGCAACATAAATCCCCCCGCAGAGAGTGCTCCCGATGGTGAGAATTTGGAACCGGTTTTCGTGGGCAGAGAGGCTGGGCACAGAGCACGCATTCTGCTGTGTGGATCGTAGCAGAGCAGGGGTGGTTCTGGGGCCGGCAGCTGAGAGGTGACCTGATGCCCCAGCTTCCCGAGGGAGGCAGGAGACGCAGCCCCCTCGGCGGCCCAGTTCGGCAGTCGTTCTCGGACACTCAGCTGCCTAATATGATTAAAAAAAAACAAAAACAAAAAAATTTTTTTTTTTTTTTTTAGATTGGGGATAGATTCTGTTGTCTGTCACTGAAGCCTGACTGATGCTCACACCTTCTCCAGAATATGCGGGAAAAGTCACAGGAGGTCTCCACTCCTCACCCCGCCCCTACCGAGAGGTCCAGACGTCAGTCCCCGGGGAGCGTTCTGATGGGCTCTGCTGGGTCAGTCCTTGTGCTGACCCGCTCACAGTTGCCAGAGAGATGGGGAGTGAATGACTGGGTCGTGTCCTACCGCTGCGGCCAGGGGACAGGGCCCGTCTCTGGAAGAGTGGCTGGGAAAGTTTGGCGCACACAGACAGCATTAGCTACCACGTCCGTCTGACGCCGCCCGCCACAGGGAAGCTCGATTAACGAATCCCATGAGAGACAGAGTTGTAATTAAGCCCAGGGGGCAGGAGATGATTGCAGGAATCCCAGAGTCCCTGCTCAGGGGCGATCGTGCCTGTGCTCCAACTTAACCACCATGGAGGAGGCAGGACTACCCGTATCTACCCCTGACAGCACTTTGGGTGCGGAGGGGGAAACTGAGGCTCAGAAGGGCTGAGATGGCTGGGAGGCTGGGAGACGGGGAGGGAGGTGGGGGTTCGGATCCAGGCTTCCCAGTTCCTATCCACCGCAGGACCTGGAGCCAGCAGCTCGGGGCTGTGACTCTGGGCGGGGGGCTCCGTCTCGGCCCCAGGGCTCTCGTCTGCAGAGGGACCACGGCAGCGGTGGGACTCCAGGGCACAGCGGGTTGTGAAAGTGCCTACCCCAGGGCCTGGCCACAGCAGGCTCCTCCTGGTGACGGTGAGTGCCCGATTCTGCCTCTGCTGAGCCACTTTCCTGTTGTCATGGGGACCAGACTCCTGGCGAGTTCGGCTCATTTTAGCACTTGGTCTACCCAGCAGCAGCTTTATCCCCAGGCCCTCCTGTCTTGCGGGCTTGTCCCCTGACACAGGGGCTGGGAGGGGCAGGCAGAGGAAGAGGGGGGCCCAGTGGACTCCCTCCACTGGCCGCCAGCCTCCCCCGACGCCACCTCTCCGGCCTGGCCTGAAGGCTGACGTCTGGGTTCCAGTCCTGCCTCCACTATCTCCTGGAGAGTGGAAAGGGCTTGTGTTTTTGCTCGGCTTCCCGAAACCGATGGAAAATATCTAGCGCCTGCGTGGGCCGGAGGTCGAGTGGGCCCCCTGCCCTTGCGAATCCTCATACCAGCTCCACCAGCCTCCGCACCCAAGGGGCCCCGTGGTCCTAAAGCCTTGGGCTCCTGCACGCTCTGACTCAACAGTTTCCTGGTGTCCCTCCAACTCATGGCTCCTCTGCCACGTGTGACACCAGCTCGGGTGTGGGATTCAGCCCCTGCCTCAGTTTCCACAAAATGCCTCTCCTGCATGGGGCAGTGGACTTTATTGAACCGTGAGGGGAAGGCGGTGGTGGGGGAGGGTTTACACTGGCTCCAAACCCACAGCTTCACATTCTCTATAGAAGTTTCTGGCCTTTCGCCCTGTCCCAGGCATGGTGTGCTCTTTCCCTCAAGCCCGCCGGACCCCTTCACTCCCTTGTGGGCTCTCCTAGCCCTGACTGACTATTGTCCCCACCCCCTCCCCCGAACCCCCTCCCCAATCCAGCGGGGCAGGAGCACAGGCCCTTCTGGGTCCCATCACCGTCCCTCCCCTCCCTGCAATCTTCACAAACAAAAGAGATCTGGGGATCCACCCTGTGGATTGTGGGGTGCAGGGAAGACTCTCATCTCTGGGACCAAGCCCCGCCCAGCTGGAGAGGGAGAGGGTCCTTTTGCAAGTGCCAAGGGCAAGTTCCACAGCCAGAAGGGGGCGGGGGGTGCCCCAAGACTTGGCACTGAGCCACACATCACTAGGACCGCCTCCTTTTCAGATGTATAAAGGTGGTTGGTCAGCTTGGATCCACCAGAAATTTCCTGAACACTGCCACAGCTTCCTGACTCCCAGACAGGTAATTGCTGAAGGACAATAGTTTTGAGTGATTGTGTCACCTGACCCCTGTTTATGCAGGTCAGCCCCCAGAAGACTGGATGGTCCATCCTGCCCCCTCCTACAAAGGCTCTGTGGCTGGCCTTTGACGAGCAAATGGGGAGCAAAGCAGACACACTGCTGTGTGTCTGCCCAGATGGCCTTCCTTGGGTCACGTGACCCGGACCGGCCAATCAGAATGCCTCATCCCTTGGTAGAACAATTGGCTCATGGTGGGCACATGACTCAGGCAGAGCCAATCAGAGTCTTCCCTCAGATTGGTACATGGACACCAAAAACAGAGGGTCTCTTGCTGTCCATTGGCTTGAAGCGGGTTGGACTATCCAGCAGCCATTGCCATGCCACGTAGAGACAGAACCCACCAGAAAATGAAACCAGCACACTGATGAAGTAAGAACTTCTGAAAGATGAAGTGACAAGCCTTGAGAATGTTTGAGTTCCTGGATCCAGCTGGGCCTGAATTTTCAGTATGTCAGCAAATAAATTCCCTTCAGCTGGGGTGGGTTGCTTTTTGACATTGTGGTGGAAACGAGCCTATCAGAAAGAGAGGATGGCAGCTTCCAGGAAAGGCCATGGGTCAGAGGGTGTCCCAACTGGGGCCACGGAGACTTTTTTTAGTCCCTCATCCCTAACTCTGGCCTATTGTGAAATCAGCTGGGCAGTTTGTTAAAAATACACGCTGGGGACCTGGAAACCTGCATTTTCACAAGCTTCCCAGGGAATTCTGGTATTAGCCAGGTGGGAAACTGCTGACCTAGGCCTGTTCCCTCACTTTCTAATTAGGGAAACTAAGGCCCAGAGGGGGAGGACACACAGCAAATTAGTGGCAATTCCCCATCCATTCTTTTCCCACTTTCTTGCCTTCCTGTCTCTCCACCCTTCCCCGGATCAAGGGCAAAGATTTGGGGAAGGTTTAAGATTCTCCAGGCAGAGGGGCCCCAGCACAGACCATTGTCCTGTAGGCAATGCCACCACCACCAGACAGAAGCTGAGAGGGTGTACAGAAACTACTGTATTGTTGGCTCTGGAGCTGCTGCTTGCCTGATGTACGCCCATCCATCCATCCATCCCTCTGTCCATCTGTCCATCCATCCGTCCATCCATCCATCCCTCCATCCATCTCTCCATCCATCCCTCCATCCATCCTTCCCTCCGTCCATCCGCCCTTCCATCCGTCCTTCCATCCATCCGTCCATCCATCCTTCCTTCCGTCCATCCATCCATCCATCCATCCATCCCTCTGTCCATCCATCCATCCATCCATCCATCCTTCCATCCCTCCATCCATCCTTCCCTCCGTCCATCCGCCCTTTCATCCGTCCTTCCATCCATCCGTCCATCCATCCTTCCTTCCATCCATCCATCCATCCATCCATCCATCCATCCATCCATCTGTCCATCCGCCCTTCCATCCATCCATCTGTCCATCCCTCCATCCATCCATCCATCCATCCGCCCATCCATCCTTCCATCCATCCGTCCATCCATCCATCCCTCTGTCCATCCATCCATCCATCCATCCTTCCATCCCTCCGCCCTTCCGTCCGTCCATCTGTCCATCCCTCCATCCATCCATCCTTCCATCCGTCCATCCGCCCATCCATCCTTCCCTCCGTCCATCCGTCCATCCATCCATCCATCCATCCATCCGCCCTTCCATCTGTCCATCCGTCCTTCCATCCATCCATCCATCCATCCATCCATCCATCCGCCCTTCCATCCGTCCATCTGTCCATCCCTCCATCCTTCCATCCGTCCATCCGCCCATCCATCCTTCCATCCATCTGTCCATCCATCCATCCATCCATCCGCCCATCCATCCTTCCATCCGTCCATCCATCCATCCATCCATCCCTCTGTCCATCCGTCCGTCTGTCCATCCATCCGTCCGTCCATCCATCCCTCCATCCCTCTGTCATCCGTTCTTCCATCTGTCCATCCATCCATCCATCCATCCATTCATTCATCAAGTACTAAGCACTGTGTGCACCTGGATAAACCTGTTAAGAGGCCTGTGTAGGTTAGTTTTGTCTTTTCTCCCTTGCCTCTCCCTCCCTCCTCTTTGCCACCTTCCCTGACTCTCCACCCCCTCCCTCTCCCTCGACCGGGTATTGGAAGTCTCATGTTCACCTTCCGCCTCTACCACTTAGTAGCTACGTGAACTGGGCACATGCTTTTTCTAAGCCTCTCTGCCCCCCATTTTCCTTGTTTCGGGAGGCGGGGGTGACAGAGCTTTACAGGACCATGGCAGCGATACAGCCGAACCACGTGAGTGGATGTGTGGGGACGCGGGTGGCCATGCCCTTCCTTCTGTGTGGATTTCAGAGCCACGTGGAAGTGTTAAAATGAAAAGAAAGGGAGGAGAACGGGGCCTCCTCGAATCCCATCCATCTTCACAGGTTGCTTGCTGTCAGTTTTCCCCATTTCCCTGCAGGCCTAACTGCACACAGACATCATTCCCCCGGGGCCCTGGCCCATCCCCTAACACCAGGTTGCAGTGCTGAGATGCTGAGATGCTCGGAATCTCTGACGGGGCCCCGCGATGAAGGATGTTAGTGAAGAAAGTCATGAGAAAGGGGGATTTGGCTTGGAGACAGAAGCCTGACTGAGATAAACAGGACTTTCCGGGGCCTTGAGAAGCATGCAGAGGGCCCCTTGGGGAGTCACGCTGGAAACGGCTGTGAACCAGCCACGTGACCTCTCTGGACCTCAGCTCCTGCGTCTGTGAAATGGGAGCATTGAACTGGCTGATCCCTGAGGCCCCTTGAAGCTCTGAGTTTCTGGGGGCCTGCAACCCACAAACCTGGCACGCCAGGTGCTACAAGGGAAGCCTGGACCCTGCCCTTGGCGACCTGATGGTCCCGTTGGAGGCACAAGGCCAGGCCACAAAGCCCAATTCAAGAACTCTTATTCAAGAATTCTAAGAAAGAAAAGTTTGGGATTCCAATCACAGCAATGCAAACAACTGCACTTGAACGTGCTCTTGTCCCAGGCGGCAGGGGGACTCATGAGTCCTTCCAGAGGCCCCGAGGAGGCCAAGAGCTGCTCTGGAAACAGGGATAACGCTGTCTTTGCCTCAGTGTCCCCAGGGCCCAGCACAAAGCAGGGGTCCACTGAGCACTAATGAGGGGGCTTTGTGTCTGAGGCAGCCCTGCCCAGGAATGTGCCCAGCTGTGCAGAAGGGCCTGGAAACCTTACAGGGGGAGGGGCAGGGTAGGGGGGACTGGGCCGTTTTGCCAGGAGGCAGGAAGGCCCGGGGTGCTGATCGCTGCCTTCAGATGTTCACAGGTGCAGGTGGAAGAGGGGTTGGATGTGTGCTGGTGGCCAGGGGGGCAGAGCTGGGGCCAGTGGGAGGAGGGAGGACATCCCAAGACCTCCTGAGCCCTCAGTTTGGCCGATACGACAGCACAGGTTCACACCTGCTGGCTGCTTAGCAGGGACCCACAGGCCCTCTGCCCTGTGAGCTCCGTGTGAGGATATTGACCCTGCCCTGTCGGTGCTCCCATAGTCCTCCTCTTACAGACGAGGGCATTGAGGCACAGAGAAGGTAAGTCACGTGTCCAGAGGTGGAGGGGATGGGATTTGAACCCAGGTGGTAGGGGCATCCTGGCTGTGGGGCCATGTGAGCAGAGGTGAAGAGGGATGGAAGAGAGCAGGGGCAGGGGCTGGGCGAGATGGCTTTAGAGGCTCATCAGGGAGGGCTCTCAGGAGGAGGTGCCCTTGAACCGAAAGTGAAGTCTGGGAATGATCAATGGAGAGGAGCCGCAGGGGTGTTCAAGCAGGAAAGATGTAGGTGCGAAGGCCTGGAGGTGGGAATGCGGCGTGGGTGTGAAGGTGGCGGGTGGGGGGAGACCAATGGGCATGGCCAGGACTGTCTAACGCAGTCCCAAAGCCACGGGCCGGGCTTGTGTCCGGAGGGCCCTTCGGCTGACCAGCCAGCGTATCACAGCAGCCTCCTGACTAGCGTCCTCCCTCTGTCCTTCCGGCCTCCCCACTCCTGCCCGGTCCCTCAGCAATCTGATTCGATCCAAAGCTGATCAAGCTGCTCCCTGCACAGGACCCGCCGTGGCTCCCCACCGCCTGAGCACAAAGCCCAAGCTCCACCAGCTTGGTGATGTTTCGAGGCCCTTCCTGTGCCGCACTCTCCAGCCCCACCTGCCACCACACACGGCCCAGGGCCCGGTGGATGGCCCGCTGCCCCTAACGCATCTCGTGCTTTGGATGCCCGCCGCGTCTTTGCCCCTGTGCTGACCACCCCCGTCCACCCTCCTGAACATCCCTCACCCTTCTCTCCCTGCTCCTTGTCCCGTGAGATGGTGTGCGGGTCTCCTGTGGCTGCTGAGATGACCGCAAACTCAGTGGCATAAAATGACATAAATTTACCCTCTAACGGCTCTGGCGATCGGAAGTCCAAAATCAGCCTCACTGGGCTAAAGTCCAGTTGTCAGCGGAGCTGGGTCCTTCGGGAAGGTCTGAGGGGAGAATCGGTCTCCCGGCCTTTTCCGGCTCCTGTGGGCGCCTGCCTTCCTTGGCTCGTGGTCACTTTCTCCATCTCAGAGCTGGTTGGGGAGCACCTTCCAGTCTCTGGCCCTCTGCTTCTGGACTCTGGCCTCCTCCTCTGTCCCTGACACCCTGCCTCCCTCCTTAAAGAGCACTGTGATTGCACCAGCTCGCCCGGATTATCGGGATGATGTCCCCATCTCAAGGTCTTTAATCACACCTGCAAAGCCGCTTATGCCATATAAAGTTCCAGGGACCCAGACAGGGACACGTTTGGGGAGCACCACCCTGCCTGCCCGGGAGGCATCAGCGGGGCTCCTCGTCCTCGTCCCCTGTTTTCCTGCTGGGTTTGACTCACAGGTGCTGGAGTTCAGTGGAGATAGATGGTGGGAGGGGAGAGAGACGGCGGGGGTGGGGGGGTGGGGGGGTGTTTGTTCTTGTCTCCCTCCCCTGGCCCCTGGGCGCGGTGCCCTCTTCTGGCAGCCGTGGAATGGCCTTGGCTCTCCTGCCCTCCTGGGTCTCGCCCCCACACTTCTCAAGTCACCTCGTTGAAGTCCAGGCGGGGCTGGAGGGAGGGTGCAGCATGTGAGGCTCCTGGGGTGCAGATCTAAGGAAGCGCTCGCACTAAGGGCCGAGCCAGCGCCTCGCCCACCCCACATGCCCTGGCCGCCCTTCCTGCCCGGTTCATGGCTCTTTCAGCGATGGCCAGTGGGTGCCCATGTCCGTCCAGGTGGCCAAGCTGCTGCCCCATTGGACAGTGCGCTCGAGAGCAGCCCCTGCTCCTTCTTCGGGCCCAGGTCCCTTGAGCCCGGTGCAGGCCCTCTGGGAGAGCGCCAGGCCACAGACACAGACAAAGGAGCCGGAACACCTGGGCTTGAGTCCCTGCTCTGTTGGTATTAGGCCAGCGGTGACAGATCGATCTGAGTTAGTATCAGTGCTGAGCTCATCGCTGGGGACTCAGGGAATGTTGGCTGCATGTAATAGAACCAGAAGACAGGACGGAGGGAGGGGAAGAGAGGAAGGGGGAGAGAGGGAGAGAGTGGGAGGGGGAGACGGGAAGGAGGGAGAGAGGGAGAGGGAAAGAGAGGGGGGAGAGAGAGAAGGAGAGGGAGAGATGAAGGGTGAGAGGGAGGGACAGAGGGAGAGGGGGGAGAGAGAGAAGGGGACAGAGGGGGAGAAGTAGGGAGAGAGAAGGAGAGGGAGAGAGAGAAGGAGAGGGCGAAAGGGGAAGAGAGGGAGGCAGAAAAAGAAGGAGAGAGGGAGGGAAAGAGAGAAAGAGGGAGAGAGAAAGGGACAGAGAGAGGAAGAGAGGGCGAGAGAAGGAGAGGGAGAGAAGGGGAGTTAGAGGGAGAGACAGAGTCAGAGAGGAGGAGAGAGAAGGAGAGGGGGGATGGGAGTGAGAGGCAGAGGGGAAGGGAACGAGAGATGGGGAGAGAAGGTTGGGGAGGGGATCATGGGTGGGAGAGGGGAAGGGGGTCATGAGGCTGGGAGTGAAGGCTGCCAGGTGCAGGGGGAGGCAGAGAGAGTGAGCGAGCAGAGGGCGGCAGCCAGGGTCTGTCTGGCTCAAGTGAGAACTGCTCCATCACGAGGTGCCACCTGCCAGCCAGCGGCTCTCAAAATAGCTGTCCCTGCTGGGGCTGCGGCTGGGGGAGGGGCAGGGCTGGGAACCCTGTCTGGACACGTCCCGGGGCCCTTGGCTCTTGTGTCTCGAGCCTGGCAAGAAGCCTCTGTGACCTGTGCCTTGAGTAGCTGCAGTGGGGGCTCAGGAGGCCGTCCTGGGGGGTCTGTGTGCGTGTGTGTGTGTGTGTGTGTGGCAGACTGGGGTCGGGGAAAGTGCCTTCCTGGCCTGGGGCTGGTGACGTGCTGGCGACAGGCAGGGAACGGCCATAGTGATAACAATAATCATTGTATAATGATCACCGTCAACGTCATAAAAAATGAGGCAGACACAGCAAAGTCGCCCACCCTTGTCCCTCCCTCTTCTTCCTTTTGCAAGAGTCCGAGTCTGTCTGGGGCGGCCCGGAGGACACACCCACCTCTCAGACTCCCTTGCAGCTAGGTCGGCCACGGGACCCACGTCCGGCCACGGACACATAAGTGAAGGTCGGCAGCCAGGGCCCCGAGAAAGCCGTGTTTTCCTCTTTCGTCCCCACCTCGTGGCGCGCCTCTGCGCTGGCCTCCTTCCCTCCTGCCACAGACAGTTTTTCTCCAAGAGGCCGAGAGGACAAGGCAGGAGAGAGCCCAGGCGGCTGGGACAAGAGAAGGAACTGAGCTGTCGCGGAAGGAACGCATCACGTACGTGAAGGCCGCTCGCCTCACACGGGACTGACTTTGCTTCCCAGCTGTGCCTTTTCCCAGCCGCGGGACCTTCCTCGGCCTCAGCGGTCTCATCTGTGAAATGGGAAGAAGCGTGAGCGACCAGGGCTGAGACCCTGCTCTGTCTCACAGGCCTGTTGCGCCGCTGGGCCGCTGAAGGAAAATGTAACACCACGGTGGACGCATTGGAGTGTGTTTTGGAAGTGTTTTTGGCATTCGGTTTAATCCAGTTTGGCAGATGCTTTGAATAATCCCTGATATGTGGAATATTGGGGTGACCGTGAGGGCGCCCGGGTGGCTCAGTGGGTTAAGCGTCCGACTTCGGCTCAGGTCATGATCTCCGTGAGTTCGAGCCCCACGTTGGGCTCTGTGCTGACAGTTCGGAGCCTGGAGCCTGCTTCGGATTCCGTCTCCCTCTCTCTCTGCCCCTTCCTTGCTTGCGCTCTGACTCTCTCTCTCTCTCTCAAAAATAAATAAACATTAAAAAAAAATTTTTTTTTTTAAATTGGGATGGCCACACAGACGGTGGTTCTCCATCACCTTGTTTTGCAACTATCTGACCTGTGCCCACCAAGGCCAGTGACAGGGTGTCTGCTCTATTCTATTCATTCTATTCTATTCTATTCTATTCTATTCTATTCTTTTGTTCTATTTTGGTGCCAGGCTCTGTACTAGGCATTGAAACAAATAAAACCAAGAACAAACGAGGAGTCACTGATGGGCAAGGCCAGTGTGTTCGCCTTTGGCGAGCGGATTGGGATTTAACACAGAACAATATCCGAAGCGAAAGGAAGAAAGCCCTCTTTGGGGAATGCCAGGCTGTTGCGGGAGAGGAGGTGGGCCGCAGAAACGAGTTCTTGGCTGGAACATTCTAGCCCCTGGTTTCCCTACCGAGGAAGCCAGCTGCCCCCTGTGGAGCCAGAGGAAAGCCCCCTCTCCTCATTCTTCCTCTCACATCAGCGATACCTGAGACCTGGTCCGTCATACCCATCACTGTAGCCCCAGCACCGAGAGCTGCCAGGCGCCCTGTAAGTGAACGCACGAGTGAACGAGGCCATCAGAGGCTCAAAGTCTAGTAGGCAAGGCCAACGCGGAAACCCACCAGGCACATATCACCAAAGAGCACTATAAACTGTGCAGAGGAACTGTCCGAGGAGGGAATGGCTGCCAGTCTGAGGGAGGAGGACGAAGGCAGGAGCTGGAAGCTTCCCTGGGGCTCTGCCTATAGAATTTTCCAGACGGGCTTCTCCTCTGGTCGCAGCCCGAGCAGCTCTGTGACTCGGCCTGACCTCAGCCCTCACCTTTCTCACTGTTTCCTCCCCTCACTTCTCCGAGCATCTCCATCAGAGCCACATTCTTTCTGAGAGTCTTTTTGAACATGAAGCTCCTTCCCAGGAGTCTGGCTCCCTCCATGGAGACAAATCTGTGGGGGGCCGACCTGCTACCCAGTGGGTCCCCAGGCCCCTGTGTGGGCCGCCGATCCCTCACCCTCAAGACGTCAGCCTGGCCCAGGCCTCCAACCCCTCTGCGTCACTGTGGGGACAGAGCAAGCGGAGGTGGCTGTCAGACCAGGGCCCCGTCCGGCTCTGGTCCTTCTAGGTGTGAGTGCGGGGAAGTCAGGAAGCCTCCGTCCTGCAAGGCCACCGTGTGGGAAAGCGGTCTGTAAAACTGCCAAGAGCAGGCAGATGGGAGGGCTCCCATCCACGCCTCCTCCCACCCGCTTGGGGGTTCCCAGCCCGGAGGAGTTTTGGGGGCCTGCACAGAGACTCCCTTCTGGGTTTGCTCAGCTGGCCTCTGGCAGATGCCGAGGTTCTGTCACTAAGGAGTTCTCTCTCTGCTTTGTCTCTAACCCTGGCAGGGGCGTGTGGGTGGTCTCCACGTGGGTCCTCAATGCTGGGACGAACCATCCACAACGTCTTCCAGGATGGGGTGAGCAAGGGAGAGGAAATGGGGAGAAAGGGCAGCTGTGGGGGGCTGCTGAAACCCCCCTCGCGGCCGGAGTTCAAGTGTTCACAGATCCTGCCTCCCCCCAGGATCCCCGGGGCAGAGGGGGCCATCAGGAGGGGTGGGGGCTGGCTTATGTGCCCAAGACCCACTCCAGGGCATGACCCAGCGGGTTGAACTAAATGGCAAAGAGCAGCCACACACTTTTTCTGGTCCCCCCCACCCCTGGTGGTGAGCCATCCCATATGCGCTGGGGGTGCATTTCTCTGCCCCCTCCCCCAATGCCATTGGTGTCTCCGGGCCCCCTGAGGTTGCTCTGAAATGTGACACCGGAACACAAGAGCGTGGTCCAGGGGGTCAGCGTGAGGACCCCAGGGCTGGACTCCTGCCTCGTTGGGCAGCCACAGCTCACTCACTGGATGACCTGGGAAGGCGATGACCCTCTCTGCGCCTCGGTTTCCTCTTCTTGAAAATGGGGGTGATCGCAGGACCCACCTCGTATAGTGGTCTGAGGATTGAATGAAGTGGGATGTGGGCAGAGCCTGGCCTACAGGACGGGCTGAACCAGCCTCAGTTTGTGGTTAATCATCTCAAGTCTGCCGGCCTCTCGGTTCATTCCGGAGTCCTGGCCACCTTTGTCTCCTTCTGGACCACGGCGAGAGCTTCTTCCCTGGGTCTTCTGCAAATGCCTCCCCGCGTCTGTTTCCTCCTCTGGCAACCAGCTGTCGTCCTCACCCATGTGTCTGCTCCTGCCTCTCCTCTGCTCATTCATTCATTCGCTGGCTTGGCATGTGTTTGACGGTCTCTCGTACGTGAAACCCCATACCGGGCGCTGCCCATACTGCAGGGAGTGAGACAGGCGTGAGTCCTTGCCTCGCAGGGCCTGTGGTCTAGTGTGGGTCAAGACAATGGTGGCTGAGTGGGGGGATAAGTGAGAGCGTGTTACGTTCTGCAAGCCAGTCATCGGTGGTCACAATTATGCCACCCAACAACCCCACACTCAGTGGCTTAAACAACAATCATTCATTCTCACTCCCGAGGCTGCAGACGGGCTGGGGATCTGTGGATCCGGCTGGGCTTTGCAGGGCTTGGCTCCAGGACTGTTCAACGGGCCTCTCCTCTTGGGACTACCTGGGACGTGTCTGTCCCATGGGGATGGCCGAACGGCCAGGGTGCAAAGAGAAAGCAGCGGAACCCCGGGACGCTCTCACTTGTGCCCACGTTCCACTGGCCGAAGCTTGCATTGTGGTCAAGTTCACCATCAGTGTACTGGCAAAATACGCCCTTCCTCTAGAGGGAGGTCCGGCAAAGCCATGGGGCGAAAGGTGTGCGTGCAGGGCTGGGTGGACAGCTGGGAGCAGCGGAGCCACCCGGCACACGATGTGCGGGAATCAGGGGGTGCTGACGCGGATAATCCCCGAGTGTCGCTCCTGATGGCTGCCCGGGGTCAGCCGCTCTGCCCAGCCCACACTCACGCTTCTACCTGAAGGAGGAGGACAGCCAAGGGAAAAGCTTTCCAGGCAGAGGGAACAGCAAGCGTGGAAACTCAGAACAGGAATGAATCGCTGAGGCGTTGGAACTGGCCGGAGGCGGGTGGGGCAGGTGGGGTGTGTCTTCTCCATCGTCTCGGCACAAGGCCGGGCTCCTCTGCTTGCCCACCAAGGCCCCCACACTCTGGTCTGTGCTGAGCACCCCCTTCAGGCTCTCTGCCCGAGCCACGCTGAAATACAGCAGTCCCCTGCATCCGTGCTCCCCCCTGCATCTGGGCCTACGATGGTCAAGTAGGTGCATCAGGTGATGCCAGGTGGACTTAACTACTTTGAAGGAAGATAAACTAGGGTGGCGGGATACAGACAGGTGCAAGGCATGTTGGTTTCTGTAATCCACTGTTTAAAAAGCTTCATTATGGGGGCGCCTGGGTGGCTCAGTCAGTTGAGCGTCTGACTTCAGCTCAGGTCACAATATCACGGCTTGTGGGTTTGAGCCCCATGTCGGGCTCTGTGCTGACAGCTCAGAGCCTGGAACCTGATTCTGATTCTGTGTCTCCTTCTCTCTCTGCCCCTCCCCTGCTTGTGCTCTGTGTCTCTCTGTCTCTCAAAAATAAATAAATGTAAAAAATTAAAAAAAAATAAAAAGCTTCATTATGGAAAATTTCATGATTGAATTTTTTTTTTACATTTATTTATTTTTGAGAGACAGAGTAAGACAGAGCGTGAACAGAGGAGGGGCAGAGACAGAAGGAAACACAGAATCCGAAGCTGGCTCCAGGCTCCGAGCAAGCGTTCAACACAGAGCCCCATGCGGGGCTTGAACCCACAGATCGTGAGATCATGACCTGAGCCGAAGTCGGACATCTAACTGACTGAGCCACCCAGGCGCCCCTCATTGTGGAAAATCTCAAACATAGAAAAAGATAGAGATAAGTGAGCAATGAAGCCTGAGGTTCCCATCCCCCAGCGTGGCTGGCTCAGCTCATTTGTCCAGCACCGCCTGCCTCCAGAGCTAAGCGTTACAATCAAACGGGGTGCCTGTTTCACATAAGATGGTCAGAGGAAGCCTCTCCATGGAGGGGACATTAAAGCAAAGTTCTGGGTAGAGTGTGAGCAGCCATCTGGGGGAAGAACATTCTGGATGAGAGGGAGAGCAGGGACCCAGTTCCTAGGGAGGCAGACCCCCGGATACAGGCGCACAGATCGAGCCCGGGTCTCAGGTCTGCATGTCCCTCGGTCCCTGTGAGCCTCCCTTAATGTTTCTGCACCTTGGTTTCCTCCCAGCTGCAGACACAGCTCCCCGCCCCCCAGGGTCACCTCCTCCTTCCCCTCTTCCCCCATCTGCGGTCCTCACACCCTGAAGGGGCGTCTGGTCTGCTCTGTGCCGCCAGGACGTCTCGTCTTGCCAGTTCTAGTGAAGGAGCAGGAAAACAGAGCTGTCCTGTCCCAGAGGCCTGCCTCGTGTCGTCTGCCCTCCACGTGGCCACAGGGCCTCGGTGGCCCCCTGCCAAGCCTCTCTCTCCTATCCCGCGGCCAAGCCCAGGTCCTGGAGAAGCCGGGAGTTGGAGGGTGAGGGTGGAACAGAAATGACGGACTTCTGTTAATTCCCCTCCCGTCTCCCTTCGCAGGGGTGACTTCCCAGTGGACTGCAGGGGTGAGGGTGGGGGTGGGATCCTGGCTCCAGGTCTGGGTGTTTCGGCTGAGGGGGTTGGGGAGGAGCACGGAGGAGCTGTGTGACCTCAGGGGAACGGCCTAGCCTCGCTTAGCATGTGTTCTGCATCAGCGAACGGGATAATGGAATCCGCCTCCTAATAGAGTGTGAGGGTTTTCTGAGGGGTTCTGGAAAGAACGCGGCCCACGGGTGAATTCTGCCTCAACGTGCCTGCTCTCTGGGTGACCTCGTTCCACCTCTCTGGGCCTCAGTTTCCTCATCTGCCAAACAGAGGGAGAGAAAACGGCGTCATGGCGTTGCCGGGATCCAGGGAGATGGAGCTTAAAACCCCTGGCGGGCAGGCCCTCCTGGACTCCCCCTTCCTGCCCTCGGGTGGCGGAGTGGGGGGGGGGTGAGGACCTTCCCTGCCTGGCACAGCCCCAGTGTCCACAGTGCGCCCCCACCTCCCCTCGGGAGCTGCCCGGCCCCCACCGGAGAACCAAGCGGGATCCAAGGGTCATTGCCCGCACGCTCCCCAGGTGCAGGAAGCCCCACTCGGCGTGTTGTTATGGGGTCGCGGGTTGTTTGCTGCCCCCAGTATCTTCCGAAGCAGGTTCTAGTCTAACGTTCAAACGGGGAAACGAGGAGAGTCAGGGACGTAAATGAAAACCCATGTCTGTCTCCAAACTCCAAAGCGGATGCTCTTTCTGTTCCCGCTTTTCCATGTGGGCCAAGCGTATGCGTGGGTGCGTGTGTGTGCGCGTGCGTGCGTGTGCGCGGAGGGTCCTTTCATCCACCCAGCCCACAGGAAACAAAAGAGCCAGAAAACAGAAGGGATGCTCGAGTGGTAGGGTGTGGAGGTGAGGGAATGAATGAGTGACTTCCAAGCTGGTGAAGGAGGGAATGAACGGGTGCCTTCGTGGAGGCCCCTTGTCCTCTTTCTGGAACCCCCTTCCCCGCCATGTTCTACCCCAAACTTGTTCGCCCCACCCCCCACCCTGTCCCCCATCGCCCTGGACCCCGCCTCTGCCCACCGTGCCGTCGCCACCTTGCGCCCACCGTCGACTGATCCCCGCCCCCACGTTGCGCCCACCTGCAGCCTTGGGGTGCTTTAAGGAGGTTGCCTTGGCAACCGTAAGTTGCCAGTTGAAGCGAAAAGTTCCTACCACGGTTTGCTGCGATGGAGAATGACATGGGGAGGACCCGCGGAGGACGTTGCCACGGCAACCGCATATGTCAGTCAAACTTCTTGGTGGGTCTCGGGCGTGGGGGGAGGGGGACTCTCAGCAAGTCAGACTCAGACTCGGCCCCCTCGCCGGCCAGTTCTGCCAACGCCGAGCCCCGAGTGCGCTCGCTCGCTCGCGGAGAGGGGGGCAGCCGCGGCCTGACCGCAGGGCCCGTTGTTCCAGATTGATCTACCGTCTGCAGTCTTCGCTGACGCGCGACGCCACGCGGGACAGTCTCTGCGGGGACAGCTTTTGTGTGTTCGTTCATCTCCGTGTTGGGCTGTGCTTTTTGTCACAGCCTCACTTTTCACCTCTTCCCGTCCCCCCCCCCCCCTTTGGTCTGTTCTTCATCCCCCTACAGAAGCCGGGAGGGCTCTCGGCACTGGAGAAAGGGGCTCCTGAGACCTGGCTTTGTCAGCAGCAAAGAATGAGCTCCTCTCTCTAGGAGGAAGAGGCAAGGCCGCATAAAGGGAATAGGGACCGTTGGCTTCTTTGGGGACTGTCTGAGCCCCCTTGGGGATCCCTTTTTCAAAGACTTGGTCCTGCAGGGCAGTTGGGTGGGGCTGGCTGGGGAGGGGTCTGCCCTCTGCCCCTCTCTCCTGCCCCAGTCCTGGCTTCGACCCTTGCCCAAACCTGCTGGGGCTCACATCAGGTTGAGCCGGGCACCCGCCTTGCTCGCGGGGGCCATTGGGATGCACATCTCCCACTGCCCCTGCCCCGCCACAGTCCCCTTGGCCACAGATGTCCTAGCGATTCCGCCCTTCTCCCTGGTCCCCCGATGCACTCAGCTCAGTCCTCTGCGCCTTTGCGCCTGCAAAGCCCTCGGCCCTGCCCACGCTGGCCTGGACCCCGCTGCCCTTCTCCCTTTCCGAGTTGCGTGTAATAAATACAGTGAGAAGAAAGCGCCTGGGAGTAGAAGCCTGGCTCTTCCTCAACGTTTCAGTTCGTGCTTAGTCCTGTGTGTGTGTGTGTGTGTGTGTGTGTGTTTGTGTTAAAGAGTAACTTTCACCCACCCTCTGGGGCCGTGGTGCCCGCCTGGCCAGCTCTTGTGCAAATAGAATGTTTCTAAATAGTTCTGCCACTTGTGGAGTTCATTCTCGCTTGGCAAATATTTATGTGTGATTTCCCCTCTCCTTTTGGCCTTCCTTTGCGGCCTCTCCTGCCTCCCTCTGCTCCACCGCGTGGGCCGGGGACATTCTTCAGGACCTCACCTCCCTGCAGGACAGGCCTTCCTGAAGCTCTTGATGGGTAAATATTTACACCTTGAGGGTGTCCTGGGGAATGCTGTTACCCTCCTTTAAGCGAGCAGCTTTCACTGAAGGCAAAAGGGTTCCCTGAACATCTCCCTTCCTCCCCCTCCTCTCTACCGCCTTGGCCTAGAGCAGGGAGCCGGCCAGCAGGAGCCGAGGGATCTCATTAGCTGCCTGTGCGAGGCTGTGGGGCCTACGAGGTCCCATTCCCGTCCACGCAGTCCTCATAAGGACCTTAAGGCGTTGGTGCTACGACTCCTTCTGAGCTCAGAGAAGCTGGACAACTTGGCCAAAGCAGCACAGCTAGTCATGACAGAGACGTAACTTGAACTCAGGTCTGCTGGTGGCACTTGAATGGATGTTCTTTCTTTGGAAACCAGGTGGGGGCCCGCTTCAGAGAGAGGCCGGACAGACCGCGGCTGCCCGAAGGACAGTGAGACTGAGGAAGCGTGCACAATTCATGAGCGGGTATTGGGTGGATAAGGAGACACCCGTCAGAGGCTCTGGGTTCTTCTATCAGCGTGGGCAGTCTGCCCACCCCTCTCATATTCCAGAGGGGAGCACTAGCCACTCTCCCCGGACGGCGCCTCATTCCGGGGCTTCGGATGTGGGAGGGAGAGGACGAGGCCAAGGCCGTGCCAGCGGATCTGGGGAGCTGGGGCTCCCCAGGAATCTGGTCTCATAGTAGAGTTTACCCAGCAGCAGCCACAAGCCCTCTGCTGTCAGAAACCATGGCCCAGGGAGGGGAGCCAGGCCAAGGAAGGCCCAGTAATTCTCACTCTAAGCAAAGTATGTCAACCCTGCTGTTTCCTTGTGACCCCGTAATCCGATTGTAGACGCACCAGAGAAACGGACTCCTTTGAGCAATACGTATACAAGAGGGGGGTTCAGGTACTCCTTTGGAGCGTGGAAAATTGGAGTCAGGAAGCCAAAATGGGAGCACTGTGCCCTCTTCTTGTTTTGTGACTTGGGGGCAGCGATCCCCCTGTCTCTAAACCTCCGTTTCCCGGTCTGAACAGTGGGGGAGAAAGTAATGTAACCCGTGGGTAACTGTGTTCCACGTGGTCTAGTCTTGGCTTGGCGACACATGGAAAGAATCACAGACTCGCAACCAGGGCGTAATACAAAGAACTTTAAATCTTTGCTTTGGCCTTTCTAGGAGATCCCAAAGTGGGCAGCAGGACTGGGGCCGGAGAGAAGTTTATTCCCAATTCATAGCGATACTGAGAAGCCCCCCACCCCCACGGTGTCTCAGTATTCTCCACACACACGGCAGTGGTTTCTGCCCCCACTACTCCCTTCCAGACTCCCCCAGACACAGAGCCCAAGCCGCCTATCAGCATTTCTCCACCTGGATTCTAACATGTTGATCCAACAAGTTTCTCCCTTAGGCTTCTTCTCACACGGGGGAGGGCGGGCAGCTGACTGGACCCTCAGAGAACCCCAGGGACCTGGGGGAAGACAACGAGGGCCCCACATTCATGCTGACTTGTCCCTGCTCCTTGTCACAGGCCACGGTGCTAGAGCTGATATTTATGGTGTGGGCACCAGGCACCATGCAAATCGAACTCACAACGGCCCTGGGGGGGGTGGGGTGGACTGTGAAGGCCCCCGGGGCACAACTGAGGAGTCCGAGACCCTGGGAGGTCACCTTGTCCAAGACCTCACAACTGTAGGTTAGAAGGGCCAAGTTTCAAGGTCAGGCCATTGGACTACAGAGCCCATATTGGTAAGCATCCTGCTGGGCTGGTAGCTGCCTTCTCAAGGGTGTGGACCACTGAGTCCCACGAAGGGCCCACGAAAGCGTGTTCGGAGGCTTGGACAGCGCTGGGCACATGGAGCGCAATGAAACTTGACTCACTGACTGCCTAACCAGCCAACCGAGGGAGGTACTTTATAAAACATGGCATGCTTTTTTGGGTGACATCTTTGAAAAGCCAAACTTTTCTATGCAATGTTTTTGACCTTCAAGTGGAGGGACCCATAGGTAAGGCGTGGGCTCCGATCTGATGGGGAAGGCCTGGGTGCCAATCTCTTCATCTGCACGGAGTTCCTGCAGGTGCTGAGCCCGGCTGCGCACCCCCAGGGGTGCCTCCCCCCATTATCTGCAGAAGGCAGACACGTCAGAAGGGCCCCCCCGGGCTCTGAGACCACACGAGGGAGTCCTGTGAGGAGTCCTGACAAGGCTTCTTTCAAGCTGTGTGACTTGGGACAAGTTCCTTAACCTTTCTGAGCCTGCATTTTGTCTTCTGGATGTTCGTGCTACCTTGCAAAGTCATTGCAAGGTTAGGAGCTCCTGATACAAAATGTCTAAAACTGGCCGAGGACGAGGACGTGGACGTGGTGGGCATCTGAGTAAGCCAGGCTTTCTCAGGCTCAGCACTACTGACATTTGAGGCTGGATAATTCTAATTTTTGTGGGGCCGTCCTGTGCACTGTGGGGTATTCGGCAACATCCCCGGCCTCTACTCCCTAGGTGCCAGGACCACCTTCCAGTATGACCACCAAAAATGTCTCCAGACCTTGACAGATGTCCCTTGGGGACAAAATCAACCCTGTTCGAGAGCCACTGGAACAATCAAAGCTATTTTTTCCCTTAATTTGAAGATCTAATTGGCTTTATTAAACGATTCATGAATCAGGCGGCCTCCCATCCAGCAAGGAGAGGGGAGCTCTTGGAATAATTGCAGCTATTGTTATAAAAAATAAGAATTTTTTTTAATTTTTAATTTATTATTATTTTTGAATTTTTTTTAATTAAAAAATTTTTTTATTATTTTTTTTTTTTGAGAGAGAGAGACAGATTGTGAGTGGGGGAGTGGCCGAGAGAGAGAGAGAGAGAGAGAGAGGGAGACACAGAATCCGAAGCAGGCTCTGAGCTGTCAGCACAGAGCCCAATGCAGGGCTCGAACCCATGAACCCTGAGACCATGACCTGAGCTGAAGTCAGACGCTTAGCCGACTGAACCACCCAGGTGCCCCAAGAATGAGTTTTTAAAAAGGGCCATGATGAGCACAGTCCCATCCCTGGGATGCTAGACCCTGCTTGCAAAATGGTTAGGAACACGTGGAATGTAGGTGGCAGCTGGAATGTTCAATCTGGAGAAGATGAAACGTGGGAAAAGAACTAATATCTGTCTTCAAACAAATGATCACGCCGCCTCCCGGGTGGGAGGAGCCACCGGACTCACGCTGTGCCCAACGTTCCTCCACCCCCATGGCCAGCTCGGGCTCTACTACTTTCCTGGGTGAGGAAATGAAGGCGGAGGATTAGGCAGCGCAAGGAGGTCCCCGGAACCAGGTTATTTTGGCGTCCGGTGTGTTCTTCTCTGCCCGGGTGTGTTAATTTCCTACGGCTACGGTAACAGATTACCATTCACTTGGTGGATTAAACAATACGCGTTTGTTAACGTAGATTCTGTGGATCAGAAGTCTCCTGCCGATGGAGGTCGTTGGGCAGGGCTGTGTTGCCTCCCTCCCTCCGGGGGGCTTTAGGGAGAGTGTTTCCCTGCCCTTCGCAGCTGCCTTGCATCCCTTGACTCCTGGCCCTTCCCATCTGCAGAGCCAACAGTGCAGCCACGGCCTTCTCTGCCTCCTTCCCACCCAGATAATCCAGGATAATCTCCCTGTTTTCAGGTCAGCCGATTAGCAACCTGAATTCCACCTGCAAATTTAATCCCCCCTTTGTCATCGAACCACGGATTTGCTGGTTCCAGGGGTTAGGACTTCTCTGGGGAGCCATTGTGTGGCCTGCTGCACAGGGAGTCCGAGGGGTAAGAAACTATCGTGGGCATGTGCAACTGAGGAGGCTTCTCAGAGGAGGGGCTGACAGATCCCCCCATCTGGAGCTGAGGCTCTGCGAGGGGAGCAGGGAGCCCTCAGAGGGTACAGGCGAGAAGAGCCAGATGCTTGGGAGGCGTTTTGTGCCTGGCTGGGGGTTTCTGAGTCGATTCTTAGAAGTCATGGGGAGCCGACGCAGGTTCTTGAGCAAGGTTAGGACGGAAACACAGCGCGAGGTTTGGGTGGGAGAAGCACCTCTGCAGGTGGGTCCGGGGTGGAGCAAAGTGGAGGGAGGTGCAGGCCAGAGGCCACGTAGGTGGGGGGTGGGGTGGGGGCAAGAGGAGAAGAGGGGTGGCGGGAGGGGACAAGTGGAGGACACTGAGGCCTCCCGCTGTAAAGGGACAGAGCGAGGGCTTGGCAGTTTGGATGCACAGTGCAGTCCCTTCCTGGCTGCGTGCATGGGGCACTCCGAGCTTTACTTTTGCAAACCTCAGGGTCCTTCCGGAAACGGACACGGCGGGCTTGTGGGCGCAGTCCCACTTGGCACGCAGCAGCCCGTCTGCTTCTTCCCTGCTGAATAACAGTCCCCGTGCTCACGTGGCACAGGCATCTTCGCGTGCCTGGGCACCTGCACTCTGCTCTCTGCGCCCAGGATGTCACTGAGCGTGGGCGCCTGGGTGGGGGTGCGGGGTGCAGGCAGGAGCACGGGGCGGGTCTCGGGTGATGCAGGTGACAGCGCCTGTCCCAGGAACCCTGGGGTGGGGGGCTCAGACCGTCGCTCCCCAGCTTCCTCATCCCTTGTTTTAGCGCCCCTCCCACCCCCTGTGGGGCTCCCTCCAACTCTGGTCACCAGTGTGCTGATGCCCAAAACTGAGGGGCCTTTTAGTCACAGGGGTCAACCAGTTGTCTTCACTGGGCTGGAGCAAGACGCTGCCATTTGCAAGAGCCCTGAGAAAACAGGAGGTTAGGAAAGGAGGGGAGGGGAGGTGAAGGAGGGGGAGGCGGGGGGGGGGGGGAGAGAGGGAGGCGGAGGGAAGGGGGAGGCAGGGAGGGCAAGAAGACACGAGAAAGTTCCTTGTGTGGTGTGCGCCCCTTGCAGATGCGTCAGGAAGGAAGGAAGGGTACTTGCTGGCCAGGCCTCCGTATTTTGAAGGTGGTCTGACAGCTTCTTTGCTCCAGGGCTGACAAAGGCAGGTTGCCACAGAAGGCGGTTGCCCTGAAGGCCTTGTTGTCTGAAGGTCTAGGCCGCGAAGGGACTGAGCGGGACTGCCCCGTGGGGGTGTGGGCTATGTTGGTGTCTCCAGGGTTGAGGGGAGGCCTCGACTCCAGGACAGGCAGGAGGGCAGAGGGGCCCTGGGCCCAGTGGCCTTGGGCACCACCAAGGGTGAGGGGCTGGGAAGGGGTCGGCTGGGGCTCAGGGCCGTCTAGGCCAGAGCTGGTCCTCGTGTGGCAGGGATCGAAGGTGTTGCTGGAGGGACCCGCTGTCCTGTACAAGGCCGCCCCGCTAGTCTGCTGGGGCGCTGTCTCCACAACCCCACACACGGGGTGGCTAACCCATCAGAAATGACTCATGGCTCTGGAGGCTGGAAGCCTAAAACCAAGGTGTCCGCAGAGTTGTTCTCTCCTGGCCGGTAGATGGCCGTCTTCCCCCTGTGTCCTCACGTGGTCTTTTCTCTGTGCACGTCTGCGTCCACGTCTCCTCTTCGTAGAGGGACACCAGTCAGACTGGACCAGGGCTCCCCGCTGAAGACCTCATTCCAACCTGAATTACCTCTTGAAAGGCCCCATCTCCAAATACGGCCACATTCTGAGGTACTGGGGTGAGGACTTGAATGCACGAATTTTGGGGGGATGAAATTCAGCCAACCTAGCTGTGTATGGCCGGAGCCACTTCTGTTTCCTTGGCGACCAGGTAACCTTGTTCTCGTGGAATCCATGGGAAGGAGAAGGAATTAAAGATAGCGCCACTATGAACTTCCGGCCAGTCTTGGGGGCGGGGGGAGCTGGATTTAATCCCATTTGCTTATCACTATTTTCTGTCTGAATAGATTATATGGGCACCTGGAACAGAATTCTCAGGGCCCACTGGTGTTCAGAGGAAAGTTCTCCTCCTTCCCACACCAGCGCCCCAGGCCTCCTCGTGTCCCTGGCCACCACCGGGTTGCCCTCCTCAGAAGTACTGCCCACCGTGACCAGGTCTTGGGTCTCTGTCCCAGTCCCTGCCTAACGCACACGCATCCACTTAGATCCCAGCTGCTCCACGCTGGCTGCCCAGAATCTCTTGGGGACCCCACATCAATGAGACCAGTCTCTGGGGGCAGGCCCAGCACCTGTCCCAGATGCCTCCCGCTGATTCCTGAGCGGGCACGGAGGAGAAACACAGCTCTGTCTGCACCTCGACTCTCTGGGCACCTTATGGTCCATCTGGAATGAGAAGAGGAAGGAAGGCAAGATGGTGGCCCTGCCTGGGTACCAGACCCTCTCGCGTACTCTCTAGTTTCCTCTTTGTGACATCCTTGTCACCCCCATTTTACAGTTGAGGAAGGTGATGCTCAGAGGGTCCACACAGCTGTCCAGGGTCCTCCAAATGCGGGGCGGGGATCAGGATCTTGGTTGGGGAAGGGGGGGTCCCCTGCGCTGATGTCTTCCTTCCCAGGGCAGAGCTGAGGGAAGGATAATCCCGAAGCCGCTGCAGGGACCCGGGATGTAGTGAGACCGAGCTGGCTGATGGAGAGGAAGGGTGCTGGGAGTCAGGCCCATCACTGCCTTTGGGGACTCAGGGAGCCCATTGCCTCATTTGCCTTTCCTTTGATCAAGTTCTTCCCTCCACCTCCAGCTCTAGTTTTGCTGCTCCCTCCCTCCCCACTTTCTCTTCCTCCTGAGGAACAGCTCTCTGCTTTCACAGACCTTTATTCCAGCTGCTCTGCCCCCACCCCCTCCCTTATCCCAGCTTTCCCCAACTCCTCTTACCTTTATCCTCTGTCGGTTCTGTTCTTTAGTCTGCGCTGTCCTTGTCTGGGGAGCTCGGGGACTGACTCACCAATCACAGGGATCAAGGTCCCTCACAGGACCAGTGGAGGAGATATCATAAGCTGTCAACCCTAAACAGCAGGTGGAGAGGAGGCGAGTGATGTCCCTGAGCTCCCAGCTCCAGCCTTTACTAGGCATTATTTGTCCAGTCTACCCATCCACTCATCCGCCCATTCACCTACTTATTTACCCATCCATTCACCCACCCACATGTCCATCCACCCACCCACCCATCCACCTGTCTATCAATTCACCCACCCACCCATCCATCCATGCATCCCCCTATCTATCCATCCACCCATTCATTTACCCACTCACCTATCAACCCATCTATCTACCACACACCCACCCACCTGCCCACCCACACACTCATTCATCTACCCATCCACCCATCCACTTGTCTGTCTATCCATCCAGCCATTCATCTATCCAACCATCCGTCCATCCGTCCATCCATCCATCCGTCCAACCATCCATCCATCCATCCATCCATCCATCCATCCAACCATCCAACCGTCCATCCATCCAACCATCCATCCATTCACCCACCTATCCATCCATCCATCCATCCATCCATCCATCCATCCAACCATCCGTCCATCTGTCCACACATCCGTCCATCTGTCCATCCATCCATCCGTCCATCCAACTATCCATCCATCCATCCATCCATCCAACCATCCAACCATCCAACCATCCATCCATCCAACCATCCATCCATTCACCCACCTATCCATCCATCCAGCCATCCAGCCACCCATCCTCACTTGCCCTATAGAAACAGCCCCGAACAAGAGAAACACAGACCCTCTCCTCATCCATCTGGAAGATGGCCATTAAATAATGGCATTAAACAAAATGATGCAGGACAACACTGCACTCTGGAGAAGGTAGACTTTTGTAATGATGCTCACGGTCAAGGAGAAGACAGACTATTTTAGCACAATAAGATACAAGTGATAGAGCAACAAGTCTGGCTGTCTTAGGGGGAGACCACCCCGGGAGCTGATGTTGGTGCTGGCCTCGCCCCCTCCCCTTCCTCAGCTGTAGGGTCTGAAGTCTCCCAGCCCTCCCCTCCCCCACCCATCCAGCAGCAGAAGAGATGGATGGACAGACAGAGCGCCGAGGAGGAGTTCCAAGGAGGGGATGCTGGGTGGTCGTGCAGGAGGTGATACACAGGGTCTAGCTCTGAGGCCTTGCCTTTTTGATGCCAGTAAGTTGACAAGACAGGAACAGCCCCCACTCCGTATAGGGGGGGATCTGTCACTGGGGCTTACAGGGTGTGTGAACACCCTCTGGGGTTCTGCTGCATTTGGACCATGTTGTTTTGGCCTGTGCCTTCCTCCCCTTGCATAGCAATGAAAGTGCTGGTCAGGACACCCTGGCTAACTCTTCTGGAAAGTGTGCCTGTGCCAGGTGCAGCTGTGTGTGCACATTCGCTCATCAGAGGCTCACAGCAGCCTGCGAGGGTGGTGCTACCCTCGTCACCTAAACACGTGAGACCCCAGGCACGGAGGGGCGAGGTGACTTCCCACAGTCCCCGTGCTGAGGCTGAACAAGAGAGATGCTTCCAGAGAGGACTTACGCCAGAGGAGCCGTCGGACAGCGTTGTTCAGAGGTGGCTGTGTGGCACCCTGTCACGGGACTGCGCTGAGGACCGTCCCACCCGGCCAGCTCAGCTCTGAGCAGGAGGTGCCTGGGGCCGGGGGACACCGCCAAGGACAGTGACAGCCCTGTAGGGGAGAGGGGCGAGGTGGGGGCTGAGCCCCGTCGGGAGGGAAAAGGGAAAGGCGGCCAAGGGCCAGACCACGGGGCCCGTCTCCCACGTTCAAGCTCTAGGGACTTTTCTCCTTTAAAAATCACACATCTACCTATTTGTTTATATTCACAGATATGAATTTTAGTCAGGGTTCGCGAGGTGTAATCTGCTTACTGTAAAGGCCAGGCTCTGTCGTGCACAGCGCTGAGGGTTTTGACAAGCACGCCCCGTTGTGTTACCACCATAACCGAGCCACGGAACATCACCCCCAGATTCTGTAATCTCGGCCTCCGAGCGTCTCCGAGTGCAGAATTTAACGTGGGCTGCCCACCCTTGGCAGAGGGAACACCGAGTCGGGCTGCGTGTCTCTGAGCTGTGGGCGCCGGGTGAGGAAGCGAACATTCCAGGCCTGTGGATCAGCCAGAGGCCGGGGGCGTCCTTCCCAGCTGACCTTCCCGCTGCCTGGGGACGCGGGGCCGGCAGCCTCCACGGGGACCTTAGGCTGGGCTGGCGTCCATGCGTTCCCGGCCCTGCTCTTGCTGCCTCTTTGAACATGGCCTTCAGGCATGTAGGGATACTCTGCAGATCCAAGCATGGCCCTGGGGTGCCGGGCCACCGTGCCAGCTCGGGAACCCAGCGTCCTGCCCCGTGCAGGGGCCCGGGGGCTGTCTGACGAATACCATTTGTGAAGGACCCGGGCGGTGAGAAGGCGGCTCGAGTCACTCTGCTTTGAAGAGCCCTGCCAGGCCGTCCTGACTCCAGCCATGGGGCCTGGCTGCGCGCTCCTGCTAGAGTCGTGTCTTTGCACCGGAGAGTTCAGGGTCCAGGCCCTCGGTAGACTGGCTGCATATGCGACAAGCAGGTGCTGGACGCTGGGGCCAGAACTCCCTGGGTTCAAATCCTTTCTCTACCACTGACAGGCTCTGTGGCATTGGGAAAATTGCTTAACCTCTCTGGGCCTCAGTTGTCGCATCTGTAAATGAGGGCTAAGTCTTTTGGTGCTCCCTTCCCTCCCTCCTCCAGACCGCGTTTTATATGCTGAGATGGAAAATATCTGCATTAGAATCTTGGTTCCACCGTCCATTTTTATGTGGTATTGGGCAAACCCCCAGGCCATGCTGTGCCTCCACAGATTAAAAAAAAAGCCAATTATGCTCTGACCCCCAATGATTATTATAAGATATATCTTGATTTCAAAGATGTCACAATGTGAAAACACGGTGTATCTTAGAATTGCTAATCATTGCTATCCGGAGCGCTTGCTTTTCAGCCTGTATTTTGTCGCCCCGTGGTCTCAGAACCGCTGCCAAGCATCAGGTCCTCACATCATTATCCCCATAAGGAAGGGCGAAAAGGGCCAGCCAGCAGTGGCGGGGTGGGGGGTGGGGAGAACACAAGATCTTTTCTAGAAAGTGCTCAGCAGACCTGTTCTTGCCTACCGTCAGCCAGAAGTGGGTCATACGGATACGGCCGGGAAAGGGAGCCGGGAAGGGATCTGGCCAAGGGGAATGGGAGAGTCATAAATGGCCTACAGCAATCCTCTGCAGCCCTATTTTGGGTATTCTGATGCTCCATCCTGCACGGGGGCTCTATTAGCAGGGCGAAAGTCAGTCGTTGTTGGGCAGGCAAATCCCAGACGCAGCCACAGATGGGACCTTCAAACTCAGCTAACACCACTTCCCACCCGGCCCTTTGACCTATTTATTTATTTATTTATTTTTTCAAGATTTTAAAAAAAAATTTTTTTTTCAACGTTTTTTATTTATTTTTGGGACAGAGAGAGACAGAGCATGAACGGGGGAGGGGCAGAGAGAGAGGCAGACACAGAATCGGAAGCAGGCTCCAGGCTCTGAGCCATCAGCCCAGAGCCCGACGCGGGGCTCGAACTCACAGACCGCGAGATCGTGACCTGGCTGAAGTCGGACGCTTAACCGACTGCACCACCCAGGCGCCCCTGACCTATTTATTTTCCCAGCATCCTTAATAGCCGGTCATCCAGCCTCAACTCAAACCCCTCTAACAGAGGGCCCGGCTTCGCGAGCCAGCTCCCAGCCTTTCCAACCCCGGAACTGTTGAAATGCTCGTTCACACTGAGCCAAATATGCCTCCTCCTGTTAGCTCCGGGCTCTGCCCCTTGGGGTCCCCCGATGCAGGTGGTTTTCTCTTCCCGGTGGGTGCAGGTTTTGAAGACAGAGCTCATTCTCTCCCACTGCCCCTCCGGTCCCCATGCACCTTCAGCACCCCCAGCCCTATCCTTTTCTTTTCCAGATCCTTCCTGCCACGATTCTTGAAGGTATCAGGGTGCTGTCACGGAGCTTCGAGTTAAGCAAAGCATTTCAGCCTCTTCTTTCTTGAGAGTTCACTTTTGCCAGGCAGGGTCCTCGATCCCAGGGAGAGAGCAGTGAAGAAGAGAGACCTTCCTCTGTCTGAGCCCACTAGAGAGCCCCCTGTGCATGTACCCTCCTCCAGGAAGATCTCCCTGATTTCTTATTAGGCTAGGGTCCCTCCTGTAGGCTTCCATAGCCCCCCAGGTCCCTCTGCTATGACACTCAGCCTACTCTTGGCCTCCTTGTCTCCTGATCTGGACCATCAACCCCGAGAGGGCAGGGAGCGTGTGTTGCTCATGGTGGTTATGCCCATCTTAGAGCCGGCTCATGGTAGGTGCTCCATGAATGGCCGTTTCCTCCATGAAAGAGTGGTTCCAAAGGTGGTTCTCAGAACCAGGAGGAAGGGGACCTCTTTGCCATTTCTGGGGGTGAGGACAGAGCTCACGGCATTAGCCCCAGCTTAGGATGGCGTCCGTGCTCTCCAGCCCTCTTGCCTCCCATCTCAGAGTTGAGAACAATAGCCGACTTTGGACTGACTTGGAATCATACTGACTGGTGTTCTTGGGCAAGTGACTTAACCTCTCCGAGCCTCAGTTTCCCTTATTTATAAAAGGAAAACACGAACCGTTTCCTTATTGGGTTGTTATGAGGGTGAAGGACGTAATACCCGCCAAGAGCCTGGCACACAGCACAAAGCAGGGTGTGCCACGAACTTCAGTTCTTGCTTCCCCCCGAATGGGACCCCGCCAGCCTTTGCCTTTGCCTTGGGGCTGTCGGACAGAGTGGGGGATGGGAGTGGAGGGTGACCAGCGGCTTGGAAGTGGCTTTGAAGAAAGTTGGGCTTGGCATTCCCATGCAGCAAGTCCCAGCGGACTGGGAGAAATCTGGAAAGTGACCTGCGTGGGGACCCAGGACAACCCTCCCAGACCACAAAGCATGGTTTCCCAGGCCCGCTGGGTGAGGGCTGATCAATCAACACCCCTTCCTCCCCTCAAACCAGACATGCGCACACACACACACACACACACACACCCCACAAGATGAAACTGATGTCCAGAGAGGTCAGGTGACTTGTCTAAGGTCACACAGTAGCTAGTCCCAGATCTCCAGATTCATGACCCAGTTTTCTTTTTCTTCTTTTTCCCCGCCCCTCTCCTCCTTGCCCAAGAATGTCTCCCTAATGGTCTCTCCTTGGACATGATCAGGCCACGAGTCGCTTCTTTATTTCCCTAGCAAAACAGAGCTGCTACCTCTGGCCAATTCCCTAGGCTGCACTGGAGGAATCTGGGAGAGGGTAAGGCGGCCTGTAGGGGACAGACACTCCAGAAAGGGGATGTCCTTTCCTTGTGCCGTCGCCCTCTGCCTCTGCACCCCTGCACACACGGGTCCCTCTGAGCTGCTGGGTGGGCAGGGGGCTCCTGGACGCTGTCCCAGAGGCATGGCTCCTGAGCTGCCGGGCGAGAGGCCAGTTCCTGCCAGTTCCTGGAGGTCGAGCACGTTACTGTTGCTAATATCCTCTTGAGAAGGCCACCACCGTGCTATGTTCAGCGCCATGAGACGATGTGATGACTGTGCCCATTTAACACCGGAGGAATAGAGTTGCTTGTGAGGTAGCCTGCCCACCATCCCCCCAGCTAGCCGAGCTGCCCTGGGGCGGGACAGAGCCCTGGCCCCACCTCCGGGCACAGGGCAACCTCTGCTCCTCATGGGGTCCTGCCCAGGCTCCAGAAAGGTAAAGGTATGGGGCAGGAGGGAAGAGAAGAATCTTCCTTTCCACCCGGCACAAGCCCAGATCTAGACTTTCCTTCTCGTTGATGTTTTCAAGAATGCAGGGGCGCCTGGGTGGCGCAGTCGGTTAAGCGTCCGACTTCAGCCAGGTCACGATCTTGCGGTCTGTGAGTTCTAGCCCCGCGTCGGGCTCTGGGCTGATGGCTCAGAGCCTGGAGCCTGTTTCCGATTCTGTGTCTCCCTCTCTCTCTGCCCCTCCCCCGTTCATGCTCTGTCTCTCTCTGTCCCAAAAATAAATAAAAAACGTTGAAAAAAAATTAAAAAAAAAAAAAAGAATGCAGGGTGATGGAGGCAAGACAAAAAGCAGTTGACTCCCCCAGAAGCCACCTCCCCCACCTGCAGAACGCCTCTGCCCCCTCCTCCCCCATGGGAACCGGGTCCCCACCGGGTGTCCCCTCCCCGTCTGGGGCAGGAGCACACGGTGGTGGGGAGTGGGGGCTCCGGAGTCTCGCTTTCAATCCCACGTGGGCCAGCAGACCCCATGGAGAGGAGGACCTGGGCGATTGTGAAGGGGGAGTTAGAGCCATCTGGGTAAGGACGGGGTGGCAGGGGGAGGGTGAGAGGCTGGTGAACGCAGTGGGAAGTGGGGCTGGGCCGGGGCGGGAGCAGATCTTGAAAGGCCGTGTGCCGAGGCCAGGGTGTCTGACCTTTTCCTGCGGGCAGGGGGAGCCCCTGGGAGTTTCCACGCAGAGGAGAGGCTGGTCAGATCATGTCTAATCCGCACAGACTCTGCCGCATGACTTCGAACCAACGTCCCTGCCTCTCCTCTATCAGACCAGGCAGCTGACCTCATCGGTCCGTAGGTTCCGTCTGGTTCCTGCATCGGGTAAGGACGTGGAGGCTGGGCACGGGGTCAGCGGGACCAGCAGTCAGTCGGGAGTGATCTCATGGACGTGGAGAGGCCCTGGCACCAGATAAGTCCTGGTGGAGCCCACAGGGCCAGAGACGCCTCCATCGGTGCTGACACGGTGTAGACCTCACCTTGACCTGCCTCCTCCAGCCACACTGCGGCCTCCCGGGCCCCGCACCCGTGGGGCAGAGGGGCTTGAGGGCAGGGGGCGCTCTGGGAGGACGGGCACCTGCCGTTAGCACCAGAGGGAGGGGCAGAGAGAGAGGACAGGAGAGGGCAGGTGGCAGGAGACAAGGGCTGGGGGGTGAGGCGGAGAAGGTGCGGGGGGGGGCATTTTTTTTTAACTTCGTGAAAATATTTATTTGATCCAAATTACTCTTTTTTTCTCTTTCGAAAATAATAAGTTAGTAATTCCGTGGACACACTTAATTGAAAGTAAGAGGAAGCCCTTACACAACAACACAAAGATAAAGAAGCTAATCAGGGCGTATTCATTAGGGTAGAGCGGTTAAGTACATGTTATGTGGTTGTAAACTCTCGCAAATACCCGAGTGACTGAACTTGACAATGGAGCATGATTTTGCAAACAACGTGGAGAGGAACCGTGCACTTAACCTTTCTGTTGCGCGGCCACCAGAGCCTCTGCAAACCGATGACATCCCAGGGCACCAGGCAGGGTGCCTAAACCCCCTCAGGTTCAAACTCATTGGTCAGTGTCACAGTAATCGTTTCTCTGCTTACTGTGCATTCCAGGGGTATCTCAGAAAGATGTATTTTATTATTTTATTTTATTTTATTTTAATTTTATTTTTGAGACAGAGAGAGAGAGAGTGAACGAGGGGCAAAGAGAGAGAAGGGGAGAGAGAGGGAGACAGAGAGTGGAGCCGGAAACGGGGCTTGAGCTCACCCGATGTGGGGCTTGAACTCATGAACTGCGAGGTCACCACCTGATCCGAAGTCGGATGCTTCACCGACTGAGCCACCCGGGTGCCCCTGAAGGATGCGTTTTTAACTTTTGCTGTGATTTGATGTTTTGTCACGGAAATGATCAAACATAACCTAAGGTAGAATCGGGTGGGGAGGAAGGTCAAGGCATTTGTGCTGAGGTGACATTTAGGTGGGTGGCTTCTGGAATCACAACCCCCTTGGCTGTCGGAGCTGGAGGGCCCCTTAGCTGCCACCCGGTGTCCCCTCACTGGACAGAGGAAGAAGCCGAGGCCCGGGAGGGGACCCATCTTGCTCGAAGCCATGCATCGAATGGGTCAGCGACCGGTGAGAACCCGGGGTCCCCGGCTGTTTCCTGTCTGGCGTCCAGCTGTGTCTAGAGAGTTCCTGCTGCATACACAGTGCTACCAGGGACTTGACTGACTACTGCGTGGGGCGCAGGGGACACCGGTATCCCGAGAGGGGTGGGAGGTTCCTTGGTGCAGCGTCTCCAGCTGCCTGTCCCCCTGGGAGTGGCTTGGGGGCCCCGAGCCCTGCTCCCGACCCGGGCATCCCCTGGGAGCACCCCCGGTGAGGCTGAGGGTTTTCCCGGACCAGCGGATCCCTGCCAAGCAAGTCCCCCTGCGAAGCCAGCACTGGTCCTTCTCTCTCTCTCTCTCTCTCTCTCTCTCGCACAAACACACCCTCTGTGTTGCTTTTCCCTTGAATTCTATTCTCCCTCCTCTCTCCTCCTCCTTTTCATCCCCACACACCCGGCTCCCCATCCCCTCCCTCCCCGTTTCCCTCCTTCTTGCTCATAAATTCTCCCCCTGGGGCTTTTTGCCAAGGGGTTGAATAAACAGGAAGGGAAACAGGGAATAAATCACAGCTGAGTCTCGACAGGCTCTGGGAAGGTCTCTGACTCTGGAGACCGTCACAAAGGAGCCAGGAGGTCTCTGCCTTGGGAACCACAGCCCGTGTCTGGAGGGCCTGGAGGGCTGTGGAGAAGGGGCTGATGGGTGGTGGTGGACAGTGCTTTCTGGGGTCAGCGGCGGGCTTGTGATCGACCCCCCAGCCCTCAGAGTGAGGGAGGATAGAGCCCAGGCTGGGAGTCTGGTTCTGCTGTGGGACTCTGGGCAAATGTCCTCCCCTCTCTGAGCCTCAACCACCCCATCTGGGAGGAGGGGCGGGATTAGATGAACAGGAGGGATCCTTCCAGCCCCACAGCTTCCTAAGCTGCCCGGATGGGAGAGATCATGCAGACCCCCGGCTTCCCCCACCCCCCACCCTCAGGGGGCTTCAGTCAGAACACTTAGCTGCCCCAGGACACCCTTGGGGGGGATGAGGGTTGGAGGAGGTGACCCCAACTGGAGGCCCTCAGCCGGAAGCTGGCTCTGGCTGGAACCTCCACCCCACGGCCTCCTCTGGCCCTCCAGGTGAGCTGGGACACCACGAGCCTAGGCTGGGAGCAGAAGTTTTGCCTTCCGGTTGCCAGTGAAGGCTGACAACACTCCCCCCTCTTTCAAGTGACGGGCTGGGGCTTTGGGGAGGACAGTCACAATCTGTGGGTGGCAGAGGGAGAGAAAGGATGAAAAGAAGGACCGAGAAGGTCATGGGGTCCAGGAGGAGGCCTGGGTGCCTGGGGCGTGAACAGCCTGGTGTGTGTGTGTGTGTGTGTGTGTGTGTATGTGTCTGTGGTTCAGATTCAGGCATCTGTATGTGGTTCAGATCCATGTGCCCCTGGGGAGACGCCGTGAGTCTCTGTTTGATTGTGAACAGCAGCTTGGTGCCTGGACAGAGCATCTCCCCAGGTGGTGAAGAAAAGTGCCAGCTGCCAGCAAATCTTGGCGAGCTCAGTGACATAGCGCCAGCCTGGAAGCCAGGGTTCCAGCCCCGGACCCAGACTCACTGGACGGCCATAGGTAAGCTGCCACCTGTCTCTGGCTTGAGAAGCCTCGGTGGCAAGTAACAACCCTCCTGAGCACTTGCCGTGTTCAGGTAGGGGCAGCCCCTGTTCTGAGCATGTTCCAGGGCAGAGTTCTCCAGGGCACTCTCTCTCTCTCTTTTTAAAATGTTTTTTTAACAGTTATTTATTTTTGAGAGACAGAGCATGAACGGGGGAGGGTCTGAGAGAGAGGGAGACACAGAATCCGAAGCGGGCTCCAGGCTCCGAGCAGTCAGCACAGAGCCTGACGTGGGGCTTGAACCCACGAACCGTGAGATCGTGACCCGAGCCCAAGTCGGACGCTCAACTGACTGAGCCACCCAGGTGCCCCCCCTCCTGGCACATTCTTTTATCTATTCCTTTTCACAGATGTGGAAATGGACACACGTGAGATTGCAGCCTGGGGAGGGGGCCTGGGGACACCAAGACCCAGAGACCCCGCACTGGGGGCCGAGGGTCCAACCATGGGGCATGTGATTCAGATATCAGAGGTTCTGGCAGTGCCCTGTGGCCCTCCCTCCCCCTCACTTGGGTGTTAGGCAGGCCTGACTTGATCTCTAAGGTTCTTGGTGTTCCAGGATGCTAAGACGTGGTGTCTGAAACATACAGTCCACAACAATAAATGTCACAGGAGGAAGGATGTGACCAGGCTGCAGAGGGAAGAGACCCAAGACATTCTGAGCCAAATCCCTCCCCTCTCCCCCTCTCCCCTCCTCCTTCCCTTCCTCTCCCTTCTCAATCCCTCTCTCTCTCTCTCTGCCCCAAGAGCTGATTCACCCCGGGAGTGTCTCAGAACCTGCGCCCATGCTGTCTTCTGATGGCAGAGGCCACCAGCTGCTAACCAGGGCTCAGCCATGCTTCGTGGTAGAGTCTCCACTCCCCGAAAAGCCCGGGGATCGGTGGCCACATGAGGCACTTTCAATGTTGCTTTAACATGCCGTCTTTGTGTCTTCGTCTCGTCCGTCCCTGGCCAGCCTGACTCAGCCACGGGAGGAGGTGGAGGAGCCTGGAGGCAGCCAGGGCCAGGAAGGAGAAGTCCAGCTTGGTGACATTAACAGGGAGATGGGACCGCCCGGCGTTTCTGTTTCCAGACACAGGCACGGTCGTAAAACTGAGCACAGTCAGACCCCGTGCTGTCCCTGGTGGTCCCACCCCGGCCTGCTGCATGAGCTGTTTCCTACCTCAGGACCTTTGCCCAGGTCATTCCCCTGCCCGGAAACCTCCCTGCCCTGCACTGTGCACTCGTTCAGGGCTCTGCTTAGATATTTCCTCCCCAAGAGGCCTTCCTTGACTATTCTACCCAGAGGGGCCACTCTGACACTTTCTATTCCAGTACCCCACTGTTTGAAACATGCAACTCATTGTAATTTATAATCAATTCAATCATCCAGCTCATGACTATCGGTCTATTTCGCTACTATTCATTGTAATAATGGCCCTCCCACCAAACGGTCACCCAAAACAAAGCAGGGGCCGTAGGGGTGCTTAATAAATGCTTGTTGGTGGTCAGCAAACATTTCTCGAAAAACTGGCTGAAGGAGATAATGGTTCACCTGGCTCTGAAGGTGGAGAAGGAGCTAGAAATGTGTGGCTGTACCAACCCAAAACTCGGCTCTCGGTAGCTTAACCCATGAGGACATCTGTCGCTTACTTAGCCAGGCGTCTGGACGGCGGACGGCCCAGGGTCGATGCCCCAGCTTGGCGATGTCATCCGGTATCCTCGTTCTCTCCATCTGTCTTAGTCAGTTTGGGCTTCTACAGCAAAGTACCGCAGACTGTGTGGCTTATAAACAACGGTCCAGAAGCTGGAAGTCCAAGATCAGGGCGCCAGCACGGTTGGGCTCTGGTGAGAACCCTCTTCCTAGTTGCCGACTGCCTGGATCCAGGCTTGGCAGAGAGCGAGAGAGACCTCTCGGGTCTCTTTCATATGGGCATGAACCTCATTCAAGAGGGCTCCGCCTTTGTGACGTAATTACCTCCCAAAGGCCCCACCTGCCACGACCATCATATCGGGGATTAGGAATTTCAGCCTGTGAAAGCCGGGGGGACACACACATTCAGTCCATTGTACCGTCTGCTGTGTTAGCACTCTCAGCAGGTGGGTCCTTGTGCTTAGGCTTGACATCTCACGGTCACAAGATGGCTGCCACAGCTCCAGGCATCACATCCGCACACAACTGTCCAAAATAGGAAGGGAAGAGAAGGAGCAAAGGAGCCTACACCTCACGTGGCTTTCTCTTCCATTGAAGAGGAAAAACTTTACCTTGGAGCAAACTGCCACTCACCGGGCCCTCTGGAGATTCCTCTTTACATTAATATCACTCGAAACGGGACCACCTGGCCACCCAAGACCAATGAGGGGCAGAGTACACAGACTCCCACAGTCACCTGAGACACAGTGAGATTCGTCTTCCGATCATCTTCTGAGTTATACACAATTCAAGCCAAGAAGGTTCCGCAGTGGGGAAGAGAGCAGACAAGGTCAGTGCCTTCTCTGTCTCCGCCACGGTCTCTTATAGCCTCCCGGGGTCCAAGGCTACTTTTCCTAGTCCCTAGGGCCTTTTCCTCCTGGTCATTTGGGAAAGCAGGGACCAGAGAGGCTAATAAGTGCGCTCAACATCGCACAGGACACTAGAAGGAACGGAACCCGGCTCCCGTCTCTCCGTCCTCCCAGAACCTGGGGTATACCCTGAGCACCTGTGTCGCACTTTAGACCCTGCCCACCCCTCAGGTCTGCTGCTTGTTTAGTTGGTATCTTTCCCACGAGGCTGCAAACTCCCTACGTGCAGGGACCTTGAACCTGCCCTCGGCTGTGTCCCTGGCACCTAGCACAGAGCCTGGCATTATTGAATGAATGAATGGGCCCGAGTGTATATAACAGAAAGCTTCCTAACCCACGATGTCACAATCCTGGCAGTAAGCACTTGGTGCGGGGCCCTTAAGCTTTTAGCTGGCCCCGGGTGGTGACACTGATGGTGAACTTTACTTGTGTAAATCTGCCCCGTGGCAGAGAACAAGCAAAAATGGGGGCACAGCTGGCTCCCACGCTGGATAGAAGTTCCTGAGAGGAACCTAGCTCTCAATCGAAGCTATTTAAAAGTGGAATTTTGCAGAGAGCCAGCATGGCTCCTCTCGTGATGTGTCCTTAAGTTTGGTTTCATTAAAGATGATCGCCTTGTTTTGATTTCTTTGATACTTTGTGTGGAGTAAAAACCCACATCCCAGAGTCTCCAGCTCTGTCCCTGCCTGTAACTGGTAGCCAGAAGTCCTCCTGGTTTCTTCTTCTTTTTTAAAATGTTTATTTATTTTTGAGGAGGGGGGAGGGGCAGAGAGAAAGAGGGAGACACAGAATCTGAAGCAGGTTCCGGGTTCGGAGTGGTCAGCACAGAGCCCCACGTGGGGCTTGAACTCACGAACCGCGACATCATGACCTGAGTTGAACTCAGATGCTTAACTTATGAGCCACCCAGACGCCCCTCTTCTTCTTCTTCTTCTTCTTTTTTTAAAAATTTTTAATGTTTATTTATTTTTGAGAGAGAGAGAGAGAGAGAGAGAGAGACAGAGTGCGAGCGGGATAGGGGCAGTGAGACAGAGAGAGAGGAAGACACAGAATCCGAAGCAGGCTCCAGGCTCTGAGCTGTCAGCAGTGAGTCTGATGCGGGGCTCGAACTCACAAACTGCGACATCATGACCTGAGCAGAAGTTGGCGCTTGACAGACTGAGCTACCCAGGTGCCCCTCTCTCTCTTTTTAAAATGTTTATTTATTAGAGAGAGAGAGAGAGAGAGAGAGAATGAGGGGGAGGGGCAGAGAGAGAGGGGAACAGAAGATCCGTAGCAGGCTCCGCCCTGACAGTGAAGAGCCTGGTGCGGGGCTCGAACCCACGAACTGTGAGATCAGGACCTGCGCCGAAGTCAGAAGTTCGACCGAGCCCCCCAGGCACACCCGGCCCCCTCCCACCCTGCCTGTCAATTCCGCACCTAAGCTGGCGCTCCCGCACTCCCAGCCCCAGTCCAGCCCCCTGAATTCCCAGCGTGGGGCACGTGGCCACCTACCTGACATTCTCCCCCCCCCCCCCAGCCCCCCAGTCCCCTGTGTTTCTCTGCCATCTCCAGCTCAGTCTGGGCACACTTGAGCCCCTGCTTGCCTCCAGGCACCCACATCACACCCGAATCTGTGTGTGGGCACCGGCCCGTCTGCAGACTGCGCAGCCCCAGGCTCCCACCCTTCAGGAGGCTCTTTTTCTTTCTTTTTAAAAAAAAAAAATTTTTTTTTAACCTTTATTTTTGAGACAGAGAGAGACAGAGCATGAATGGGGGAGGGTCAGAGAGAGAGGGAGACACAGAATCTAAAACAGGCTCCAGGCTCTGAGCCATCAGCACAGAGCCTGACGCGGGGCTTGAACTCACGAACCGTGAGATCATGATCCGAGCCGAAGTCGGATGCTTAACCGACTGAGCCACCCAGGCACCCCCAGGAGGCTCTTTTTCAAGCATCGAGACTAAGAGAAAAGCTGGAAGTGAAGGCATCGCCGAATCAGCAACCGGGTGATATTATCACATTATTTCTCTCCATTAATAACGACTTGAAGGGAGCTATTATCATAGGGGCGTCCATAAAGTCCTTTCAAAGGATAAAGCGTTTTAAAACCGGAAGCGTTTGGAAACAGCGCGCCGCACCGCTCACAGATTCGTTCCTTCGGTAGCTGTTGATTGGCTCCGGTGCCAGCATGGGGCCGGCGGTCCGCCGGTGGGCAAACGGGCACGGCCCTGCCAATGCCCAGACGGACAGTGACCGTCCAGGGAGACGTGGACGAGGCTCCCGCGAAGGACCGCTCGCTGATCGAAGTGCTGTATTTCATCGACCCGTTTAACTCTCAGAGCAGGGCCGGGAGCACGCACTTTTCTTGGCCCATTTTACAGATACGGACACTGACGTGCGGACAAGCGAGGCAACTCGGCCAAGGCCACCCAGCCGGCGCGGGGTAAAACCTTCGTGTAAACTCAGGCCGTCTGGCTCCAGGGACCCGTGATCCTGGCCACAGCTCCCCCAGGATGTGAGCAACGATGTAAATAAGGTGTGTGATTACAAACTGTGGTGGGTGCGACGGCAGAGAAGCTGGGGATGCTGGGAGGGCAAATAAAGTAGGGGGCGCCGGGGCGGCTCAGTCGGTTAAGTGTCCGACTCTTGATTTCTGCTCAGGTCGTGCTCTCATGGTTTGTGAATTCGAGCCCCGCATTGGGCCGTGTGCTGAGAGCACGGAAGCTGCTTGGGCTTCTCTGTCTCCCTCGCTCTCTGCCCCTCCCCTCTCTGACTCCTCTCAAAAGAAATAAAAATAAACTTAAAAAAAAAAAAAAAAGAGGAGGCCCAGCTTAGTCGAAGGGCCCAGGGAGGGCATCTTTGAGGAAGCGACACTTCCGTGGAGACTGAGAGAATGAGTGGACATAACCCAGGCAAAGAGTTGAGGAAGGGGCATCGCGTGCAAAGAAGGGAGCCCGTGCAAAGGTCCTGAGGCAGGAGAGCTCAGTACAGGGTGGGCAGTGGAAGGCAGTGGATCAAAAATAAAATAAGAAAATGTGTGTGTGGCGGGCGGCAGGGGGCTTTAGGGAGGAAGAAGTTCTGGGGAAGGTGGGGCTGGACTTGGCAGGCACCAGGATTAGATTTTATCCACCCTGCAGCAGCAAGGGTTTAGAGCAGGCCAGGCGCCCTGCCCCTGCGGGGCATAGGAGGCTGTTAGCAGGGTAGGGTTAAGGGGGCTTGTAGAGCCCCAGCTGGTCTACACACCTTTCTCTGTCATTTGCCCTGGAAGCCCGCCACTGCCGACTGTGTCCTCGGGGTTGGGAAAAGCAGTTCCTGACTTCCAGTCTCCTGGGGAAGGTCAGACATCTCTGAGCGGTAAAGCCCAGAGCTGTTGCCCGCTGCTACCTCGGTGGCCGGCTTCTCCTTCAAAACTAAGCCCCTGCTCTGGCCGGACACCCTGCCAGTGATGACGGCTCCAGGGAGAGGATTTTTTGTCCTCCAGCCCCCCACCGGAGGATGGGGAAGCGGCCAAGTGAATCTGCGCCGTGGGACCCGGGCCGCGGCCCAGGGGTGGCTCGGCTCGCAGGGTGTTTCCCAATTAGGAGCGATCTGCCCCATGTAGGGACGTGACGAGGGTCAGGGAAGACGTCCCAGTAGAGGGTGGTATCTGCACTGGAGCCCAGGGCTCACCAGATGAAGAGGGGAAGGCGTCGAAGGGAGAAGGCGCAGCGTGGGGAGGGAAGAGGCGCCGGGGGTGGAGAGAGCAAAACCAGGAGGGTGGGGAGGTTCTGCAAGCCTCAGATACCCTGACCCGGGTGTGGATCTGGGGCCGTGGGCTTCTGAATCCAGGAGGGGACTCGGATCATCATTCCCAATTAACAGACGGGGAAAGGGGGCCTCAGAGCAAACTAATTTTCCCAAGGCTGTTCTGAGTGGCAGGGCTGGGATTCACACTCGGGCCCCCGGCTCTGGGGGTAGAACCTCCAACCACACTGCTCCCCAGGTTATTGCAAACACCTCTGAGGAGCTGGACAGGCGTTCACAAGGCAAGGAAGTCGAAGGTTCTGGCCCTAAGACAGCCACTCACTCTCTACGGGCCTCTTCCCCGCTCAGGACCTCAGGTCCCTCTTCTGCAAACAGACCATTGCTCTTTCTCCACCACGGGCTGCTGTGAGGGGCCAAGGAAACGGCAGAAGGACCTTCGGATGGAAACCTTGGCGGCACGCGGAAGGGCTGGCTCCTGTCCTAGGGGCGGCCCGAGACGCCAGACAAGGTAGGCTAGAGGCCGTGGGATGGATGGCGACCTCTGCTTTCCTCCCCCCTCCCAGCACCCCAGGCCCGTGGAATCAGGGCTGTCCGTCACCCTCTCAGCAGCGGCCGGCTGTGCCAGCTCCTCCATATTCCATCAGCTGGAGAGAGAGGAGCGAGGGAGGGAGGGGGGGGGATAGATGGAGCCAAAGGAGCCTGTCCGTTGGCTGAGGCAGCCCCTTCACATCCACCAGTCCCCCGACACAGGCTCAATCAGCAGGCTCTGGACACAGGCCAGGAACCCTTACTGAGGGCTCTGTGGTGCGGGCTGGGCAGATGAGATGCCAGAGAAAAAATGGTGATGGGTGATGATGATGATGGTGATGGTGATTGTGATGATGGTGATGGTGTTGATGATGATGATGATGGTGACAGTGATGATGGTGTTGATGGTGTTGATGGTGATGATGATGGTGATGATGGTGATGATGGTGACAGTGATGATGGTGACAGTGATGATGTTGATGATGATGATGGTGATGGTGATGGTGGTGATGGTGATGATGGTGATGATGGTGAAGATGATGATGGTGATGATGGTGATGATGATGGTGATGATGATGGTGATGATGGTGATAATGTTGATGATGATGATGGTGATGGTGATGGTGGTGATCGATGCAGAAATGTTGGGATTTAGAGCTGGTGGCCAAGAAAGAATTCTTGAGACACCCTTGGTGGGAAAAGGTGGCCTTATTAAAGCACGGGGACAGTGCCCGTGGGCAAAAAGAGCCGCACTGGAGTCATGAGGAGTGGCCGATTCTATACTTTCAAGCTGGGAGGGCGTTAGGGACGGCACAAACCCCCAAGGCATTTCAGAAACAAGGCTTCCAGGAGCTTGAGAGGCAAAGGTCATTTATTACTGTTTAGTAAAACTTCAGTCACAAGACCCTTCAGATGTATATCAGGGGGCCACATGCTTGGAGGCCGGTCGCCAACGTACATCTCGAGGGGTGGAGATAAAGGAAGTTTCCAAAGGAATTTCTGTATGTTTAAAGTAGACTCGCAGGATCGTGGGGGTGGGGCTGAGATTGCCTGTTGCCTGCAGCAGAAGGTCAACGTTGAGGCAGCCGAGCAACCAGAGGAAGGTCACTCTGTTTCAAGGACTTGTCGGTGGGTTGTGAGTTATAAGTAAAAAATGTGTTCCTTTTGCCTTTATTCCCCATAACAGTGATGGTGGTGGTGATGACGATGATGGTGACAATGGCAGCGATGACTTGTTACCACTCTGAAGACCTTGCTTGGCGTCAGGCACCCTATAAGCACTTTATGTGCACGGCATTGGCTCCGTCGTGACCCCACTTCATAGATGAGGAACCTGAGGTCCAGAGTGGTAAGGAGGCTCGGCTGAGACGTGGCCAAGATGAGGTCTGGCTGTCAGTCCCCTGGGCTCCGGCACTCTCACTCTGATCCTAACCATTATGCTCCCCTGTGAGGGTTCAGAATCAGCAGACTTGGATTCGAATCCTGGGTCCACCACTTCCTGGCTGAGCACCTTGGACTACAACTTTGCCCTCTGAGCCTCAGTGTCCTCATCTGTAAACGGGCTGCCTCTCGGGGCTGCCGGGAGCTCTGGGTACATTCCTGCAGCTCACAGCCAGCTTCCCAAAAAGTCCTTCAAGTCTTTGTTCAACTGTCACCTTCTCAGCAAGGCCTGGCCTGCCCACCCTATTTACAACCGCAGCCACCCCATTCCTCTTGCCCGGCGCTACTCTGTCCCGTCCTCTACATCACACATCACCTTCGCGTCGATTCCATTTGCTGTCTGTCTCTGCCGCTGGCACACAAGCTCCCGGGGGCTGAGTTCTCCACTCGTTTGTGTTCCAGAACGGGACCAGTGTGAGCTGCTGACATGCACTTTCTGAGGGAATGAACACACAGGCGAGTGTCCTCTTCCCCCTTCTCGGGTGCTCCTTGGAGACAGGAGGACCCAGGGATGAGATTTAGCTGGCAGTGTTGGGATGGGCCGGAGAGGCTGGGGGGGAGGTGTTTACAGGGGGTGAGAGAAAACGCATGGGATTCTGGGTCAGGAGTCAGGCAGGAGGTGAGGGAGACACAGGGAGGGATGGGTTTCTCCAGGGTGGGGGTGGGTTTGTCCGATTTGTCTCCTGGCCACCCCCTCGGCTACGGCGGTCCCTTTGCTTGAACTGGCTGGTCTGAACTCCCAGTGCCCTCCTCTCCCAGGGATCCTGAGGCCAAGCAGACGGGGTCCTCCCCGCCCCAAACCCTGGGCTTCCCTGGGCTCAAGCTTCAGCCCACCTGGGCCCAGCACCCACGCGCTCCTCAGTCACAGTGCTGATTCAGGAAAGGTCATTCCAACCCCGAGTCATAAATGTTAGAACTCCATGGACTGTTGGCGATTCTGATCCTTTGAGGAGGGAACAACAAGCTCAAAAAGGAAAAGTTATTGTTCAGGTCAAGCAGCGAGGTCCGCCAAATCCTCTGTCCTGGACTGAGTGACTGAGAAGTCCTGGATACTACCCGCACTGCTCCCCTGCACCCGCCCCAGGTCCCATCTTCTGTAAATGCAACCCGGCCCTCAAGCCTCTGTGAGGGCCAGGCATCCCCCACCCTGATCCCCTGCCCCTTCCCCATTCCGGTCCCAGGAATGCTCCCTGCTCCAGGAGTGCTCCCTGCCCCAGATATGTTCTCTGCCCCAAGTGTGCTCCCTTTCTCAGGCATGCTCCCTGCCCCACGCTCCGCATCTCAGGAGTACTCCCTGCCCCAAGTGTCCTCCCTGCCTCAGGAGTGCTCCTTGCCTCAGGTGTCCTCCCTGTCCTGGATGTGTTCTCTGCCCCAAGTGTCCTCCCTGCCCCAGGTGTGCTCCCTGCCCCAGGCGTGCTCCCTGCTTCACCTCTCCTCTCTGTTCCAGGTGTACCATTCTCCAACCACAGCTTGGGAACTCACTCTGCCCCTGGGCCTTTGCACATGTGAATTATCTGCCTGGGATGCCTCCTCTGCTTCAGCCGATTGTCACCCCATTTTTAGGGTCCAGAATGAGTCCCTGCTTCCTTCAAGAGGACTTTTGCATCTGCTCTGTGGTTGAGCCCACCAGCTTTGCTTTTTAGGACACTACATATTGTGTGTTTTCAGATCTCCTCTGAGTTTTAAGGGATTAGGAAGGGACGTAGAAGGGGACAAGGCAATAGATGGGCTTATATCTTCCTGTTCCTCCAAAGCGCTGTGACCTTGGATCTGTTCCCTAACTCCTCTGAGCCTCATCTTGTCCTTGTATAGGAGGTGAGTCTAGTGAAGAACCCATCCCTAGCTAACTCACAGGCCCCTGTGGGAGGGCTGGGTACATGATAAGGGACAGTGCACACGTGAGGGCTGGCCCCATTCTTGGGGGGCAGGCGTAGTGGGTCCCAGTGAGCTTCCATACAGAAGACAAGCCCCTTGGTTGGGCCCCCCGTTCATCGTCATCTCCCCTTCGGCCCTGGCCCTGGGCTGGGCACCTAGGACTCAGTGTGCATGGGAACATTGAACTTTGAGTCCCGGGGTCATTCCTAGAACCATCTGTCCCCCCGTGGCCTGCTCCCTCCTCGAGGGACCACGTCTTCTTGGCTTCCTCGCCTCAGTGCCCGGCGTGGGGCCTGCATGGAGTAGGTGCTGTGTTTCTGACCCTAGAACTAAAAAGCAGACGTACTTGACTCGGAAGACGTGCTCCAGACCAGGACGAGCCCTTAGAGATCATCTTGCCAAGTGCCATCATTGTGCAGACGGGAACCTGAGGCCCAGAGATGGAAAGGGACACGTTGAGCTCGGGTAGTGGTACCTACTTTGGGAGCAGACGGATCTGGGTCTAGAGCAGTTCTTTACATTGTTGGGAGTGGGACCCTGGACAAGTTGTGTCTCTCTCTGAGCGGTGGTTTTCCCATCTGGAAACGGAGCTAATGGTGAGGGGAGTCACGGGGACAGAGTGGGATCGCGTCTCTGAAAGCGCGCACACAGTGCCTCACACGTGTTAGGTCTCCAGTAAAGGAGTCCCACGCATTAAAGCAGATCCGAGGAGGGGCGGGGACAGAGCCGGGTTCCCCGTTCCCCCCTCAGCTTACTCTCTGCCCGCTTTGATGAGAAGCTGGCGGGTTTCCCTCTCTGCCCCCTCCCCCCCAGGAAGCCAATACCTGATTCCACCCCACGCACCTTATCTATGGAAAGGAGCTACTGATCTCCCAGGAGGTTCTAATCAATGCAGCTACAGCCGCATCCTGCCAACGTCTGGATCCGGTTTCCACACCTTCTTCATTACACTGGCACCAGAACCATCTCTCAAGTCCCTGCCAGCCCAGTAACTCTGCTTCTTGAAGATCGGGTCACCTCCCCGCCCAGGACGACTGGTTCCCTTCTTCCCTCCTTCCCAGAGAGGCCCCCTTCCCCTACCTGCCGGGGACCACGCCTGGACCAGCCGATCTTAGATGACAGTACCCGGCCGTGGATGCCACCTTCCACGGGAGCGGCAGTGTGGCGGAGGGGCAGACGCTTTGCAGACAGACCTGGGTTCGAACCCCAGCTCTGCCCCTCACCAGCTGTATAACCCGAGGCAGTCACTCTGCCTGTCCCTGAATGGAGACCAGAATTTCTAATTTGCCTTTTTGATTTTTTTTTAATGTTTATTTATTTTTGAGAGAGACAGAGACAGAATGCAAGTGGGTTAGGGGCAGAGAGAGAGGGAGACACAGAATCCGAAGCAGGCTCCAGGCTCCGAGCTGTCAGCCCAGAGCCTGACGCGGGGCTGGAACTCACGAGCTGTGAGATCATGACCTGAGCCGAAGTCGGACGCTCAACCGACTGAGCCACCCAGGCGCCCCTCTAATTTGCCTTTTCGTAGGAAGTGCCCAGCATGTGCCTTCTTTACTTATCATCGCTGCTCCTGTTTGGCGTGTGGCAGCCCCATCCTCCTTCCAGGAGGCCCCATTCTCTGGCCCCCCGTTTTCTCTGGCTGCCCCAGGGCCGGCTCCACCTGCCTTTCCCATCCTGTGTCCAAGCTCTCCAGGGCCAAGACTCCCCAGCATGGTGTGTTCCTCACAGTGCTTTATCAACGCCTTCAATTCTCATGGCAACCATGGGAGGGCGGTGTTATCATCACCATCCCCATTTAGCCTGAGGCATGGAGAGGTTAAGTCACTTGCCCGAGGTCACACAATTGATAGGAGGTAGAGCTGGGATTCACATCCAAGCACACCTCGGTCCCTACTTCCTCCCACTGCCCCAGCTTCCCACCATTCATCTCTCTCATTGCCTACTTGTGCTCCCTTCCTTCCATCAAGCCCTGGATCTGTCCACTCATCTACCCACCCAATCATCCGCCACCCTTCCCTCCCTCCCTCCCTCTGTGCTTCCCTTGCTGACCACTGCACTGCCACCTGATGTTTGCACTGACCACGGGCTGCAGTGGTGGCCATGGTCCTGCTTTCACGCACATCAGTCTGGTTGGGGAGACCGATGGGTATTCAGGTGATGACAGCTCATTGCATGAAGTGTTCTGAAGGGCCTCGGGCTCTGCAGGAGCACAGAGGAGGCACCTGACCCAGGCTGGGTGTCCAGAGAAGGTGATCCCTGGCTTGAGTCCTGAGGGGAAGGGTGCAGAGAGAGGAAGAGCATCCCTGAGACGAGAAGAGAAGAAAGTGCAGCTCTCTTGGCCTCCCGGGAGATCACGGGACATGAGAGGAGCTGCAAGGAAGCCCTTGTGGCTCACATTAGGGCTCCAGAGGCCAAAGATGAGGCCGGTAGGGAGGCCGAGGCCAGGTGATGCCAGGCTGTGAATGAAGTCAGACCAGGTGGTGACAGGAGCCACCGAAGTGTTTAAGTGGGGGAATGATGTGGCCATAGGGCATCGATGGGTCCCTGAGCTCTCTGGCCACTGCACGGAAAAGATAGTGAGGGCCAGAGGCAGAGATGAGAGCAGGCTGTTGTGGTGGCCCAGTCCCCGATACGGTGAGCCCTGGACCAAGATGGCGGCCAACGAGGAGGACAGAAGTGGGAAGATGAGAGGCACGTTTAAGACATAGCCTTGATGGACTTAAGTGAGGGATTGGGGGTGGGGGCAGGGTGTCACCTCTTTAGAGATGACCCTCACCTCTGCTGGAGCTTCCTCAGTGGCCACCCTTTGGTTCTTATAGCCCCAGACTTTTGCACGGGCCACTTGCCCTGCCTGGAAGGACCCTACTCTGAAGGTCAAGTGAAAATCTTTAAGGTAGCCAGCAGGCAACCAGGAGCCACTGGCAGCTCACAAGCAGGAGACTGGCATGGTCAGGTGCGGGTGTTAGAAACAGTCTGGCTCCGGGAAAGGCTCAGTGGTGGGGATGGTCAGAGTTGGGTGGGGAGGAGGGGGATGTGGGGCTGTGGGTGTCAGATCTCAAGAGTCATCACTTCCTGAGAGCAGGCTTCTCTTTGACCCACTCACCCTCAAACTAAGCCAGGTCTTTCTCTTGTAACCAATTTTCCCACCCTGGGCTTTTCCACAATTTGCAGTTTTCTATTTATATGCGTGGTTACTTAATTCATGTATATTTTTTCACTCCCAGCACCTAGCGCAGTCCTTGGCACATACCAGGTGCTCAATAAACGCTGAGCGAACGATGAGCAAGTGATCCTAGTTGGAGTTTGAGCAGCACACTGGATCCGTGGATACCAGGCTAGAAGGAAGGACTGGTGGATACCAATTTATGGGGTTTGGAGGCCAAGGTTAGCTGTTTAGATCAGAACCCCAACTTCTCAACACCAACTGTGAGGAATATCCACAGCAGAATTATTTTTAGGAATTCTAAAATACTAAATGGGCTGAAAAAGGCATCCCAGAGGGAAGCTGGCAGGGCTCAGGGGCTGCCCGAGTTTTGGAATTACTCATCCGGCGCGGGCTCTTCGTTGGCACAGAGAATTGAGGCACCGTCCTGGCTGTTTTGTGCAGAGGGCCTGGATCTGAACCACGTACTAAATAAAGGCTGGAACACGATGTACCACATTTCCAACCCTGAACACATCTCAGAGCTGACAATAATATATATGTTATTTTTTTTTATTTTTTTTTAATTTTTACCAAACTACAAAGTGCACGTGATTTTCTCTTGAACACCCGGTAAAAAAGCTGAAACTCAAAGCCAGATGTAACGGGCAGAGCTGGGCTTGCTGGCATTTCCGCTTCCCGGAGGCGGGCTCCGTGACCACTCGTCGCTTCGCTCTACGAACCTATGTTTTCTCTCCAGTAAAATGAGGTGCGCGTCCCCTCCCCCTTCAGGTCACAGGTGTGATGGGGCTGTGGGATGTGAAAGTTATTTGAATGATCTTGGCTAAACAGGAGGTGTGGCTTAATTAGCCAAATGGCTATACCTTTCCAAAGTTAGGAAATGGAAGCATCCACAGGTCCCGCCAACCTTTGCGGGGCATGCGAATACATTACTGGTCTTACTCCCATTCGCAGAGAATCTTTTCGCCCCTGGCCAATGGGCTGGCTGCTTTTGTCTGGGTGCCCGCCCCTCCTCCAATCAGCTGTGGCCGAGGGCTCACGTGACACTTAGGCTGCCGCGTGTTCTAACACACTGTTCAATAGTCCTAGGGAGGGGCTGCTGTTATGCCCATTTTACAGGGAAGGAGTCTGAGGCACAGAGAGGTGACTTCACCAATGACAAAGAGCTACTAAAATGCAGAATCGTGATTCACACACTGGGCTTGAAACCGTTCACTTCCATCGTCTGGTTCATCTCTGTATCTTCGGGGCTTAGCAGAGTGCCTGGCACGTAATAAGCATTCTGTATGTTTGCCAAGTGAGACTATAGCAGTAATAACTTTGATTCTACAGGCTTATTATGAAAATTAAGAAAGTTAGTATCAGTGAAAGCATCTGGCACAGACCCTGGGATTGAGCGGCGGTGAATAAATATTGGTTTAATTCATTCATGGATCATTCATTCTTCTTCCCTTGTGGGCTGGGGCCACTGCTCCCTGCAAACGTGGGAAGAAGGTGAACCCTGACTTCCCTCCCCCCGCCCTGCATTCTGCAGACCGCCTGGGCTTTAGAGACCTTTGCCCATCATGAGTATCTCCAAAACTTATTTACGAGGGGAGTTCACGGTGGAGGTAAGCCCCTCTCTGACCAGCCTCTCCGGGGCACCTCCCTCCTCTGCCAGGGGACCTTCCCCGTCTTTTCCAACTCCCCCCCCCCCAACGTGGCCCCCAATCGCAGGGCTCTCCAGCGTTTTGCTCACATCCAGCCTTGCTCCTGGTAGTTTTCCTGTTCAGACTTCAAAGGTCTTGTCTTCCAACCAGAAATCACTTCTCTCACTCACTGCTCCCCCTGAGGCTTTATGGGCACCTCTCTGAAGTCACTGTGCACCGGGGGTGTTACGAACTGTACTAAAAAGTGCATGGATGCTGGGGCGGGCGGGTGCGGATGGGCGGGTCGTCACCGGCTGTGTGTTGGGCGAGTCAGGTATCCTCCCCGAGCCTATGTTTCCTACACGTTAGGTGGTGAATAAGCACCACTTCTCGGGGCTGCTGTGAAGGTGAAATTAAATGATTAAATAGAACAAATAATAATTATCAGTTTCCTTCTACGTATTGTGTAGAATGCCAGGCCTGAAAGGGACTTAAAAAAATTTTTTTTTAACATTTATTTATTTTTGAGACAGAGGGAGACAGAGAATGAACAGGGGAGGGGCAGAGAGAGAGGGAGACACAGAATCTGAAACAGGCTCCAGGCTCTGAGCCATCAGCCCAGAGCGCGACGCGGGGCTCGAACTCACGGACCGTGAGATCATGACCTGAGCCAAAGTCGGAGGCTTAACCAACCAAGCCACCCAGGCGCCCCTGAAAGGGACTTGAAAGGAATGTCGGATCCAGTGCTTTTCAAACTTCTGTTTCGCTAAGTGGAGCCACTGTTGCCCACAGGTTAAGGGGAAGCTCAGTGTGTAGAAACAGATCGACCAGCACGGCTCTGGGGAAGGCGGGGCCTAGAGCCCCGCCCACTCGGCTCCTCCCTCAACCCCGCCCCCAGAGGCCCCAAGGGACTTCCAGCGAGCTTCCGGGGCGGGGCGCTCAGTGCTGAAAGGAGGCCTCTCTAAGAGGAGTCACATAATCGTCATCTAGGTCGGTTGGGAGCTAGGGCGTTTCTTTTCCCTTAAAAATTCTCTCAGGCCCTTTACAGCCAGTCCCTCTTCCTACCGCCAGCCCCTGGAAACCACCAATTTGAACGAAAGGTTTGCTTTCTGGCCATACAGTTCTGTTTCTTCCAGAATGTCACGTGCAGTCATAGGGTGATTAGCCTTTCGCTTAACCTGTCATGTTTGACAGTCAACTGCGTATCCCTGTTTGTTCCTGCAGATTGCTAAGTAATATTCCACTGTGTGTGAGGATATCCCGCACAGTGGAATTTATTTATCCATTCACCACTTGATGGACGTCTGGGTTGTTTTCAGGGTTCGGCTGTTATGAAGAAGCCTTCCATGAGCATTCGTATAGAAGTCTTTTGCTATTTCTCCTGCACAAACACCTGAGTGTGTGATCGTTGGGTCAGATGGTGAGCCTATGTTTAACTTCATAACAAACTGCCAAACTGGAATTGCCTTTGGGTTAGTGAGCCGTGTTCCTTTGTCTGTGATCATGTGACTCACGGCTTTAGGAGGGTTGCTTTGTACTCTGGGTGAGTGGATTATAGTTTCCTATGTGGCTTCTCCGAAGAACTTTTGCATTTTACCCAGAAGTCCACTGTTCCATTCATCAAACCCTTCCCCCAAACCGTAGGTCAAAGGATTGGCTTCTCCTCCACGAGGAAAGGTTTTCCGTGAGCCAGCAGGTAGGATGTGATCACCCCAGGCAAGGGGGAGGGATGGGAATGCCAGGCGGGGTGCCAGTGAACCGGGTGTTTGCCCAGAACTATGGGCACATAGATCCCCTATGTATCTGACATCCAGAATGCTGCAAAGGAGGGTGGCCAGTGAGGAGAAAGTGCCAGAGAGAAGGGGAGCTGCCACAATGGTCCTCCCCTCCTAACACTGACCCTTGTTTTTTTATTTTTTTTTTAATGTTTATTTCTGAGAGAGACAGAGTGTGAGCGGGGGAGGGTCAGAGAGAGAGGGAGACCCAGAATCCGAAGCAGGCTCCAGGCTCCGAGCTGTCAGCACAGAGCCCGACGCAGGGCTCGAACTCACGAACTGTGAGATCTTGACCTGAGCTGAAGTCGGACGCTTACCGACTGAGCCACCCAGGCGCCCCCCGTCCCCCCTTCCCCCCTTGCTTTTTCTGCTCAGGTGCCGGAGTTCTCCCTGTCAGATCCACTTCTGCCATCAGGCACAAAGCGACCAGCTTTTAGACCAAGCAGTGATGGAGGAGGGCTCTCCAGGGGACAAGCTCCTGTTTCAGAGCCTCCTCTGAAGACACTGACAGAATCAGGGCAGAATGGGCTGTAAAAGGAGTTCAGTGCCTGTCTTTTGACTCCGTCCGTATCTCTGCACCTGCACAGCCCTGTTCCCAGCTCCCAGACGTTGACTCACTGATCTGCTGACGTCTGCTCTCGGCCCCATCAGCCCGTTTTCCACAGCAGCCAAGAGACTTGCTTTATTTGTGAAGTTTTGCTCTATCTCTCGACACATCTCCCTGTCTAAATCAAGAAACACATGGCTCAAAAATGCAAAAGATACAAGACGGTGTGTGGAGAGAAATGTCTCCTTCCCACCTCTTCCCCAGCCACCCGGCTTCCCTCTTGGGAGACGACTCAAGTACTTGTTTCATAAGGATTCTTTCCAGAGTGTTGTGTATGTATATGACCGTGTAGATGTGTACATATTTGTTCCCTTCCTGCTGTGTTTCACGCGGATGGCAGCCCATGATAAACACCGTTTAACCATGGAAGGCTTCCTGGAGGAAGCAGTTTTCAGGCCAAGATCTGAAAGATGAAGGGGCTAACCAGGTGAAGTGGGGGAACATTCCAGGCAAAAGGCGCAGCCTGCATACAAACCGTGAGGGGGGTCTGCGTGCAGAGATTGCAGAAAGGCCTGGGGGTCTGCAGCTCTGAGTGGGAAGGAGAGGTTCCCAGGAGGGGTGCGGGTGCAGACCAGGCCTGAGCCTGAGGCCACATTCACTTAGTGTTTTGTCCTTAGAGAATTGGAGAGCTACTCAATGGCGATCCGCGGGCAAATAAAATGATCACTGTTGTGTTGTAAGAAGAAATCTCTTAAAAGGTTGGAGGCAACCTGAATATCCATCATTGAGGGACCAAGTAAGCAAATTATGGTACATCCATTCAATGGAAAACTTGCAGCCATTTTTGAAAGTTTATTTATTTATTTTAAGGGGGAGCGGGGAGAGAGAGGGAGAGAGAGAATCCCAAGCAGGCTCTGTACTGTCAGCCCAGAGCCGACTTGGGGCTGGATCCCACGAACCTTGAAATCATAACCTGAGCCCAAACCAAGAATCAGAGGCTTAACCCACTGAACCACCCAGGCACCCCCTTACAGCTATCTTTAAAAAGCAGGGGTGGGGGTGACTCTTCTCGTACACAGAAGGAGCAGTCTCTTGCTATGCCCCCCTTGAGCACCAACGCACACAGCCAGGCTGCAGGTGCAGCCCACGAAGGAAGCCACATCTCCGCTCCCCCGCGCCCCCCACCTTTCCAGTCCTTCCAGTCACTCTCATCTTCTCTTCAGCTTCGAGGTGTCTGTGTGATGCTGGGAGTTCCCTCCTCGGATTTATTCTACCAAAGCTTTGTCTGTGTTAACTACAAATGTCTCTTAGCAACATCTCCTGGCGCATCTCTTCGTGGAAGGTATTTCTCTAATGATCAAAGGTCTATTTTTATAGACTTTCTCCTTTTCAGGATTGTAAGAATAATGTTCCTGTCTCATATCAGTGTCTTCACCAACTGTAACCCTGTGTGGCGGCTATGAAATATTCCCATTTTACAGCCACGGAACTTCCGAGAGAACCTTAGCAGCGTGGCCACCCTCAGGGGTGAATCCTGATTGGTCTAAACCAAGCCCTTTGCCAGTGATTGGTGGAGGGCCTCGCTGGGACCTGGTTCTGGCCAATGAGATGTAAGGAGAGGGTTTCCTCCCTCAGGAGGGGGCGGGGCAGGGATAAGGCAGCCTTTTTTTTGTTTTTAATTTATTTTTATTTAAAAAAATTTTTTAGGGGCATCTGGGTGACTCAGTCGGTTAAGCATCCAACTTTGGTGGCTCAGGTCATGGTCTCGAGGTTCGTGTGTTGGAGCCCCGAGGAGCCTGCTTTGGATTCTGTGTCTACTGCTCTCTCTCTTCCCCTTCCTTGCTTGTGCTCTGTCTCTGTCTCTCTCAAAAATAAATAAATAAACATGGGGTGCCTGTCCGACTTCAGGTCATGATCTCCCAGTTTGTGAGTTCGAGCCCTGTGTTGGGCTCTGTGCTGACAGCTCGGAGCCTGGAGCCTGCTTCGGATTCTGTGTCTCCCTCTCTCTGCCCCTCCCCCGCTTGTGCTCTGTCTCTGTCTCTGTCTCTCTCAAAAATAAACACTAAACAAATTTTAAAAATCAGTAAATAAACTTAAAAAAATAAAAATAAAATAATTTTTTAAGTTTTTAATTTTATTCCAGTGTAGTTAACATACCGTGTTATATTAGTTTCAGGTGTGTAATATGGTGATGCAACACTTCGTACGTCATCAGGTGCTCACCCCAAGTGCACGCCTTAATCGCCATCATTTATGTAACCCATCACCCCCACCCACCTCCCCTGTGTCACCCATCAGTTTGTTCTCCATAGTTAAGAATCTGTTTTCTGGTTTGCCTCTCTCTTTTTTACCCTTTGCTCATTTGTTTTGTTTCTTAAATTCCACTTGCTTGTGAATGAAATCATACCGTATTTGGCTTTCTCTGACTTATTTCACTTAGCATAATACACTCCATTTTGTTGCAAATGGCAAGATTTCATTCTTTTTTTATGGCTGAATGGTATTCCATTGTATGTATGTGTGTGTGTGTATATATATAGACATACATATGCATATACACACACCTATATACATATATATATACACACACACACACACATATACACACACATGCACACACACATATACTACGTTTGTCCATTCATCTATCGATGGACACTTGGGCTGCTTCCATAGTTTGGTTATTGTAAATGACGCTGCAATAAACATAGGGTGCCTGTGTCCTTTTGAATTAGTATTTTTGTGACTGCCTTTTTAAATTTATTTTTTATTTAAAAATTTTCTTGGTAGCTCCTTCTCGTTCTGGATACTATTTATGAGGCTTTCACATCCTGAGCTGTGGCAACCGTTTTGTGGTATGAGGCAATAAGCTTGAGAATGAAGTCAAAATGCTCAGAATGGCAGAGATGGGAGAGCCTGGATCTTTGTGGAGATCGCTGAGTCAGTGGCCCAACCCCCGCTTAACTTTACTAACTGGGTAAGTAAACACTAATGTCCTTACAGCAGAGCGGCCATTGACCTTGGATTTCTGTAACTTGACACCAAAAGCATTCTTTACTGATAACAGTGAGGATGCCCTCACTGACCTCTCTGAAATGCCCCTGCCTTAGGATGTGCCTCAGGAATCACAGACTCCCGAGGAACCCGGGCAAAAGGAATGACCTGGGAGCAAGCCAAGCATGGGCTCCCAGCTCTGCTCCACCACTAAGTAGTGGTGTGGTTATGGGCAAAGTCACTCCCTTCTCGCTCTCCTGTTCTCTCCCTAGTAAAGTGAGGGGTTGCGTGACCTCCGGGGCATCGGCTAACAAGGACTCACAAGCCCTCTGAGCCACACAGGGTTGCTCGAACGTTTCCCTGCTGAGGGTGATGAGTGAGTGGAGGGGGTCCAGGCTCGGCTGGGTGCTGCTGAGTGTTTGGCGGTGACTGAGGAATCAGACTGGCCTCAGAGGCTTTACTCATTCCTCTTCCTCATTTGTCAGCAATCCTTCATCGTGCCCCAGTTTCAGGGTGTATTTTTAGTGGAAATAAACTCACACAGCTCAGGATGACACAATTTGTTCAGGGGGTTCGGCGTCACCTGCCGATGAACCCAGGCTGGGGAGCAAGGCACGGGGAGGTGGCCGAGCCCAGGGAGCCAGCAGGTCAGGCCGGTGGGCTAATTAGGGAAACCATCGAGTTTTGCAATAAAACCAAAAGCCTCCAAGGGCTGCAAGCCTGGGTGAAGTGAGCCTATTCGACCTGGGACCCAGCATCAAGCCTGCAAGTTATTTACCACCTAGCCAGGGAAGCAGAACGGCTATTTGTAACCCTGTTTGCTTCTAAATTCGGGGCTGGGATCTTGCATGTGTTCTGCTGAGCACGTTGATAAGTTTGGAAACACGTGTTTGGAAGTGGGCAGCTGAAGGGGGACGGGGGTTAAATCCTCTGCCTAAACAAGGGAGGAAAATTTAGTTTCCAGAACCCAGAGGACCATAGAGGGCAGGGTGTCATAGACCCTGTTGGTGACCTGTCCAGACCCCTTTGCAGGACTGCCTCGCCCAGGTCCCTCCTGCTGTGGCTGTTGACCGCACCCTTCAACTGAGAACTGCCTCCCACCCACAGAAGCCTGGGAGGCCACCCTGCCCACCCTTGGCCAGTGACTGACCAAGGCAGGGGTCTAAAAGCCCCTCCCTGCCCCTTGTCTCAAAGTAGGAGAAATCTGTGGAGCCCTTCCCTCCAGGGCTCCCCAGGGGTGGGGTGAGGCCAAGCGTCCACTGAATCCACATCTCAGCATAGGCTCTGCTCCCCCATTCTGCTTCCCTCACTCCCTTACACGGTCCTCCTGTGGGTCCTCAACAGACCATTTGCACAAGATTCCTTGTCTCAGATGCTACTTCTACGAAACCGGACCTATGATCACGGAAATGACGACACGGGGGCTGGACGGAGCCCCTTCCCGTGGGACAGAATGGCCGAAGTCCGAAGTCTTTTCGGCACGTGACTCTTGAATGTACGACTTGAACTGCTGCTGATTAGATGGGCAGACACGGGCAAGTTTGTTTGTTTGTTTGTTTACCTCTCTTGCCGTGGTGTAACCTCTCGGTCCATCCCCTTCAATCTCAAGTACAGTCCATTACACGCAGAAACGCCTTGCAAGCATGGCTGCGGGGTGCGCATGTGCGCAGGCGCACCCGAAACATAAGGGAAGGGGTTGAGCTCCCCAGTTGGATTGACCCAAGACAGAGAAAGGACGGGCAGCACAGCAAGGCGATTCAGAACCGGAATGAACTCAGCAGAAACAGGAGGCAGAGGTGGTCATGAGAAGGTAAATCCGCTGGGAATTTGCATAAAGGTTGGGGAGGGCTTGGGACTTCCTCCGGGAATAGAAGGGGGATCGGCATCCTTCTTACCTACATCTTAAGTAGCAGAAAGACTCCAGCTGGGGTGGAGGACACGACCTGTGTGTACACAACATTCGTTCTCTCTTCCTTCCTTGATGACCGAGCATTGGTTTTCTCCGGACAACAATGCGCCCAGTTAAAGGAACGCATTTGCCCGGAGCAGCTGGGTGGGTGGTGTCCTGCCAGCCCCTCTGGGTTTAAGCTGCTGAGGTTGGAACCCCAGTACTCACGGCTGCACCTCGCCGTCCTGAGGGAGAGCCTTTGCCGGGTGGTCGCTTTCCTCAGGATGATCATTGTTTATCATCAAATTTTCCATGGAAGAGACCTTGGGAAACAGCCCCGTGAAGGGCAAAGAGGATGGGCTGTGCAGTCAGATGGAGCTGGGTTTGGGTTTGGGTGTCAGGTCTCCCTCTCCCCCCCCCCCCCCCCCCCCCCTTTCCCCGCATGCCTTTTTTGACAAATCAGGCTCCTTGATTGTCATTCCTTCTGTAAAGTGGGTGTAATAAGATTTTCCTATGTCCCCAGATTCCTGTTCGTTGAATGGAACTGCAGGTTTGCTGTAGGGATCACAGTGGATCCCATATGTATAAGGCGCCCATTTTATGGTCTGGCACGTGGTTGGTGCTCAAAAACCTTAGGTACCTTGACTCCATGGGTCCTTCTATCCGTCGGCCTTGGTGAAGTCTGAGTGGAACAGACTGAGAGCCCTGGATGGCAACAGTGTTTAGACCATGGGGCTTGGGGGTGGGAGTTGGGTTAAGCAGAGTGGGTTTTAGCACCCTTTTGGTTCTCACATGATGAGCACCAGAGCTGTGGGGGTGGAGTTGGGGGGGAGAGAAAGTGGGGACCGAATTTCCTCCCTTCATGTCTTAAATATGGCTCCTGGGTTTACCTGTTCAGCAGCTGATGGTAAAGAAGCCACAATAATTGGAGAATTCTCCCTCATGGCTCCATATGACCGGGGCACAAACACATACCCTCAGATGACAGCACACTGAGGGTGCTGATGTAAAGTGGGGGGCGGGGGGCTTCACTTCTCTAAGGGTTATAGCCAGCCCTTTTGGGTTTAGTCTAGGTCAGCCCAGGTTCAAGTGGTCTCCCTGTGTTCCCACACTCTTGAATTAGTAACAGCAGGGCGGGACCATGTCAAATTCTTATAATTATAATAACAGCCAAGACTTGTATAGTGCCAGACATCACAATTCTTTTTAAGTATTAATTCACTGGGGCGCCTGAGTGGCTCACTCGGTTGAACGTCATGATCTCACGGTTCGTGGGTTCGAGCCCCTTGTCGGGCTCTGTGCTGACAGCTCGGAGCCCGGAGCCTGCTTCCGATTCTGTGTCTCCCTCTCTCCTGCCTCTGCCTTGCTCGCGGTCTGTCTCTCTCTCTCTCTCTCTCAAAAATAAACATTAAAATAATTTTAATTAAAAACCAAAACAAAACAAAACAGCTCCTGACATCAGCAAGGAAGCGAACTAACATCCTCGTGGAACAGAATGGCAAGTCAGACGACCAATTAGAAACATAACAAAGTAGGGGCGCCTGGGTGGCTCAGTTGGTAGAGTATCCCACTTGGGCTCAGGTCATGATCTTGCAGTTACTGAGTTCAAGTCCCACATCAAGCTTGCTGCGGTCAGGTCAGACAGAGCCATCTTCAGACCCACTGTCCCCCTCTCGCTGCCCCTGCCCTGCCTGCGCAAGCTCTCTCTCTCAAAAACAAATAAACATTTTTTTAAAAAAAAAAGAGGAAACATAACAAAGGACAGTGATAGGTGTTTATTTATTGATGCCATAGAAAGACTGGCCAGTAGAGCTCTTCTTAAAGAGGTGACGTTTGAAAACACTCAAATAAAAAGAATGTGAGCCCTGCAGACATCCAGGGGAAAAACAGCCCAGGCAGAGGGAACAGCGAGTGCCCAGGCCTGGGGGGAGGGACACAGAGGCCTGGGGGAGGGACCCGTTTGGTGTGTCCAGGGACCAGCTGGGACAGCTGCAGGGCTGGAAGAAAGGAGCAAGGTGGGAGGGGCGAGAGGGAGAAAAGAGGGCAGAAAGATGGGCAGGGCGGGCACACAGAAGGGCTGCTAGGGCCCAGTAGAGACTTGAGGTTTTAGTTGCTGGAGAAAGGAAGCCACTGGAGAGTGTGACAATCTGATTTCTGGTTTTTGTTGTTGTTTTTTTAAAACACTTACTTCTGTTTGAGAGACAGAGCCCGAGCAGGAGAAGAGCAGAGAGAGAGAGGGAGACACAGAATCCGAAGCAGGCTCCAGGCTCTGAGCTGTCAGCACAGACCCCGACGCGGGGCTCGAACTCACGAACCGTGAGATCATGACCTGAGCCGAAGTCGGATGCTCAACCCACTGGAGCCACGCAGGCGCCCCTGACTTCTGTTTTAAAAGGAGCTCTCTGGCTGCAGTATAGGGGCTAGAACATAGAGGGCCAAGGGAGGAGACAGGGAGACCAGATGGAGGGGGCTGCTCTTGTCACCCAGGCAAGAAATGACGGTGGCTAGCTGGGACAGGAGGTGGCGAGGCGATGCAGGTGGTGACAAGTGGACAGCTTTGGCGAGGATTTAGGTGGGCAGAGCCAGTGGGATTTGCTGACAACTCTGACACGCGGAGGGAGAGCCAGATTGGAGGCCGGGGCCGCCTGTACGTTTTTAACTTGGGCAGCCAGATAAATGGTGGTTACGGGCTGGGGCCGGTTCCTGGAAGGGCCACCAGGGAAAGAGACGATGAAGACATGACGTCTGTCCTCGCTATCTCGTATCTAGTGAAATACTCAATAAACCCTGAGGGTCTGGGGAAGGTGATCCCCCAGATCAGGGCCAGTTCCATTTGGGCCACCTTTTTGTCAGTGTATCTGATTAGAGAGATCCCTTTCTGGGCTCTGCGGTAGGACAGGTGTCATGGGAGAAGCAGCCTTGGCAGCTGGTTGGGCAACCCCGTAGGTCAGCGATGTCTGGTTTATAAACTTGCTAGAATTGGAAAGAACCAAAGAAATTAGTTGAGGAGAATCCAAACAGCATTCCAGAGGAAGTCTATACAGGGTTCCTGAAATAACTCAGCATCCATAGAACTGATGATAGCCATCGTGCCACAGGTCTGGCACGCCGTAACAGATTAGCAGTCTGTCGGCCATGGGTGGCCGGGAGCGGTGTTTTCGTCTCGATTTTTCATCAGGGGCCAGCTGGCAAGAGACAGGACGGGGACCTCAGACTTTCTTAGCGTTTTTCCTAGTAGTCAATTATTCCTATGTAATTCAACTGTCAGGTGGAGCCTTCCTACCCCGTGAGAGCTTCAAAATTATCAGGACGAGCCCCCTAGTTCCAGGCCCTGTGGAAGTCTAAATTTCTGCAAACCTGGGGGAGAGGTAGAGACTCCTGTTATCAAAGTCACTGTTATCTCCAGGCCACTGCAGCCCCTAGTATTATTTTTGTCTCCCCCAAAACTGATGCGACGGGACGGTCATTTCCTTCCTTATTTTCTACCGTAACCTGATCATAATGAGCAAGGATCCCATGCTGCCCGTCTTTGCCTTTATCCGGAACGCCCAGCCCAGCAAACAAAGGTAGTTAAAAGGTAACTCCAGGGGTGCCCGGGTGGCTCAGTCGGTTGAGCGTCCAACTTCAGCTCAGGTCATGATCTCAGGGTCCCTGAGTTCGAGCCCCAAATCAGGCTCGCTGCTATTAGCTCAGAGCTCCCTTTGGACCCTCTGTCCCCTTCTCTCTGCCCCTCCCCTGCTCGTGCTCTCTTTCTCAAAAATAAATAAACCTCAACAAAAAAGTAATTCCAATCCCTAGTCTCTTCTTTCCAATCAAACTGGAGAGGATCTCAGTGAGATGTCATAGTTTCATTTCTCAAGACTCTCCTGTGTCTGGCCAGTTCTCACGCACATTCCTGTGTGTTCGTTCTAACGCTTTTCACCTGCCAAACCTTTCCGGCTTTCCCCCTGCGTCTTCCCCCCCGCTTGCCCTTTGGCTTCCAGAGTCCCTGTTTCTTTATTTCTGACCATTCTTCAAATTAAGTGTTGCAAAAGGCTGTAAAATAGGATGCAGGAGATCGAACGAACTTGCATTAGAGGATGTGTGCGCGCCTGCGTACGTGTGTGTGGTTGAAGCCAACTTTGTTAATGGTTTTTCTACCCACCCCGTCTTCCCCAGTCTGCCGACAAAAGCACTAAAGATGCTTTTTCTTTGTGCACTTAACCTCTCCCCTCTCCTGCTGCACTCACACAAAGCAGTCATTAGCGTGGAACACTTCCCTGGAGATCTGGTGGGAGAAGTGAACAAGCAGAAAGCGAGGGTTTCCATCACAGAAATGCAAATAACTTTAAAATCACATTAGGCATCTGTGCTCTTAAAAGACCTTGCAGCCACCTGCCACGGGAGGTTGGCCCCCATATTAGCCTGTCTCGACTCACTTTGATGGTGTCTTTGTATCACCTGTCTACACTGACCTCTGAAGTCTCTCCTCCCAGGAGCAACACCAGGAATTCCACTCCTCGTCTTTTGCAACATAGTTCAGCCTGTTCGCAAAAGGGTTGAAAGCCTGGGCATTGGAGTCAGTCTGCCCGGGTCTGAATCTCGCCTCTGGTTATGAGCTGGGTCACCTTGGAAGAACTTCATAATCCACACCTCCCCCCCTTAGTTTCTTCATCTGCAAAATGGAACTCATGCCCTTACCTTCCTCAGGGTTATTGGGACGATCAACCTGAGTAATTGACTTAAAGTTCTTACAAAACCACAGGGTGCATAACAGGTACCCATGAAGCACCAGCTCTTATGACTTTGTTTTCTGGGTTCTTGGGCTCCTGTCACCTCTTTTTTAAAGGTGTTTATTTTTATTTTTAAGAGAGAGAGAGAGCTCACGCACGCACAAATGGGGGAGGGACAGAGAGAGACACACACAGAATGTGAAGCAGGCTCCAGGCTCTGAGCTGTTAGCACAGAGCCCGACGCGGGGCTTGAACCCACGGACCACGAGATCAGGCGCCCCGCATGTGTCACCTTTTAATGGAGAGACTTGGGAAAGTCTTTCCCAAAAAAGGCCATTTCCTCCCCAGGAAAGACTTTGGTGCCACGTGTCAGTGCTGTTTCACCTTGTTGCTTCTGGAAAGGGCTTTGGCTTCGAATCCTGACTCTTCCGTTTTCTAGCTCTGTGATTTCAAGCAGATCCTTTGACCTCTGTGAGTTTCTGTCTCCTCGTCTTTAAAATGGGGATAACAGGGGCACTTGGGTGGCTCAGTCGGTTGAGCGTCCGACTTCGGCTCAGGTCATGATCTCGCGGTCTGTGAGTTCGAGCCCCGGGTCGGGCTCTGTGCTGACGGCTCGGAGCCTGGAACCTGCTTCGGATTCTGTGTCTCCTTCTCTCTCTGTTCCGCCCCCACTCGCACTTTGTCTCTCTCTCAAAAATAAATAAAGATTAAAAACAATTTTTTTAAAAAATATGGGGATAATAGTAGCACCTGTTTGCTATGATTGCTGGGATGAAGGGAGACTGTGTGAAGCTTCTGCTTCTATGATGAGAATGGTGTGTGGAGTATCAGCTGGGTACTGAGTGCTTTTCTATGTACTAATTGTCAGCACAGCGAACAGCACCCAGGACAAAGTCACCAAGCGTTAGCCCCCAAGAGCTGTGGAACGGTGGTTCCTTAGAAGGACAGGTGCTCCCGGGTGACATGGTTCGAGCTGGGAGCAAGCACCAAGGGGAGCTCAGGGGAGGGTAAGATCCTGGGAGGCTGGGAAGGCTTCCCTAGGGATGGAGTCCTCGAGTTGGGCCGGGTGCCCAGGCAGGGTGTGAACAGGAGAAAGCGTGGAAGGACCTTCAGAGGCGTGGGGCACGGGAGCCGTGGCAGGGGTGGCACCGAGCTTGGGTGCTCTGCTGGCTCCCTGGGGCCACCGCACCCTCTGATTCCGCCAGTCCCATAGGCAGGGAGCTGAGCCGAGGGCTTTCCTAGGGGTGCGTGGGAGCCGAGGGCAGAGCAGAGGGCTGCGGAAGGTGCCCTGCCGGGGGGAGCTGTTTGGACTTCGTGTCATTGTTAATAACAACCACGGAGCAATAGGAATCAGCATCGTTCACTGCGCTCTGAGATTCCAAGCTCTGAGTCCCGGGCCAGGCTTCTCTTCTTTCTCCCGTTTTCTGGATGAAGGAACTCAAGCTCAGAGAGCAGAGGCCTCTCTTTGAATCAGCACCAGGCTGTGGACTGACACTCGGGTCTGCCCGACCCCCCAGGCCGTCTGGGGGGTCCCTGGTGACCTGTGTGGTGACGGCAGGGCAGGGGGTAGGTAGGGGGAGTCTTTGCTGACAGTCCTGTCCCAGGAAGGAGGCTCTGCGTGAGGCTTTTGCCCTCTCCCCTCCCTTTCCTTTCTCTCCCTCTGCACACCCTCAGGCCATCTCCACCTCTGGTGGGTCCGTCATCCATAGGGTGCAGTTTAATGGCCTCCGCGGGTCCGAGTGTCCCAGGGTCCCTCCCTCCCACTTTCCAGGTGGAGCTGGTGGGGGAGGGAGAAGGAGGAGAGAAGCTTCTGCAGTGAGGGAGGGGACCGCACCTCTCCAACCCTGGGTTGGCATTTTGTGTGCGGGGAATGAGAAACCCAGCGTTGCTATGGAAACTGGATCCCTTGCTCCCTCTGTCATTCTCTGTGGGAAGTTCCCGCGTGTGAGGGGTGGGGGAGGTGTGCAGGGGGGACTCCTGCTGCACAGGATGCTGGAATGCAGGAGGGCCGGCTCTGGGGGGCAGGGGATGCAGGGGAGGAGGGCAGAGGGGACAGGGGGTCCCTGAGTGGCCCTGCTCCCGGGAGGAGCCCCAGGGCTTCTGACTTGAGGGTGAGGGGCAGCCGTGGAGCTCCGGGCGCTTCTCCGGAACTATCCTAGTGATGGTCATTCACGCTTGAAAGGCAAGGAACAGTCTGCAAAACCCCATCAGGTGGGTAATGGAAAGAGCTTGGGACCTAGAGGCACCGAGACTCAGGCTTGAGTTACCAGTATAGCTGGCCTCCGCATGCCTCAGTTTCTCCGCATCTCCAAGACGTGTCGGCAGACAGCAGCCTCCTAGAGTGGTTACCTGGGGCCGTGACTCCATGCACCTGTCCCCTGCCTGGTGCCTACACCGGAGGCAGCATCTGATTATAAGCGGGGAAGCTGTTCCATCCCCTTCTCACCTGACCTCCTTCCAGCTGGCAGTATGAGCCCCACTTTATTTTCTTATACGTTTTTATTATTTATTTATTTTGAGAGAGAATAAAAGAGAGAGACAGAGAGAGAGAGAGAGAGACAGAGAGAATCCCAAGCAGGCTCCACGCTTTCAACGTGCAGCGCCACACGGGGCTCGATCCCACGAACTGCGAGATCACGACCTGAGCTGAAATTAAGAATCTGGTGTTCAAACCGACTGAGCCCCTGGGTGTCCCGAGCCCCATTTTACAGATGAGGAGACCAAAGCCCAACCAAGGGAAGGAAGAGGCTCACAGTCCACAGGGAGTCTGGGCAGGGCCCCCTCCTGGCAGCCTCTTGCTCTAGGCTGCTACGTGCCGCTGGCCTTAATTGCCAGCCAGTCACGTGACCTTCAGGACTTCCTCTCCCTGAGCCACATGCTAAGCCCCAATGCCTCCCTCTGGTCATCGGAGGGACCAGGCCGGCGGCAGAAACGACTCTCTTTTGGCTTCTAGTATTAAAATACAGCAAAGTGTTTTGCTTTCTCTGTGGACACAAAAGATGAGTCCCCCCAATCGACACCCTCAAACCACCCCCCGACCTGCCCACCATGTGCCAGGACCCCTCTCAGCTCCCAGAAAGCAAAGAGTCCCTTCCAGGTGATTTGTTAGCAATTTTTGGGGGCAGAAGAAGGTGGAAAACTAATTTTAACTTCTCAGGAATTTTTTTTTAGCCTGTATGTTTTTTTCAGACCCGGGGTAGGACACCAGGGGTCTGTGCCCCCTGAGTCCACAGAGTCAGGGGAAGAAATGAAGCAGGGGGTAATGTTGCTTCCACCAGGCAGGTCCTGCAAATCCCAGTGGGTAAGGATGTTAAGAAGGTCAGAGTCCTGAGGCCCTCACCTTCTCCCTCTCCCCCGAAAAGCTCCCCCTTGTCCTTCCGCCAAATCCAAGGAAAGTTATCACCCAGAGAAGTAGGAGGCTGAAGTCAGATGTGTGAATTTGTGACACCCAGATTTGCCGTGTGGCCTTGGGCAAGTCACTTCCCCTCTCTGGGCCTCACGGTCACCTCCTCTGTTGCAAGGGGACAGTAACTGCTGTCTTGCCCACTTCCCAGGATAGCCGTGGAGGCTCAGAGTGGTGCTGGGCTGATTTCTCGGCCCCAGCAGTTAAGAGGGAAATAGCAAAACTGGAGAGATTCCCACAATGATTGGAACGGGGTAGGGCCCCCCCAGTCCACCCACTGGAAGAGGAGAACCAAGAGATCAGGCTCTGTTTTGTGCCCAGCCCGGGGCTTGACACGTGGAGGGTCTTCAATGCACATTCATGAATGATAATCGATGAGGGTTCCCGCTGGGAACGGCGACAAACGTTAGCCTGGAGAAGAGATTCACGGGAAATTGTGATCTCCAAGCAGCAGAAAGCCTGTGATGAGGCGTGGGGAAGAGACGGTTAGAGACAGACCCTGGGGACAAATGAGCAGATGCTGTAAGGGACAGATTTCAGTTCCGTACAAGGGCCACGGGCTAGGAGTGGGGAAAACGAGCCCCCATGAGGCATCTGCAGTGTGTAAGGGGAATGAAGAAGCCGCTGAGTTGCGTTGAGCCCCAGCCGGGAGGCTGTAAAGGTTCTCCTGAAATCCTTCGAGTCCTGGCCCTGGGACCCCTGCAGCAGGCGGGGCTCGCCACCAGGTGAGCCGGACGCATCTCCCTCCACCAGCACCCCCACCGCCCAGCTGCAGGTGGAGGGGGCTGCTCCCTCCGGGCTGGCCTGTGTCCCCCTGCCTCCCCCCCCACGCCCCTGGTCACCTGAAGAGACGGGCGTGTGTACCCAGAACGAGGTCTGGAGAGCGACCAAGGCCAGTGCTGCCCGGCTGCAGGTGTCTGTTCCTGTTGAATAAATCATTATCGGGCCCATCAAGCCTCTTCCCCCAAAGGAGCCCTCTCTGCCTCCCAGATGCTATCTCCCCGCCCCCGCCGCCCAGGAAGCCAGGTGGCACTTATGCGCCCCTTCTTCAACAGATGGCGAGCAGGGGTGAGCCTTCCACCTGGTCAGGTTTACGTTTCCCCAGCTGGAACCAGCCCTCACAGCCATCAGGGCGAAGCCCAGCTGACTGTCCCCGGCTCAGAAGCCCCCGAGGCTCCCCAGCACCTGCACAAGGTGGCCTCCCACATCCTCACCAAGCCCTGCGCCCACTGCTCCCCTAAACAAACCTCTGCTAGGGTCACCCCAGCATCCTTACACCCTCCGTACTGCCCCGCTCCGTGGCTTTGCTCACACCATCCCTTCCCGTGGTGGTCTCCCATCTCTGGGCCACCCTGGCTCCGGGCTATTTCGAGGGCCACCCCCGCAGGGCTGGCTTTTGTCAGCCGAGCCCCACGTGCTGGTGCTCACGCTGACTCTAAGCCTCTCGAGGGCAGTGCCCACGTCCTCAGTATCTCACCCAGTGTGAGCACACGGGCCTCTCTGAACATTCTGTTCTAATTGCCTGTTCACCTGTCTTGTCCTTCCCCGGACCCAACGTTCCAGAAGGACGGGGACATGTCCCCATTGCCCACCCGTGTCTATTTCTATCTCCTTTGTATTCCCAGGGCCTGGAACCGAGCCCACCCTTGCTCCCAAAAGAAAGAAAGAAAGGAAGGAAGAATGAATAGATATGTTATTTGTCTCGAAAGCTGGATCTCTCCAGACGCCTCCAATTCATCGGATCTCTATTTTAGAAACCCTTGAGCCAGCCTGTCTTCCCATTCTTATCCTACCCCACCTTTATATCCGGCTCCTTGTCTCAACCGCCTTGGGAGCAGTTGTAACTCAGTCCCAGAAAAGATGGTTTATGACTGACACAGGCGAGTAAATAACTCTTAGAGGATCTGCTTTTGCCCCGTTTCACGTTGACAGATCTCGCTGACGTGGGCAGTGCCCGGCTCCAGTAATCCCCTTTATAAGATGGCCTTTGAAGGCTACACATTTCCATGCAGAGAAATTCAGTTCAAGTTTGCAACTGACTCTGGCTATCACATGTCTTTGGACATTCTTCGGCCAAAAGTAACAAAATCTGAGGGGACCAGATAAAGAAGATAAGATAAGGATAAGATAAGGATAAGATAAGGAAGATAAGAAAGGATTAATTACTCGTCTTGGTTGAATGCTGCTGGCGGGGTGGGCACGGTTCGTTCTCTGGAGAGGGAGGGAAGGAGGACGGGAGACAGACAGAGGGAGATGGGGACAGATACGCAGGCAGAGGCAGAGGGACACCAGGCGGCAGAGGAGCAGGGAGGAGAGACGTGATCTGGACAGAGAGCGGGCGGGACTTCCTGCCCTCCCCCCACTCCCCGAGCAGGAACCTGGCTTTCCCAGCTGACCTTGACGGCAAGAGAAGCTTCGGCGGGCTCGCTCACCTCTCCCACACGTGTGCCACATTTTCACCTTCTCCAGACCTTCCAGGTGCATCATCTTATCCAGTCACCCAACCTCAGGGTGCAAGAGGGCAGAAAGGTCACCCTGCGCCATCTCAAATCTCGACGTTCTCCCGGAGGGTCCGTCGCACCTGTGCAGGCCCGGGGCCAGCCCACGAGGCAACCCGTGCCAGCCTCGATGGTGCCACGGTCGGAAGACACGCGTGGCGGAAAGCAAGCCTGCGGGCTTCAGAGCCAAATCTGAGTTCTGCCTCTAGACGGCCCTGCGGCTCTGAGTTACTTACTCTCTCTCTGGCTGGGCCTCTGCCCGCCCCCCGGGGCTGGGAAATGGGGGCAGGGGGGTTGTGTTTCTCAGGGAGGTGACAGAGTGCAGGCTTCCCGGTCGGCAGAGCAGAACTCAAGTTCTGGCGCTGCCATTTTCAAGATGGGTGACCTTGGGCACATGGCACGAGCCTCGGTTTCCCCATCTGGATAAAAGGGGCAAACACAACACCTCTCATAGGATCCACAGGAAGGTTAAGTAGCTTGAGACCCGGGGAAAGTAATGATACACTCAGCCGGCACTTGGCTGAACGCTTACCGTTTGCCAGGCTCTGTTCTAGGACAGATGTGTGTGTGTCTAAATGGACACGCGCCGTGATCTTTCCAGCTGCTCCTGAGTTAAGTGTCGTTATGAGCTCTCGTTTACAGGTGAGGGCGCTGGGACACAGAGATGGGAAGTAACTCTCCCAGGACCACACAGCGGGCTGGTGGCAGGGGCAAGCCTCGAAGGCTCCAGACCCCGGGTCCTCACCCTAACCTTTACAGCCCGCCCCCCTCCCCCAACACCCTGAAGCCCCTTCTCGTGATGCAGGTGTGTGCTCATGTACAGGTACCCTGCGTGCTTACGTGTGCGTGCCGTGTGCTTGCACGCTGGAGCTCTGCCATGTTTTCTTAAGCCCAGCCTGGCGTTCTGTTGGCCGTGACTCTAGAAATCACCACTGAGAAAACCGCTAGCGTTGGCATGCCCCGTTCTACTTTTCCAGAACCTGCCCCCACCCGTAAAAATATGGCCTGTTGGTCTCATCATAATCCTGGGTGCTAGAGAGGGCAAGTGGTAGGTGCTTGAGCGAAGGGTCACCCAAGCGGCTAATGACAGACCGAGCGGAAGCCAAATCCCCTGGAGCCCTTGTTCATAGCACAGCTGGAGGAGAGAAAGGTCTCTCATGATCTGTCCTTAGGGGAGTAGCATGTGCTACTCCAAGCCATCCCGGCAATTTTTTCTTAATATTTATTTATTTTTGAGAGACAGAGACAGAGAGAGACAGAGTGCAAGCAGGGTGGGGCAGAGAGAAGGAGACACAGAATCCGAAGCAGGCTCCGGGCTCTGAGCCGTCAGCACAGAGCCCGACGCGGGGCTCAAACCCATGAATCGCGAGATCATGACCTGAGCCGAAGTCGGGCGCTTAACCACCTGAGCCACCCAGGCGCCACCCCTTCCCCCCGCCTTTTTTTTTTTCTTAAAGCTAAGCACTTTGAAGGTATGATCTCAATGCATTGTAACAATAAACCTATTAAGTGGGTATTACTATTGTTCCCATTTTGCAGTTGAGGAAACTGAGGTTCAGAGAGGCTCAGCCGCGAGGTACTCACAGTTACAAAGGCAGAAAGTGGTGGCGCTGAGATCCACACCCAGGCTGTCTGTCTCCAGTGCCTGGGGGAGTCACCGTCAGGCTCCACGGTCCCCCTCTACCCCAGCTTCTTCCCTGGTGGCAGGGCTCCTCCTGCATTGCCAGGACCCCAGGACCCCGGTGGCGGGGAGTAGAGCCGGGAAGTGGACGGGGAAGGAGGGGGAGCCCTGGCCCAGAGCAGTGGCCACCCCAAGGCCAGGGCGATTGGGCAGTTAACCTGCTTTAGGCTCCCCATCACGGCTGCTCCCTCCAGCTCCCCATCAGAATCCTTAGTTATGAGCCAACAGCGGTTCCCAAGTGGAGGGCGAGAAGGAAGGGCGAGCCAGCATCCAGATGGCCCTTCTGGTGAGCGTGGCCTTCATCTGGTCTTTATGTAAGAGTCGCTCTGCTTCCCAGATTGCCTTTGAGGCAGACGTTTAAACACTTGTTTTGTGTTTATGATACAGAGGAAGAAATTAAAAGGCCCACAGGGGAAAAGGAGAAAGAAACCCCCCCCCCCCCAAAACCAGGAGTGATTCTGGGGGCTTGTCAGGCAAGATGGAGAGAGAAACCAGGTCTGGGACTGGTTTCGAGAGAACGGCGAGCAGGTGGCTTCCCTGGGCGTGGGAGGTGAGATCCAGGATTCCTAGAGCGCGAACAGGGAGGAGGGCAAGCACCCTTCTGGTGACAAATCAGGGCAAGAAATGGCCAATGATTGAGGGCCTGATGTGTGCTGAGCCCTGTGGTAGATTTTATGTATTCTCTCTAATTCTCTCAACATCCCTGCTTTATAGACGCAGAAACCAAGGCTGAGGGAGGCTCAGTGACTTGGCCAACGTTAGATAGCCTGAGAGCTAGCCTTGGCCTGTGACTTCTAGAAGTTTCCCACCTGGAACACCTTCCCCCATTCAATCCCTCCTCCTGCAGAAAGCCTTCCCAGAAAACCCAGCCCAATGGCAAGGGCTTTCCTCCCCAGACTTCCCATTATCACTGCTTCTGAACCAGATCTCTACATCTTTCCTTCTGTTGCTCTAGAACTCAGGCTCCTTGACTCTGTTGGAAGAGGTCTCAGGGGCCATCACTCTAAGCCACGACTAGGTTTTCAGATTCTTCCCAAGGCACCCTGTCCTCTGCTTGAACATTTGTACCTTTGGGCAGAGATAGTGGTTTGGTACTTGTCTGTTATAGAATCTCCTAACAGACACTCTCCCAAGATTTTTCTTTTTCTTTTTTTTAAAGAGTTGAAGATTCTTTTTTTTTTAAGTTTATTTATTTTTGAGAGAGAGAGACAAAGCATAAACATGGGGAGGGGCAGAGAGAGAGGGAGACACAGAACCCGAAGCAGGCTCCAGGCTCCGAGCTGCCAGCACAGAGCCCGAGGCAGGGCTCGAACTCTCGAACAGTGAGATCGTGACCCGAGCCGAAGTCAGAAGCTTAACTGACTGAGCCACCCAGGTGCCCCTCTTTTCTTGTCTATACCCTTCGGGTGGGAGATCGCAAGAGCAGAAATCACCATCTCTTTAGGAGGATACTAAGGATACTAAAGAAACTAAGTATCTTTACTTAGTGAGGATACTAAGACCCCAGAGGACGCCGTGGGTTTGCTCAAGGTCACACAGCAAGGGGGGAGGGACTGAACAGGAACTAGAACTCAGGCCCAGCTTCTAGCCTCGTGCTCTTCCCTCTGTCTGTCCATCCTTGGTGACAGGAAAGGATCCCCAGGGACAGTGGGGTTTGAAAGATCACAGAACTTGGGGAGGGGGTGAGTAGGCGGACAGAGCTGGAGGCGGAGAGAGGCACTTGATGTGAAAGCAAAAGTGGCCGGTGAGAAAAGTAAGGACTCGCTGGAATTTGACTTGGAATAAGCCAGTTTTCTTTCCGGTGTTTTATGGGCCTGTCCATCCTTACAGACACTGTGGTCGAAATTGAGGGTTACGAGACAGAAACAAAACAAATGGATCTATTTCTGTTGTTTTCTGTTATATAACAAACCACCCCCAAACCTGGTGGCTTAAAATAACAATGGTTTTATGATTTCTTATGTTTCTCTGGTAGGTGGGGTAATAGCTGGATATGGAAGCAGCCATTTAGCTGGTGGCTGGAAGGTTCTAGAAGAGCCACATCAGTTCCCCCCCCACCCCACGTGGCCTTTTTTTTTTTTTTTTTTACCATGAGGTCTCTCCTTCCTGTAAGACAGCTTAGATTTCCTGACTACGTGGTGGCTGCATTTGGGGAGAGTGAAAGTGGAAGCTTCCGGGCCACTTGGGTCCCAGGCTGGAACTGGCACAGGGTCACTTCCAACCATGTTCTGTTGGTCAGAGCAAATTGCAGCATATCCCAGACTCCAGTGGTGAGGAAATGAACTCCCCCCTCTTTTTTTTTTTAATTTTTTTTTAATGTTTATTTTTGAGAGAGAGACAGAGCATCAGTGGGGATAGGGAAGGGACAGAGAGAGAGAGAGGGAGACACAGAATCCGAAGCAGGCTCCAGGCTCTGAGCTGTCAGCACAGAGCCCGACGCGGGGCTCGAACTCACGAGCCGTGAGATCGTGACCTGAGCCGGTCGGATGCTTAACCGAATGAGCCACCCAGGCGCCTCGAACTCCCCCCTCTTGATGGGAGGAATCGTGGGTGGCCAAATTTGCAGACAAACCTCCACTGGAAGTGGATAGGGATCAGGGGACGTGGAAGGGAAAAAGACAGGATTTACACCAATCTGCCTTATTGCACAATTTTACAGAAGCACATTTGGGGTGTGGAGTGAGGCTCGCCATCTGTCTGCGTGGGGCGGGAGCTGGGGCTTCTGCGCGGCTGCCTCTGTCTCTCTTCCACGACCCTGATTTCCTCTTCTTCAAACAACCCCAGCGGCGGGAGACCACTAACGGGAAAGAGAAATACACCAAGGCCACAGTCATTAGCATCCCGGAACATTGGATTCTATTTCTGGCAGATCTGAGGTAGTTGGGCAAACCTCTCCCCCCTGCTTCCCTGGCTCAGCACTCCGAGGTAATGAGCCCACTGTATTATGTGGCATTAGCAGAAGCGCCAGGTGCCAACCAAGAGAGGAAATCGAGTCCCCGCTCTCCCCGCCCATCAGCACGCACCTGGTGCTCGGGGTTCTGCCCTGGGCCCCGCAGAAGGCGACTCACCTCGATTGCGTGCCCACTGGGTGCCAAGTGTTGCTAGGCATGGCTGGCCCCTGCCTTTCTCTCGAGCATCGTCTCGTATTCGTTTCCCGCTCCCCGCTTGCCCGTCGGTCTGGGTGTATGTTAGTTCTCCAAACGGGCCGCTCTCTCTCTCCCCAGCCTTCGCGTGTTCTGTTTCTTCTGCCTGAAACACGCTTTCCCTGGTTAACTCCAGTGCACGCCTCAAATCAGGATCCCTGCCTCCCCTGCGAGACCGTAGGCTCCTCGTCCCGGGTTCTCTAAGTGTTTGTTGAATGGCTGAATGATGGAATGAATGTCTCCACAACAGCCCCTCTGAGAGATGAGTCAACGGAGGCTCAGAGAGAGCTAACTTGTCCCAGGCCAGAATGAGGTGAGACACAGAGCCAGACGGTCCGGTGGCCGAGCTTGTGTCCTTTCTACCACACCTGGCTCATACGAGCAGATGCAGATGTGGCCGGTGGTGATGGGGAGGGGCAGAGGATGCTGGCAGAGTGAGAGTCCGTGTACTTCTCTGCCTCATTGCTCACAGAGAGTCATTCTAGAGACGGGGTGGACCCTGGGGCCAGGAGGCCGAGCTGTGCGGTGTGTGAGCCTCTGTGGGTTTGGCCTCCCTCAATCCCTCTTCCATTGAGGGTTTACAGGCACCTCCTCTGTCGACAAGAGGTGCCAGACCAACGACTCAGTTGGCCGTCAGAACCTGGGAAGTCGTGCCTAAGGTCTTCACCACCCTCTGGGTAAAGGGGCCCAGGGCAGATTCCAGGGCAGAATCAGGAGGTGTTTTTCCCAGAGGGGCAGTCAGAATGCTGCATCAGAGATGACTTCCTACCACGGAGAGAGCACTGGTTTCGGAGTCCCACACAGATGCCGGATCCCAGCTCCACCAATAAGAGCTGAGTGACCTTGGCCCAGTGACTTCACCTCTGTGAGCCTCAGTTTCCTTGTCTAGAAAATAGGGATAATAAGATGCTCTTCACAGGGCTATTGAGCAAGTTCAATGAGTTAACTGTGCAGCATGCTTAGGACAGGGCCAACCTCCCCCAACTCGAGCCTAGCATAAAGGAAGCAGTTGACAAATATTAGGCTAGAAGGCCTGTTGTCCTCCATTGCCCCTGAGCCCTTCCTGCCACAGCTTCTCTTCCATGTAGCATTTTGCTTGGCATGCGTCCTGGGGCTGTGAGGAGATTAAATGTGAGGGAAGGCACCTATAGAGTCCCGTCAAAAGAGCAAGGCTAACGAAAGTTGTGTTGCTTTTGTGTCTCTGCCTGGACCCCCCCAGGTCAAGGCCAAGGGCCCGACAAACATCCAGAGAGGAGCAGAAGTTTCATGGGCTTGGGAAATGGTGATGGTGATGTTGATGATGATGGCGGTGACGGTAGTGATGACGACAGAGATGGAGATTATGATGATGGAAGACGATGATGGTGTAGTTGGAGATGATGACAGAGGAGATGACAGAGATGATGACGATGATGTTGGATAGAGAGATGGGGGGATGGGAGGGCCTATTATAGCACGTTCAGGCCAAGCCTTCAGAAGACAGTGATCGGTCATAAAAAGACCAAAAGATTACTTGTTCCAAGACCCGTATATTCGTTGGCTCGGGCTCTGCCTCTTACTTGTCAAGTGACTTTGGACGAATCGCTACACGTCTCTGGGCTTCGGTTCCGCCACCTATAAAGCAAAACCCGTTTCCTGCTTACTTCATAGGGAGCACCCACGGAGATCGCACCATAATCATTTCACACACACAAGCAGCCGTGGCGATTGCTGGTGTATCTGAGCGTAAATCCCACCCACAGGCAGTCATTGCCATCGGGCGAGTTGCGTCCAGCACCAGCTCTGTTCCTTCCTCGCCCGGGTGTCTTTAAGCCCGTTAGGTCCCTCCCGGGCTCCTCACCCACAAATGAGGGCAACAGTGCCACCCCCACATAGGGTTGTGTCTTGGCAAAAATGCACTCTTGCAGTTGGGACCAAGCCAGTGCCTGAGAGAAGTGGGGGCTTCAGGAATGACCCTCATGATGAAAAGCCTCGGGTTCATTCTGGCTATTTCTTTCCCGGTCCCACCCTTAGCTTGGCCTGACCCGGTATAACGACCATACTCTCCTGGTCATCGCTGCTCCCTGCAGAGCTATCTTGTGGCATATTCTATTAAAAAATTTTTTTAATGTTTATTTATTTTTAAGAGACGGGGGGGAGAGAGAGTGCGCGCGCCAGTGGAGGAGGGGCAGAGCAAGAGGGAGACAGAGAATCCCAAGCAGGCCCCGCGCTGTCAGCGTAGAGCCCAGTGTGGGCCTTGAACTCACAAACCGTGAGATCGTGACCTGAGCCGACATCAAGAGTCAGACACTTAACCGCCTGAGACAGCCGGACGCCCCATCTTGTGGTATTTCTTCAAGTACTAGATGGGGTCACAAAAGGCTGCCCGGGATGATTGTGCAGGTTGCTTACTGGCCCAGGGGTACTCAGCTCAGGAAATTCAGCTTGTGCTCCTCCCCTTCCCCTGCCTGCCAAAGCTGGGAGCCTTAGGGAAGCTCTGCCTCTGCCCGGAGGAGGCATCTTTTCTAATTTGTACACAGACCAGAGCCAGAAGGCACCCTAGTCACCTGCAGTGGGATTCATTTAGCTTAGAAATGTAGAATCAGATGGGGGTCTCAGAGAGGATCTGACCCAACATTCTTGTTGTAAAGAAGAGGAAACTAAACACTAGTCACTCACTCATTCATTCGTTCATTCACTCTTTCCTTTTTTGGACTTTTGCGGAATATCTGCTCTGACAGTTACCATCTCTATGCTCAGCAGGAGGCAGAAGTGGTCAGATGACGAGAAGGGCACAAGGCGTGGCTGGGTCAGCTGTGCTCCTGCTGACCCTGTCCTTACTTCTCGACCTCAAGGGATGCTTGGTGAGGCCCTGAAATGCCAGGCACGGTGCCAGTCTCCTCCAGCTAGCTGTTCTCTGCACTGACTTGCACCTGACCCGCGCTCCTGATCCAGCTAGGTTTGTGCAGCTGGGGACCCAATGGCCTGGGCTAAAGGGCTCGAGGCTGACTCCGATGCCTGGGCTCTGGGTCTAGCCTGCCATTAACACGTGTCGAACGCGGTCAAGCCCCCAACCATCCCTTTGTCCTCAAAACAGAAAATCGTGCCGCTTGACGTGTAAGGTTTCACCGATTCTAATCTTCTAATCGGTGGTTCTCAAACGCTGGCACCTCATCGGAATTGCTGGGGGGGCTAGTTAAAACCCAGATGGCTGGGCCTGGCCTCAGATCCTCAGACTCAGTGGCTCTGGGGTGGGACCTGTATTTCTCACAAGTTCTAGATATGCTAATACTGCTGGTCCGGGGGCCGTACTTTGAGAACCACTGCCCAACCACTGAGCAAATCCGGCTGCACGTTGGAATCACTTGGGGAGCTTTACACTGTGGACACCAAGCCCAACACCGGAGCAATTAAATCAACACCTCCGAGCGGGAGCTGTTAACACGTGAACCTCTCCCGGGGTGATTTTTATGCTCCACTAGGGACAGGAACCACTGTTCTAGAAAAGCAGCCAGGGATGTGACAGGACATTGATCGGGCAAACACATTATTTCCCTTCGGAGAAATGTCGTTCAGACCCGAGCTCAGCCTCCCATTAGCCGCCTGGCTTTGAACAGCCTCCCCGAGTCTCAGTTTCCCCTTCCGTAAGCGGGGCTCTTAGGAGCACTAAACGAAACCGCCTCGCCGTGTCTACCCTCCCCCCTTTGCTCTTGTTTCCAAGGACAGCTTGCGCATCGCTTCTGCTCGGAGGCTGTTGAGACGAGCACAATTCAATAAGCATTTATTAAAAACTCACAGCGTGCAAGACGCTGCCCTTAACGACGTGGGAATACAGAGATGATTCAGGCTCCATCCCCACTCCAAGGAGCTCAGGAGCAAATGGGGATGGTGAGGCGTGTGCCCAAAATGTAAGGCAGGATGTGACACAGGCCATGAAGGAAGCAGTCACATGAAGACTACGGTATGCATTGCATGCAAGGTCCTGGTGCGAGGCATTTTACACGACGTTTTGTTTGCTTGGTTTTTTTTGTTTTTTGTTTTGTTTTTTTTTTTGGGACACAGAGAGACAGAGCATGAACGGGGGAGGGGCAGAGAGAGAGGGAGACACAGAATTGGAAACAGGCTCCAGGCTCCGGGCCATCAGCCCAGAGCCCGACGCGGGGCTCGAACTCACGGACCGCGAGATCGTGACCTGGCTGAAGTCGGACGCTCAACCGACTACGCCACCCAGGCACCCCTTACACGACGTTTTAATTCTCCCAACAACCCATAAGGTAGAAACTGTAACACCCACTGTACAGGTAAAGAAACTGAGGCCTAAAGGAATGGTCAGTTACCTACTGTGCAAGAGTCGCTTTTTTTTTTTTCTGTTTTTTTTCTTTTTTTTTTTTTCTGCTACAGGATCCCAGAAGAGGATAACACTATTCACACGGTTAGAAAGGCTAAGAGGCTTTGTGGGGAGTGCTCAAATGTTGTGCTTTGAAGGATGTGTGGAAGTTCACTGGGTAAGGATAGAGAAGTTATCCCAGATAGAGGGATCGATATATGCAAAGGCCCGGAGGAGGGAAATCGCAGCCTCTGGAGGGGACCTGGAACTGGTTTGATTTAGCTGCAAGGCAGGCTGACAGTGGGACACGATGGGAACTAGATCCTGGTCGGAGGCTTTGTACGCTGGACTAAAGAGTTCAGATTTTGTGTCTTCAGCCATGGGGAGCCATTGAGAATTCTTGAGCAGGGGGTGGCATTATTTGGAAAAAGATTAAAGCGGTCATGGGTTATGGGGAGCCCAGGAAGGAGGGAGATGGTGACGACAAACGGTCCACGCGAGACGGTGAGGCAAATGGACGGCGGGAGGAGGGTAGGAAAGTGGATACGTGGGGAAGTGTGCTGTCGCCACATGAGGCTTCTTTGGGCATCGATCCCTATGTGCACCTGCTTATTGACTGAGTCATTCTGCACTTGAGGAGGGGCAGGGATAGGGGCAGGAGCAGGTGGGGCTCCTGGGGCCTTGCAATTCCAAGTGCAGCAGCCCTCAAGATATGATCCATGGAAATACTGGGGCGCCTGGGTAGCTCAGTTGGTTGAGCATCTGACTTCGGTTCTGGTAGGATCTCACGGTTCGTGGGTTCGAGCCCCGCGTCAGGCTCTGTGCTGACAGCTCGGAGCCTGAAGCCTGCTTGGGATTCTGTGTCTCCCTTCTCACTCTGCCCCTCCCCCGGCTTGTGCTCTGTCTCTCTCTCTCTCTCAAAAATAAATAAACATTAAAAAAAAAAAAAAGATATGGTCCACGGAGCGTGACCCGCTCAGAGTGGAGGACTGGGCTGAAGCAGAGGGCTCTTGGGCGGGCTCAGAGCTAGCCACCTGCCACATTTCCTGCATGGGAGCGGGATAACTGGCCCGATGGCCTAAGTGCTTCTGACCCCAGCCTTCCAGGTGAAACATGACACCCTGCCCGCCTCCCGCTGTTGAGCTCACAGCCTCTGTGTAGAGCTGAGCACAAACCCTCCTGGGCCGAAGCCAGTTCCTAGAAGCAAAGTCTGGATGTGCCGGGCTTGGATCCTGCCACTTGCTGGCTGGGTGACCTTGGGCACATCCCTTCGCCCGAGCCTAGATTTCACATCCTCTGTTTATTTTTTTTTTTAATTTTTTAATGTTTATTTATTTTTGAGACAGAGACAGAGTGCGAGCAGGGGAGGGGCAGAGAGAGAGGGAGACATAGAATCCGAAGCAGGCTCCAGGTTCTGACCTGTCAGCACAGAGCCCGATGCGGGGCTCGAACCCACAAACTGCGAGATCATGACCTGAGCCGAAGTCAGACGCTTAACCGGCTGAGCCACCCAGGCGCCCCTCACATCCTCTGTTTAAACACAATCAAGTAATGCACGTGCTGCGCTCTTCATCTAGTCCCTCCTCCTTCGCCTGCCTCATCTTCTCTGGTTGATGTCCCGAGAGGATCTCAAGACCACACAGGGACAAGCAGAGCAAACCGCTTTCAAGAATCAAGGTCCAAGATGATTTCAGCGTTTTTGTCACTCTGTGGACCTAGTATATCACACCCATTTTACAGGTGACACAACCAAGGCTCAGGTGAATTTCTTTAGCTGAGTACCCCTGAGTCAGTAAGCAACCTGCACAACCATACAGGGTAGCCCTTTGTGACCCCATCTAGTCCTTGAAGAATAACTAGTCACGGAAACATGACTGGCCGGGGATCAAATATTTGAGGGGCTGCAGAGGCAGGACTTGAACGCTAGTCTCTCCCCCAGTGGAGTGGGACCCTCAGTTGAGTGGCCCTCCGACCGGAGAGAAGATTGGCAGACATTCGCCAGGTCCGAGGTTCGCAAGTGATGGACAGTTCTCCGGCTGATACAAAATATGTTTTGATAGACAGCGCCGTGTCCCTTCAACGCATCACACAGTGAGAACATTCTCTCTTCAGCCTCCTGAAAGCATAAAGGAAGAAGTTTCCGTTGGGTGCTGATAGGTCTTTAACACCTCTCCAAACTTCGCCAGTCTTCCTTTTCCACTGAGGGCACATCTCAAGCCTTGGTATGCCGGTTTCCAGCTAGAATTTAATAACGTTCGTTTGTTTTCATTGTGTTTATTTTTATTCTACCTTCTATTTTTGGCAAGTGATACTGGCTTCCCATTTAAGGCAGTGATATAACGATCCTCTAAAAAACGTGTTGGCGGGGAGAGTTGGGCCTTGGATTTAAGAAAATACGAAGTAGTAAGTGGTGCATAGATATGGCAATGAGAATGATTGATGTCTTGCCCCAGTTCCAGGCGGGGAGAATGCAGGTGAGGGACGCACCGCCCAAGGCACCCGGCGCATCCCCGCGGGGCTCTCTCTACAGTGCTCTCCCAGACCCGCACGCGCCGACCTCCACTCAGGCGCGCGCGAGGCCAAGGCGACTCCGCGGCTCCTCCGGGCGGCACGTGCGGGTCCACGAGCCATCCCGCAGGGTCCCGCGATCTCGGGCACGAGGTGGCGGCGGCTCGGGGCGGGCGGGCTGGGCACCCGGCAAAGCACCTGGGCATTTCCGCGGTGGAGGAGCGCGCGGGAGTCCTGGAGCGCGGGCTGGGGACCCCGGGCGGCTGGCTGGGGGGGGACCCTCGCGGGCCACCTGCGGCCGGCAAGGGGTGCGTGTGCATGCGCGCGCAGACACCAGCCTCGCAGGCAGATGCCGCCTTCCGGTCACGGTGCGCGTCCCCGGCCGCCCCACCAGCGGCCCCGACCCCACGCGCCCGGGCACGCGGAGCGCCAGACTGCGGCGACCCGGCGGCCGCGGGAGGGGCGGGCGGGGCGGGGCCAGGCCGCGGGACCCGCCGCCCATTGGCCGAGCGAAGTGCCGGGGGCGGGGCGCCGGGGAAGGCGGGCGAGCGGGCTCCGGCAGGCTGAGCGGGCGCAGGGCGGCTGGACTGGCTGCTCGCGGGCCGCGGAGGGGGCGGGCGGACCCTGAGCGAAGGGTCCACCGAGGCACGCTCCGAAGTCTGATCTGGGCTTCTGCCCCTGGGTGTGCCACCGCGAGCCTCGGCTGCCACCGCTTTCCTGGGGGCGGGGGGGGGGGGAGGGCATTGACCTCGCCCTGCGGGAGAGAGGGGCGTTCGCCTCCGGGAGAGGGAGGGAGGGAGGAGCTAGGGCCCGCAGAAAGTTCGCCTCCTCTGAGGGCCGGAGGAGGTGAAGTGGGAGGAGGAGCGGGTTTCAGGCTAACTCGGAGCTACGTGCAAAACCTTGGGGCGGCGTTCAAGGCCCCCTCCCACACGCGCGCGGAGCCGAGCGCCCTGCTCCTCCTCCGGCTGCTGGCGTAGCCTCGCCGGGAGAAGGGAGCCGTTCCTCTGGCGCGGGGACAGCTGCAGAGCTGCAGGCAGAGGAGGAGGCCGCGGCGAGACGGGCAGCACCCCCAACCCGAGCGAACCCCTTTGGTGCGGGCGGAAAAGGTGGCATAGGCGGCCAGCACAGGTTCGCCCACTCGGGACGCGCACTCCCGCACGCACCCACACACCGCCAAAGGACCCTCCAGGAGTGTCTGAGGACCGTCTTTAAGCCCCGGGTCGTCCCTACCACCCTCCCCCAGCCCCGGAGACCTAGGCGGGGACCCCGGGATCGGACGTCCCCGCGCCTCCGGGCACCTGGCTCAGCAGGAGTCCCCCGGGTCGGGGCAGGGCGGGGTCGGCAGCGGCGAGCCCGAGCCCCCCCGGCGCCCAGGCCCCTCGGAGCCCTCAGAACCCACCCATGGGGTACCGGCTCCCCGCGTCCCCTCGCCCGGCCGCGCCCAGCTTGGCGCCCCCAGCCGCGCAGAGGAGGAGCCCGGCGCAGTGACCCGGGAGCCGCTGCAGGAAGCCTCGGCGGCGGCGGTGGCGGCGGCGGCGGCGGCGGAGGCTGGAGAGGCAGGCGGTTCCCCGCACCTCCAGGCGCTTCCAGGCAGCCCTCCAAGCCGTGCCAGAGGCCCGGCTGGCCATTCTCAGGTAGGAGAGAGACCCCAACAGAACTGGGGGGCTGGCTGAAGTGGGGGAAGCCAGAAAGAAAGGTTGGAGGCTTGTGGGGGGGGGGGCGGGGAGGACTAGAGGAAGCTTTACATGACCAGGGACAGTTAAACCGATCGAGCACCTACTGTGTGCCGGGATCATAGGCAACTTTACATATCTAGAGCAAATGATACTAGTTGAGCACCTACTATGGGTCCGGCTGAGTGCTAGGCCCTTTACTTCTCCCTGGTAGGAAAGACTTAACTAAGCTTCTACTATGTGCTAGATGTGTAGCTGGGAGCCTTCCGTTTAAGGGACCTAGAGCAATAGCCATTTAAATACGAGGACACTGAGGCTCAGGGAGGAAGTGGCACTTAACCTTCCCCAAACACTCCCACCCCCTTCCTGAGCTGGCTGCTGCCTGTGGACCTGGATGGAGCTCCCTGGTGCCCCCCCCCCCCCCCCCCCAGCCCTGGTGAGGACTTCCTTTGAGGAGGGAAGATTAAGCAATACCTTCCTAGTTCGGCATGTCTTGAGCTTTTTGGGGGGTTGGTGCAAGGAGCGAGTTCCCTGAGTGATTCTTTTCCCTGGAAGTGTGTCCAGCATTCGGCTGGCCACAGGGCCTCCAAGTACCTCTGAGGGGCTCTCTCTGCCTTCTCCCTTTGCCCCGCTTCCTTGGAGGATAACAAAGGATGTTCTGGATTCCTGGCAGGTCGGAGGCCAGGCTGGGAAGGGGCAGCCGGCTCAGGAGCCCATGATTCAGGCTTGCAGTGACGAGGCAGGGTCCCCCAAGACCTCTGCCTGCATTCCAGTCCTATGCCACCTGGCTGTTCCACCTGGCCCCTTGAATGCCTAGAGGAGGTGCCTCAAAGGAACCCACTTGTCAGGAGCTGTATTAGCCTCTAGACTTCTCGCTGAACAATCCGGGCCACACTCCGGGTTTGTTTCTGCAGTTCCCAGTTGATAGATGACCAGCCCCACCGGCCCAAACCATTTGCTGAGCTGGTGAGAGGCAGGGCTGGTCTGCCGGAAGCTGACGGCCTGCCTGTTTTCTGCCACCCCGAGCTGCCAAGGGTGATGGGGTTGGCTTTGCAAAGCCCCCAGGACACCCCTCAGTGTGGGGATGGGAGCAAGTGGATAACGTGTCCGTCCAGAGAGGCTGGCATGTGTGCTAATGGAGGAGGCTTGAGGTGTGTGGGAGGGAGAGGGGGAGCACTGGTTCTGTGAACAAGCTTTGGGGTCCCCCCGGGGAGAAGGACACGTCCAGACTCCTGTCCTGATGTCCTCGTCCATCTGATCCCCTCCATCTTCCAGGCAGGCCCTAAAGGGAGAGGTTTGGGGGAGAAGAAGGGGGTGCACCCACAGATGCATCGGCTAGGAGCCGGCTGGGCAGGGTTTGGGGGTGAGTCCTGGGCAGAATGCCTGCCCCCAGCTGTCTGCAGGGAGGGAGAGGGAGTGGGTGTATAATAGGCCTCAGGGGTCATTCCTCTGCCTGACGCCAGCTGAGGCTTCCCTGAGTCAGGCACTGTTTTGAGAAAAACTGGTTTGGGCCAGGGGGTAGGTTTTTATAGAGGTAAGAGCCCAGGCTTTGGAGCCCATCAGCCTAATTGTAATCCTGGCCTGGCCGGTAATCTGTGTGAGTCAGCCAGGCCGACCCCCAGTGTGCCCATCAGTTAGTAGACTGATGCTGGTCTGCTCTTCACGGGACCGTTGTGAAGTCATTGGAACAAGGAACACGAAGTGCCCGGCATGATGGGAGCCCGCCTGGCTGTTCCCCCGGGGATTGTGGAGGGGGGGGGGGCTGTTCCTGACAAGTGGGGTTCCACCCCATCCCTGGTCTGGGACTTTCTGGCCCCCCCCCCCCCGCTGGGTGCCCTTCGAATGGCCCCGGGCTGGGGTCAGCTGAGTGACCCAGAACTTGCATTTGGGTCCTTGTGCTGCTAGCGGTCCCCATTGACCACTCTCTGAGCCTCCAGGGTTGGGCTCTAAATTCTGGAAGGGCCCTTTGATCTCGGATGCCCACCTGCTTCTCACTGGGCGGCCCCGGCTGAGGGTGCAGGGAGGAGAGAAGCCAGGCCCACAGCTGCCCACAGTGCCTCCTCTGGGGCAGGAGAGGGAGGGAGGATGCGGGGGCGGGAGGTGGAGCCCACGGAATCGCTGTCACCTGGCGTCCAGGTGTCTGGGTGCCTCACACAGCCCCACGTGGCTGAGGCCATGTGAAGAGTCACAGTCTCCTCTTGGAGAAGAAAGCCGTGTTTCCCTCTCTCTTTGCCTCTTTCTGATGCCTTGTCTCCTCCCTGACTCTCTGCCTCTTCTCTCTGACTTCAGGCCCATCCAGGCACTGATATGCGCACATCTGTACCAGGAGCCCCCGGGGCTAGAGGCTGGGCAGGCGGTGATGGAGACCAACATTGTCCCTGGGGGCTGCTGGCCTCCTTCCCTGTCTGTCTAGACAGAGGTGATCACCAGCAGAGTCAAGTTCCCCGCAGAGGGGCTAGGGAGGGGGCTGTCGTGGAAAAGAGGCGTGGGGCCTCTTTCCCCCCATCTCTGAAGGCCCAGGCTGCCTTGCCAGCCCCAGAGGACACGGAGAAGCCTTCACTGCTCTTGGTCTTGCGGCCTCCCTGTCCCCACCGCGCGCCCATGGGTGTGCCCGGGGCACCGAGACCCTCCTCAGCACCGCACCTGGGCCAGCCAGGTGGGAGGAGGAAGAGGGAGAAGGCCTCAGAAGGAGGTTTCGGGTGAGCTCCAGAGGCAGACCCACTTGCTTCATTCATTCATGGCTCATTTATTGAGCACTTGCTGTGGACAGGGCACCAGAATCCCGTGGGATAAATGGAAAGAGGGCCGCGGGTGTGAATTGGGGGGAGGGGGATGTGGGGATCTTCGCCTCGGAGTCACTGTCCTGGCTCCCTTATGAACTACAGAGCCCACTCATGTAGACCTTTAAGCTTCAGGGTCCTTATTTGTGAAATGGGCAGGTAATCTCTTCCCCGTCGGTAGGTGGTGAGGAGACGCCATTGCATGGGGCACACCGCCTGGGGTCAGATCTCTCTTTGCTGGTTACTGGCTGTGTGACCATGAACAAGTTAACTAAACTTCTCTGTGCCTCAGTAACTTCCTCTGTAAACTGGGGTAACACCACCTACCTTCTGGGGTTCCTGAGGGATGGAACAACTTATTCCACGCTCAGCACTTAGAACGCTGTGGCCTCTGTTGACTGCGCGGTAAATGTCAGCTACCCTGATTGTCCTGTACTTAGCACAGTACTTGGCACACGGCAGGGGCTGGGCTAATGGTGATGGTCACAGCTCCAGGCTCAGGGTCAGCGGTGTGCTGAGTGGGCTTATTGTGTGTGCACCTCTTTGCGATTCATTCATCGAGGTCCTCTTGGTAGCTTGGAATTGGCCGTGGTGGGAATGCGTATGCCACAGAGATTGACAAACACTGCCAATAAGAGCTTCTTAAAAAGATACTTTTGAGAGCTGGTTTACTGCACAGTGGCTCTCAGTGGGGCAGGGCGAGCGGATACAGATGCCTGAATGCCCTGCACAGGACGTTTGCCAGGGGGTCTCTCCACCTCCAGTCTCTTAGGATAATGGCAGACATAGAACATTATGAGGTTGGAGAGAGCCTTGGGGTAAGTGGGTGCGGCATTCTAGGCTACTGCGCTGGGGCAGCCAGAAAGGGGGGGTGGGGACCAGCTGTAGGTAGCATGTACAGCTCCCTGTGCACATGGAGAAAAAGGTGCCTCCCCTGGGCAGATGAACTCCACAAAGACAGCCCTCCCCTTTCCCTCACACTGGGTGCCTTGTGCAGTGCCCAGCCTGCACAACCGTGCGTGGCAGTGGCTGAGGGCAGAAGGGATCGCTACTCCAGCAGGCCTGTATCCACTTCTAGTTCCTAGAGAGGGGAGGGATTCCTGTTGGGGTGGGGCAGGGAGCGAAAAGCCTTCTGAGAGGAGGTGATATTTGAGCCAGGCCCTGAAACATGAAGAGAAGAGGGTGTTCTGGCAGAGGGACTAGCATGAGCTAAGAATTGGAGGCAGATCTCAGCAGAGCTCCAACAGAGCGATGGGCTCGGGGATTCTAAGGGGATTCTGGTGGGTGCTGACATAGGAAAGGAGGGTGGCGGGGCCGGGACTGGCCTCTGGGGGCTTATTTATGTTCCATTTGGGCTTTGGAGCTGGGATCCAGTTCAGCCTCTTCCACAAGCCCAGGAAGCTCCCATAGAAAGTTCTGGGTAGCCCTGGGAGCTCTGAGGCACTTGAGCCGTTCCTGGGTCGTTTCTCTGGCCCACGTCCCCTAGTCTAGATCTCTGGGTCTCCTGGCAGTAAGCAAGTTCCCAGGGGCTGGGGGTGAAATCGCTGGGCCCTGGGTGGGTGGGGAGGATGTGGTCTGGACATGGCCTTTCCCCGTTTCTGGGAAGGCTGAAAGGCCACAGCCCGCCGGGCCCAAGAAATGCTCTCTAGCGCCAACTCCAGGTCGTGCCCTGGAGTCACAGCTCCTGGGAGGCCCGAGTTGGAAAAGGACCGAAGGACCAGGGAGAGGTCAGGTTCTAGCAGGAGTTACTTAACATTTTGCCACCTCAGCGCGGGCCACAGCCCTGTGAGCGGAGTCCCTTTTACGGCTGGGAAAAAGTAACTCCCAGGGAACTTAAGCTCCTTGCCCACGAGCAATAGCGAACGGGCGGTAAAGTGAGGAATCGGGCCCCAGCGGTTCCGGGCCGGAGTCAACAAAGGGTGAATGGCCGCAAGGGTGACCGAGGGCACGCGTGAGGGGGGTGAATGAGGAGGAAGGAGGCCTCAGAGGGCACGAACAAACGAGCGGGCAGAGCTGCTAGGCCCCTTAGAGACGCCCGAGTCTAACGCCCCCGTCTTACAGACAGAAGACGGACGCCCAGACAGGAGCCGCGCAGAGGAGGCCAAGGCCGCCAGCAAGAGGCTGCAAGGCCGGGTCCAGGGCCTCCTGACACCCGCTCCCCGCTCTGTGCCGCAGTCCCGAGCCATGATGAAGACCCTGTCCAGCGGGAACTGCACGCTCAGCGTGCCCGCCAAGAACTCGTACCGCATGGTGGTGCTGGGCGCCTCGCGGGTGGGCAAAAGCTCCATCGTCTCCCGCTTCCTCAACGGCCGCTTCGACGACCAGTACACGCCCACCATCGAGGACTTCCACCGGAAGGTCTACAACATCCGGGGCGACATGTACCAGCTGGACATCCTGGACACGTCCGGCAACCACCCCTTCCCTGCCATGCGCAGGCTGTCGATCCTCACAGGTGGGTGCCGGGGGCGGGCGTGCGCGCTCGGCAGCGGACCGCGTGCGGACGGAGCGCGTGGCGTGTCCGCCGTCTGCAGTGAAGCTCCCAGCAGAGCCCCCTCGTGAGGGTCAGAGAGGTGTCGCCGGGCAGGTGGTCGAGCTGGGGCCCAGATTCTGCGCCGTGTGGCCGTGGACCGAGTACCCGTGACCGTGGTGGCACCTTCCAGATTGGGAGCCGACACAGGCAGGCACTGGGACGGTCCCTCTCCGGGGAACAGAGGGGCTGCTGCCTTCCTCCTGCAGGAGGTGGCCCCGCAGGACTCCGGGGCCTGTGGTCAGTCTGCTGGGCTCGGGTCTGTTGACACCCCAGGCCCTTGCTGCCTCTCAGAGCGGTAAAGGCAGGACCGGGGCAATGGCCAGAGTGATGCTGGGGGCTCGGCAATGGTCACGGGAATGGTGGTGGCAATAGCTAACACGTACTGCGGGCTGTGTGCCTGGGCCTGTTCTTACGGCTTAGCATGGATTTATTTCATCCTCACAATTAACCTAGGAGACGGGTCTTTTGCACTTTGCAAGTGGGAAAAGCGACGCCCAGAGAGGTTAAGCTACTCCAGGCGGTAACACAGGTGGTCGGTGGCAGTCTGGTGCTTATTCTCTACCACTAAACTGTCCTGTAGTCTTCTGGCCCTACTGGGAACACTGGGGTGGCCAGAGAGATTGTCAGGGATTAAGGGGGCAGGTGGAGAGGTGGGACCTGGCCGATGCTCGCCTTCCTAAGGCGGTTTCACGCGGTGGCCAAGAGGGCAGCCCGAAACCCGTCTGCCTGGGGCGGTTGCTTCCCAGTTTTATTCCTCTGGGCAAGCAACTTTCTCTCTTTGTGCCTCGGTTTTCTCTCTGTAAGAGCCGCACATCAGCACCCACCCCACAGGCCACTGTGGAAATGAAGTGAGTTAATACAGCAAACGTGCTTGCTGAACAGATAGTGAGTGCTCAATAAACAACAGTCGTAACCCAGCATTTACAGAGTGCCTGCTATGGGCTACGTAGTCATTTCCTTTTCTTTTTAAAACGTTTTAATGTTTATTTTTGAGAGAGAGAGACAGAGACAGAGCATGAATGGAGGAAGGGCAGAGAGAGAGGGAGACACAGAATCCGAAGCAGGTTCCAGGCTCTGAGCTGTCCGCAAGAGCCTGACGTGGGGCCCGAACTCAGGAACCGTGAGATCATGACCCGAGCCGAAGCCGGACACTTAACCGACTGAGCCACTCGGATGCCCCAACTCAGCCATTTCCTAAGCATCCTTCTCCCATGGCTGGGCAGTGATGCAGGGAAGGAATGAGCAAGTACCCCTCTAGCCATCACTAAAATAGCCCCCCACATCGAGATGCTTTTGCACCAAGAAACCCGTGCTGTGCGGACTCCTCCCCCAACACCCTGGCCAAGCCCTGTCCTTGAGCACCCTGGGCAGATGGCTTCTTCTTGCGGGCTGTCCTTGCTGACCGTCTGACCCAGATCACATTTCACCCCCCACCCCGTGGTTTGGAGAGGCACTGTGTGGATGGAAGGAGCCCTGGGTTGACCTAGGTTCCAGTCCTGGCTCCACCACGGCTTACCTGTGTGACCCGGGGTCCGATTCTCGGTCTCCTTGGCTGTGCAACGGGCATAAGCTTGCTTCCCCTGCGGTGTGGCTGTGGGGACTGAAGGAAGGCACTGGGGACACTTCCAACACGTGGAGGTCAGCTCTCCTTGCCTTGGGGAGGGGACCGGGTGCCCGCTGATGTCACAAAGGCTAACACCAGAGGGAGGGAGAGCCATGTGGAGCAGGACCACGTGTGTATTTCCAAAATTAATTTTGAATGACACAAATAATATGCAAACACACCCTCCTATAAACCCGAATAAGCCTAAAAAGCCCCCTTGACCTGTGTCCCCAGCTCCAGGCTCCTGTCCCCTCTCTGGAAGTGGCCCACCCCCTCAGTCTGGTGGGGACTGTTCTGGACCCCACCCCCCCCTCCATGAACACACTGACCTTTACACTTGTATCCTGTTTGTAATAGGGAGTATTTTCGCCCGTCTCTTTTGAACGCGCACTTATCATTCGGAACACATCTGTCTGCCGCTTGCTTTTTTCACTCACCAGCTCGTGCCTCATTTTCCAACCTGGTGCAGAAGGAAACTCTGAAAGCCATTAATTCTGCCGCCAGCTCTCTTTCCAGCTGCCAGCCAGGCTGCCTCTGAAGCTTGGCATTGCAGCCTTGCATTTGAATATGTCAAGGCCGCCGAGTCCTCAGGGGCCCAGGATTAGCCTAATGGGACGGGGTTGGCATCCCAGGCAGAAACGGTCGCCAGGCCTGGGGCTGCCTTTTGCAAGCACCTCTCTAAACAGCCCACACCCCCCATTCCTTCCATCCCATTCACACCCATTCGCCCAGCTTTATGGACACCCACTGTGTGCGGGGCCCTGGGGGACGAGGACGCAGGTGACACTGTCTCCCTCTGCTCCAGAGCTCTTGGTGAGGGGCATTCCCACTGGCCGGAGCATGGTTCCGAATGTGGCATGCGCTGTTATGGCGGGACAAATGCCGTGCTCTGGGGGTCCGCAGAAAGGAGGCAGCTGTGCTTCCAGAAGGGAGAATGGCCGGATTCTCCTCTCCAGACGCTGGGCCAGTCGCCGACCCCCCTGAGCCTCAGTTTCCTCGTCTGGGAAACAGGGATTTGGGCATCTCCCCCCGGGTTCTTATGAGTTGAAGCCAAAGTTCAGAGAAGGTGCTTTGGGTGTGAGCTTGTGATCCCTGTAGTAAGTTTTAACAATTGGGATGTGGGCACTGCCTGTGCTCTCCCTGGCTCCCCAGCCACCTCCAAATTGCCCGTTTCAGACCCAGGGACCCGTCTTGAGTGATGCAGCGAGTGGAAGTAGGGACCGCCTGGGTCTTGGAGGCTAGCGCTCATTGGTCCATGATTTATTCAAGAAGCAGGGAGCATCTCCGTGTGCCAGGCACCGGCCGGGTGAGGATAGAAGCAGGTCCGAATCTTGGCCTGGCCACATTCATGCTGTGTGACCTTGGGCCCTCTCTGAGCCCCTCTCTGCTCACCGACACCAGGAAGGTAACGAAAGCCCCCTCAAGGAGGTTTTGGGAGGAGCCGGGGAGGAACCCACGCTGGCATGTTCTGATTGTCCTCTCCATACCTAAGACCTCTGAGGACGGGCCACACTCCATTCAGTATCCTGTGAAAAGCCCTGCCGGGAGGCTGTATTTCATCCCTGTGGGACAGATGGGGAAATGAAGGTTCAGAGAGGCCGTGGGACCCGCTCAGGGCTGCGTGGCCAGTAAGTGGCGGGGGCAGGATGTAAGCCTAGGCCTGACTGGTGCCAGTGCTCTGAGTTCCTGCGATGTGTCAGGCGCTATCCAGGCCCTGGGGATGTGCACTGAACAAGTCGGGCAAGACCCCTGCTGTCATGGAAATTGTATTTATTATGATAACTCTAACACAGTCTGCATGAATTCGCAAGCCACTCACCCCACGGCCAGCTCTGCGGGGAACTGTAGGGGGAATTAACTGCGTTGTGCCACACGTTAGCTCATGTGCCCTTGGTCAAGGGCTTTAACCCTCTGGGCCTCAGCCTCCCGCTCTGGAAAATGGGGAGAGGAGTGACTCCCCCATAGACTCACTGGGAGGGCGGAGTCAGTGAGGGGAGGGGCGGTGGGGGTGGGGGTGGGGCGGCCTCACCACCTGGGGTCCCTCTCCCCGCAGGGGATGTCTTCATCTTGGTGTTCAGCCTGGACAACCGGGAGTCCTTCGACGAGGTCAAGCGCCTCCAGAAGCAGATCCTGGAGGTCAAGTCCTGCCTGAAGAACAAGACCAAGGAGGCGGGGGAGCTGCCCATGGTCATCTGCGGCAACAAGAACGACCACGGCGAGCTGTGCCGCCAGGTGCCCGCCACCGAGGCCGAGCTGCTGGTGTCGGGGGACGAGAACTGCGCCTACTTCGAGGTGTCGGCCAAGAAGAACACCAACGTGGACGAGATGTTCTACGTGCTCTTCAGCATGGCCAAGCTGCCCCACGAGATGAGCCCCGCCCTGCACCGCAAGATCTCCGTGCAGTACGGCGACGCCTTCCACCCCCGGCCCTTCTGCATGCGCCGCGTCAAGGACGTGGACGCCTACGGCATGGTCTCGCCCTTTGCCCGCCGCCCCAGCGTCAACAGTGACCTCAAGTACATCAAGGCCAAGGTCCTTCGGGAGGGCCAGGCCCGTGAGAGGGACAAATGCACCATCCAGTGAGCGGGAGGGACGCCGGGGTGGGCGCTTGGGCGGTGCCTTCCGGGAACTGTCCCCCCCCCCCCCGCGCCTGCTGCCCGTGCCCCCCGCCCCCGACGAGACCCCAGTGGCAGTCGCGTTCGAAGGCCTCCGGCTCCAGACCGGGGCACCCCAGCCTCTGACCTCTGTGTGTTCTGCCTCCTCGCCGCTTCCCTCTGATTCTGCTTTTTTCGAGGTGCCCCCCCCCCCTCCCCCGGCGCATTTAGCCCCTCCCCGCGGGGACAGGTCACTGCGGGGCTGGGGACAAGGGTGGGAGACATCCGGACTTGTGCCGGTCCCCAAGTCAGAGCCTTCTCGTCCTTGGGGTTGGAGGAAACGCTGACGCGGGAGGGGCCGGAATCCCTACGCGGACGGAGCCTTCTGGAACGGTCGCGGGTGGAAACGACTCCCGGGATCTCCGCCGTGCTGCTTGAGACCCCAGACTCTCGCCCTCTCCGACTCAGCTGTTTGGGCCCCTGCCCCCAGGGTGGCCCCCAGCCGTCCCGGTCGGTCGGGGACGTGAGCCAGCGGCGGCTGTGTGTGTGAAGAGGGGCGTGGCCACGTCTCCCGGCCCACGGCCGTCCGTCTGGCGGATGCCTCGTCTGCTGGTTGTGTGTTGCTAATCGTTGTCCTGTAAAAGCTACTGACGCCTCGTTGGCCAGACACCCGCCCAAGTTAGACCCACCGCCTCTGCTGGGGATGCCTTCCTCCCCCTTCCCAGACAGGGTTCCCCGTGGCCTGCCTGCAGCTGGACACTGCCCTCGATAATGAGCTTCACAATTTACATTTGCACGGGGCAGGGGATTGGGGGGGGGGGGCAGGCTGGGGCTGCTTCTCCTGCCCCCATTTTGCAGAGGAGGTGGCTGAGACTCGGGGGGGGGGTAGGTGACATGTCCCAGCGCCGCCCCCCCCCACCTCCCCGTACCCCCCACGCTTCACCTCGTTCAGGGCAGGACTCTGCCTAGAACCACGCCGTCTTCTACTGTGCTCGTTCCTCAAGCATTTATTGAGCGCCTGCCGGGTGCCGGGTCCACTGTGTGCTAGGAAACAAAGAGGATGAGCAGTGCACTTTATGACCCCGAGGCCAGGCCCATCCCCAGCCTCTCGGCCTGTTCCCCTTCACCCGCATGGCCTGTACCCACCCCTGCTGCCCGTCTGTCTCGTGCATTTGGAGCTTTTGCGGTGGGGGGGGGGGGGGTGCTGCAGGTGCAGCTGGGAGCCAGAGCTGAGCCCGGAGAGGTAGGTGGAAAGCTCCTCGTGGGGCTTTCCCTCTTGTCTGGCGCTGGACTGCTGCGTCCTGGGTGTGACGGGATTGGAGCCCGTTGACCGAAGGCCTGTCGTCAGCTCTTAGCAAGTACGTTTTGTGTCTTAATCTCCTTTAAAATATTGAGATTTAGGGCTACAAGGAACCTTAGCGATCACCTAGTGACTCTTTCTGAGGCCCAGAGAGGGTGAGCAACTCGCCCCAGCTCACACAGCAAGTCTGTGAGCGGCAGAAGCAGGGCTAAGTCTGGGCGTTCGGCACGCACCCCGAGGTGCCCCCTCTCCTGATGCTCCCTCTGCCCTTGAGGCCTTCAGAGGATGGAGGTGTCTTCCCCGAGCCTGTCTCTAGATGGGTCTTTGAGGGCTCCTGTAAGTTCTGTGTACACGCCCACGTTTGTCTACATGCACCCGTGTGAACACCGAGATGTGCGTGTGCCCCGACTCCAGCTCTGCGTACCCGCTGCCTCCACCCTGCCACCTGCCGCTCAGGTCAGCGGCTCTGACCCTGCTTCTGTGCCCTCGCCCAGCCCCGGCCTGAGCCCTCCCAGCGGACTGGGTACCGTGGCCAGGGCAGGCGTGTGACCTGGTCCCACCCAGTGACGCCCCTGCTGCCCCACATCTCTGTGTATGCTACCAATTAAAGTGGGTTTGTTTCTAAGCTGTGTCCTTGACCGTGTGTATTTTTCTGTATTTCCAAGGGGCGGCGTGTCTCTTCCTCCAACCAGAGCTGGCCTTTTCCTCCCTGGAACGCACCTGCCTGCTGCCCTTGCCCAGGCGTCAACGCTGAGTTAGTCCTCAAGTTTAAATACGTGGGGAGGGGGCACCCCAAGACAGGAGGTTGTGCACCTGTCTTGGCCCTGCCCTTCTAGGTCTTCTGGGGGGTGTATGCTGAGCTGTCGGTGTCCCTCGAGAGGGGTGGCGGGGTCAAAGACACCCCCCGCCCCCATGGTTCATCAGCCTCCGGGGGCCACCGTATCTGAATTCCATGCAACTCGTCTTGAGCATTCATTTTGCCTCAGGGAACATTTGGAACTGTCTGGAAACATTCATTTTAAGTTTATTTATTTATATCGAGAGAGAGAGAGAGAGTGTGTGTGTGCAGGAGGAGCAGAGAAAGAGAGAGAGAGCAAATCCCAAGCAGGCTCCGCACTGCCAGGACAGAGCCCGATGCAGGGCTTGAACTCACGAACCGTGAGATCGTGACCTGAGCAGAACTCAAGAGTTGGATGCTTCACCGACTGAGCCACCCGGGTGCCCCTGGAAACATTTTTGAATCATCAAGACTTGGGTGGAGGGCTGCTAGCATCTAGTGGGTAGAGGCCAGGGGTGCTGCTGAGCACCCCCGTGTCCAGCTCAGCAACCCCATCATAAAGACTTATCTGGCCCCAAATGTCAGTAGTGGGCAGCCTCAGTTGGGACAGTTGGTCCCGGAGGCCAGGACATAGCCCAGGTGGTTGATTTGATGTACAACTTTATGGACAGAATTTAATAGACGCCGGGCAAGCAGAGCGAGCCTCGTGTGAGACGAGGCAGGTTGTGGGCGGGGACAGGGGTCGAGGGACAGGGACAAGGTCTCATCCCTGTGCCACCCTGAACCTGCCACCTTAGGCCATGATTTTCCCTGGCCGGGAGGAAGAGGAGGGAATCAGCCATGCACCTGCCGTGTCTCACGCCGCCCTCACGTTTTCCAGCCCCATGAGAAACATCTCCCCTTGTCCACCCTTTCCCAGCCCTGGTCTTTGTAGAGGAGACAGGCCAACACCATCTCCTGCATCGCAGGCCGGTGCTAGATGGTAAGAGCTGGTGGGGAAGCAGCTGGGCACAGCAGAGCAAGCCTTCCCGGGGCGGGGTGGGAGGGGTGTGGCTAGAGCCTGGACCACCTCCGCTCTCTCCCCCGACTGGCGACTGTAAGTCACGTCCTTTCCCCCTTCCCCCCCCCTGCCCCCCCTGCTGGCTCCGATATCCTCGTCTCTAAATGGGAGGTGGGATCAGGGCAGTTGGACCAGACAACACGCGACCAGCCCCTTGCAACCCTATGTTCTCTGCAAGAAGGAATTAATATTCCTATTATGTAATCCACAGCATTCCGCTCATTGCTAAATAGAACACGCTTGCTCCAGCCCCGGCCCAGCCCGCTCCCCGCACCCCCCCAGGCTCACCCTGGGATGGGGTTAATGATCACCGGGCTGGCTGTGGCAGAGAAGGAGACTTGCCCGATGCAAGAGAGGGAGAGAGGGTACAACGGGATTGTAGGAACATTCCCCCACAGTGAAACCATTTACAGACAAGCACAGGACAGCCAGCTTAGCTCCTGACCTCGCGAAGGGAGCCCTGGGAATCTGATTTCAGAGAATTCTGCGCTGCAAACTCTAAGTACTTAGTCTGTTCTGCCTCCCTGAACCTGTCACTTACTCAGAAGAAAAACTTCAGTCTGGGTCACGGCTTGGTGGGGCTGCTGGAAAGCCAGCTGGGGCTCAGCAGCAAAGGCTGCTGGGAACAGGGGTAGGGACAGAGGGCTGGCCTTTGTTGAAGACCTACCGTGCACAGGGTGCCGTGCTCAGTCTGTTACCTGCACCCACTTACTGGATCCTCGTGGCAAAGCTATGTGGAGGGATTATGACTCCCTTTCTACATACCAGGGAACCGAGGCTCAGAGAGGCGAAGCCACTTGCCCGAGGTTGCACAGCTGTGTGGGCAGAGCTGAGCTAGAATCCACGTCTGATTGCAAAGCATGTTTTCATAACTGAGTTGGCTGAGGGGCTGCCCTCCAGAGGGAGAGAGGCTGGAGGGTTGAGGTCCGTCTGAACATAGTTCAGCAGCCTTGAGCAGATGTCATCACAGGGAGTAAGATACTCTGCGGCTCATCGCAAAAGGCTCAGCCCCTGTAATAGAAGAGCTTGACTTCTGTTTCATGGAAAAGTCCACCAGCGCCCGAGGGCGGCTCTGCTCCACAGGCCGTTCGGGCATCCAGGTTTCAGGCCGCCCCATCTCTTGGACCAGGCCACCATCTGTAAGGTCAGAGCCACCACCACATTCAGGTTCAGCCAGAGGGGATAGGGGAAGAGAGCGCCGAAGATACATGTCTGCGGCTTTCGGGGGCCTTGGACGCACCCCTCCCTCTCCCTTCTGCTGGCCACGCACACCTGTGAGGAGGGCTGGGACAGACAGCTCCTTGCCAGGTGGCCCCGCGTCCAGTAGCAATCCTCACGGAGACACGGGAGACGCAATCCTCACGGAGACACGGGAGACGCAATCCGTCTGGCCAGCTAACGGGCCACCCAGCACCCTCCCGCATCGGGTCCAGGCCTCGGGACGCCGTGTGCGCCCGACCTCACTCAGGAAGCGTCTCCACCTTCCCTGCTTCCTTAAAGCCGATCTGGGCTTTATTCTCCCCTGTCCCTCGATGAAAACGCATCCATACCAAAGGCACTTCAGGTGGCAAATACAGCCTCAGTTACAAATCCCTGGTCCCTGTGATGACGGACATTTCAGTCTTTGATCAAAGGAAAGACCTTCCCTCCCACCCCCAGCGGTGGCCTGCTCGCACACAGAGGTCGGAATTGAGGGAGACAAGGACGGGCAGGTTCTCCTCTCTTTACTCTCTGGCTTCCCTTTTTGCTAATTCCAGTTTCTCTCTCCTCGGTCCTTGGGAGGTGGGTCTGGTAGGGGTGGGGGGAGGAGGTCAGAGGAGCAGGGAGGTTCTTGCGTGCCTGGCACTGTGGTGTCGCGGTAAGACAGCGTCATGCTCGGAGCATGTTTCACATGTTTCACAATGATATTAAAATCGCAGGCATAGTTTCGTAGATTTTTCCGAGACCATCCCACCATCCCTGGCAAGGGCTCACCTGTGGGCATCTTGGTGTAGGTCTGTGCATCTTTGTTTGGATTGCTTGCTAGGTCCTTCCGCAGCCTCTAGGAATGGTCTTTTTTTTTTTTTTTAAGTTTACTTATTTATTTTGAGAGTGTGTGTGTGTGTGTGTGTGTGCAAGTGGGGGAGGGGCAGAGAGAGGGAGACAGAGAGTCCCAAGCAGCCTTTGCACAGTCAGCACGGAGGCTGGTTTGGGTCTCGAACCCACAAACCCGCAAACCACGAGATCATGACCCGAGCCAAAGTCGGACACTTAACCCCCTGAGCCACCCAGGCGCCCCACCTCTAAGAATTTTCTAATACCTGTCGGTTTCCTGTGCTGAGGCCTCTTTCCTCCAGGGTGCTCTCTCGGTCGGGGCTCACGCTCTCTTTCCCAAAACACCTTCTCACGGTGGACTCTTTCATATCATTGACATAGGTCGGAATTATGAGTCAGGCAGCTGGTTCTTGGCCGTATGTGTGGAGACTTTTGCCTTTGGTTTGGCACCTGGCTTTGGAATCTGAGATCAGTCTTGTTGGGTCTCAGCAGAAATGAAGAGAGAAGGTCAGGAGAGGCCACTGAGGGGATGGCAGGGCCGGCAGTTTCGATGTCTGGTGAGACCCGCCTCCTGGCTCACAGATGGCCATCTGAGGCGCGAGCTCTCTGGGGTCCTTTTATAAGGGCGCTAATCCTTATGTGGGCTCCTCTCATGACCCAGTCACCTCCCCAAAGGCCCCACCTCCAAATACCATCACATTGGGGGTTAGGTTTCCACGCCCGGACCTTGGGGGACACCTTGAGTCTATTACAGTCTATTTCCCCATTACTTTTTATTGTTCTAATGTTACATGAAAATATGATTTAGCTTGATTCCTGGGGGGGGGGGGGGGGGGTTAGGGCACCTTTCTCGATTTTGCCCGGAAGGAATTGCCACAGGTCTGGGCCCTGGCTCCAGGCCCCAGGTTGGGTTCCAGTCCGTTCCACCCTGTTCCTTTTGGAACCCCCGGGGCTCAAGAGGCTGCAGTCTGGTGTGCCCGCCTCATGATGGGTCATCGGATCACAAAAGGGTGGGCGGGAACGTGAGACCTCAGCCCAGAGCTGACACACTGTCACCTCCGCCATGTGTCACCGGCCAAAAGAAGTCCCCCCGCCAGCGCACAATCCAGCGCCCGACGCACCCTGTCCGCTCCAGGGGAGTCACACGGCAACGGGCTCACACGTGTGTTCTCAAACAGAGAAGGTGTGAAGGAGGGTGAACGTGGCTTCATCGATCACACCTAGCTTCCCTGTGACTCAGTTTCCTCTTTTGGAGGAGAGAGGTGATCACACCGCCATCTCGCTGGATGGCAACAAGTTAACGCCTCGTTCTCAGGACGCTCTGTCTCAGGACCCAGCTGCTGGGCTGTGAGGAGCCCCATCCGCCACCCACGTGAGGACGCTGCCGGGGGAGGTGCTCCTGGCACGTGAAGGCCAGGACACGTGAGCGCGGGAGCCTCCAGGTGGCTCCAGCCCCAGACGTTCGAATCTTCTGGACGTGATGGAACAGAGGTAAGCCATTCCTGCTGCGCGCTGTCCAAATTCCCGATCACAGGGCAAAGCGGTGGTTGTTTTGTGCCGCTGACTTTGGCGGGGTTGGTCAGGCAGTGATGCGAATGTGAAATGTTCGCTAAACCCTCTTCACTTCTGGGTCTCAGGCCACAGATGCGCATCAGAAGCAGTCCTTGCTCCGCAAAGAACAAACAGCCAACAAGCAGCGATTACGACATAGTCTGTCACCTTGCATGACAGCGGCTGTGGAACTGCACTGACCTGTCTGGGGGAGATGATGCTGGGGGTGAATCTAGCAAATTCAAAGCTAACCAGGAAGGAGTGGGCTTCTAAACAGAGCGTGCAAGGGACTAGAGCCCAAAGGAGATGGAGCATAGAAGGAAAAGCCTATTAAATACTCAGCTGCCACAGGGCCTTTGCACTGGTCATTCTCTCTGCCTGGAACGTGCTTCCTTTACAGACCCCACCGGCTCACTTGGCCACTCCATTCACAAATATTACCTCCTCAAAGAAGCTCCTCCTGATCTCTCTACCTAAGGTTCCCCCCAGTCCAGCCCTCTCTATTCTCTTTCCCGCTTTATCTTTCTGGATGGACTTGTTACCATTTGACTCTAATGTGTGGCTACAGCATGTCTCTTCCACTGGAATGTGAACTGCAGGGAACTAAAGCACCTGTTCAGCATAGGCTGGTGCCTGGCACACAGTAGGTCTTCAATAAATACATCAGGAGCGGGTGGATGAGTGATAGAGGCACGGTCAGCTACCCCTTCTGGAGGCCCACTCTGGCTGCAGGGGTGAGCGGAGAGGCAAGAAAGGAGGCCAGGGGAGGTAAGAGGTAGCTACAGTGGTCCAGGTGGGAGCAAGGCAAGAGCCTCTTTGAGACATGCTGTGGGGAGAGTGGGGGCAGGGCAGATTTGAGGGGGCAGGCCTGGGATCCACCAGCTGTGGGATGTTGCATTGGGCGGAGAGTCGGGACTGGCATTTGGGCAGCCAGCTGGGGCCAGTCACCAAAATGGGAGCTCTGGGAGGTGGCCCCAACAGACCTTCCTTTGAGTGCAATTGCCCAGCAGGAACCTGGGTGGGAGAGTCTGAAGCCTGGGGGAGAAGCCCACCACGACAGATCTGAGCTCCTGTCACCGTGGGGAGAGCATGGATGAGACGGAGCAAGCAGGGAGAAGGGGACCGGGAGGAACACCACCGTTTAGGGGAGGACAGAGAGCCGAAGGAAGGAGAGGTGGCCGGAAAACCACAGTGTGGCGCCACGGAAGCTGCGGGACGGGAAGGTCTGAGAAGGCACAGATGGGCTCAGCTGCCAACAGCGGCCAAGAAAGGGGGCGAAGAGTGTCAGCGGGACATTGGAGGCAGCTCACCTAAGGGCGGACCGCGTGGTGCGGGAGAGCACGGTGTGCACATAGCAAGGGCGCCGTTCCCCCTTTCTAAACCATCACGGCTGTGCAGTGAAACAGAAACGTGGGGCGAAAAACCAGGGAGATGGGTGGCTCCAGGGGGCCCGCTGTTAGCGTCGTCATCATCTTCTAAGACGCAGAGGCTTGAGCTTGCCGAAATGCTGTTGGGAAAGATCCGGAAGGGATGGAGGGTGGTGGCAGAAGAGAGCAGGAAGGGCTAGGGTCCGGGGCGCAGGCAGGCGAGTCTCCGAGGACATCCAAGGAGAGGGCGGGGAGGGGCCAGAGCCGGGACTGAGCCAAACTGAGCTGCAAGGAGGGCTTTGTCCTGCCTTCCCGGGCAACTGGCGCCCTGGTGTGCTGCCCGCTGGAGACCGCTGGGGACGGAGGCCGGTCCCCCAGAGACCCATCTCAGCTCTCCAGTGTTTTCGCAAGAAATTAAACCCGAAGGAGAAAAGCCCGCACCGTTTTCATCCAAAATGAGAAAGAACAGTGGTGCTGGCTGCCGTCCAGGGGGTGGGGAGTGGAATCCCCAGAGGCGGCTGGAAGGAAGAAGCCCGTGTGACATTTAACGTCCACCCCACAAACCGGAGCTCGCTCTGTGCCCCGACCCGTGCTGGGTCTGGGGACGGACAGACAAGGTCCTCAGGAGATCTCAGGGGGTGTGGAGGGGGATAGACAGGTCCCAGTGACTCAATAATCGCTGACACGGGTGGGAGAGGTTCCTCAGAGGAGGTAGCAATTTTAGCTGCCTCTGAAAGATTTGTAGACTTTTACCGGGAGAACTTCCTGGAGGTGGGAAATCATATTATTCTACTTAATATAATTATACTTAATATAAAAGCTCTCAGCTTAGCACCTGCCATATTGTCAGCTCTCAATATAGATGAGCCATTAAAATATTATCACTCATCATTTCCATGCATTTAGAAGTTTGACTCCACCCGACCCGCCCCCCGCCCCCCCCCCCCCCCCCCGCAGTGTTTTTGACATTCACAAGAAATGAGACAAGAGAGCTTGGAGAATCCCAGCCTGGGAAGTAGTCAGCCTTCGGCACAGACCATCCTTCTAAGAAGGAGCAAGGCGTCACTAAAATGCGAAGCTGCTGCCCTAGCCGGTTGGTGACTTACAGTCGAAGCCAAAGCCAGTGCCGCAGGTATTGGTGTGGTTCCTGCCACTCACAGCCCTGCCCGAGGCGTCGTCCGCGCGGGAGTCGGGCCAGGGAATCGGGGAATCACTTTTCCTGCTGTTCACTGACAGCAGCATATGGTGGGCTCGTCTGGAGCCACAGATCCAAGCCAGGGCCAAACCCCACTCTCCGCTATCTAATCCGCTCTCTAATCCGCTCCCCGCTTCCCTCCTTCAGACTAAAAGCCAGGGATGTTTCAGACGTCTTCGCCTTCTTTCCACGATTAGCTCTAGCAGCCGGCTTCCTTTTGAGGCCATTTTCCTAAAAGAAACCGGGTTTATCACCGGGTGGGCAGCGAGGCTCATTTGCTAGCTGAGTTCCATGCTGACGTTTTTGACTCATCGAACATATAAACGATTACGGGCCGCGGGCCTGCGGGGCGCTTGACATGAACCCAAACCGGATGCTAAATCCTTGGATGTCACGGGCTTTTGGGGGCTCCCCGATCCCCCTCCCTCTCCCCGAACACACAGCCTTTAAGTCACCTAGTGTTCCATCCTGCCTGACGCGGGCACACACACACTCATGCACACACACGTAACGTACACATAGGCATAAGCGTCTGCATGCAAACGCACGTAGGCACGTCAGTAAGGCACGAGCAGCCCACGCATGCACACATAGGTTCGCAAGCATACTCGCACACACAGATTGTTGTACACACACGCGAGCACACACTCACACGTGTGGCACACAGGCGTGCACGCATCTACCACCGCGCATGCACGCGCACACGCAAATATACAACACCACACGCGCACAAGAACACACACGCGCGGGCACCCACAACGTGCACGCACAAAGACGCACACACTTGTGTGCACGCGCAACATGCATGCACGCAAGGCACCCTTTGCACACCCATGCACGTGCACACATGCGACACCCACGCTTACAGGCACTCTTGCACACGGTGCACGCAGACACGGGCAGACACCGTGCTCTGCTTAGGACAAGTGAGGAGGAGGAAGGGGAGGAAGGGAGACACATCATTCTTTCCCCTCTAGTTCAAATGACTTCTCTTCCTGGCACCAACGTTTGTTTTGATGTCTTTTGTTATTTTATTAGATCACGAAGACACGGGACGGGAACCAAACCCCGGGGTTTTACAGATGGGAGACGTGATTTCTAGCAATGAATCTGCTGGAACAGAATGACATAGGGGAAGAAGGACGTGGAGGCCTCTAGGAGTGTCTGCACAAGCCCGTCCCCACCACCACGCTCCCTGCAAAGGAGGGGCCACGGCCCAGGAAAAGACGCCGAAGCCCTGCGCTCGCTTCGAGCAGCCTGCCACTCCGGCTGTGTGCTCCTGCTCCGTCCGCTCCCCGTCTCTGGTCTCTGGTCCTTCCAGCTTTGACGTTTGCAGGTCCTGGTACCCTTCTACAGCAGACGGAGAAATTGTGGGACTCGTGGGAGCATCCATCCCAGGGCCCATCACCACAGGGCTTCCCAAATCTGAACATGCAGATGAGTCGCTTGGGGATCTTGTTAAAATGCAGACGCTTGAGTCAGTAGGTCTGGAATGGCCCTGAGAGTCTTTCTAACAAGCTCCCAGGTGACTGCACCTGTACCACAAAGGCCTTATGCTCTTGCACGGTTTCCTTTAAAGGGGCGATGAGGCTGAGATTTGGTCCCCCCGGCACTGCACCCCACGTTCCTGGCTGGGATAGGAATGGTGGCACCTTGTCTCAGAGCTCCCCCCCTTCCTCCCTGGCTCTGGGCCCCCCAGGGTCACCTACCTCCCTTTTCTGAGCCAGCTCCCCACCCCTCCCCCACTCTTGGAGCTGTGATGTGCTCGGCACCTGCCTCGGAGCTCCTATCTCCCGGGAGGCCTGGGGAAGTCCCTTCACCTCTTGGAGCCTCAGTTTCCCCAACTGTATGAAGAGGGGGCTGGGCTTGCTCTCAGCCCTGGCTGCACTTCAGCCCCCGGCAGAGCCTTTTCCAAGTACCCTGGCCCGGGTGCCGCCCTCAAAGGTTTCTTTATAACTGGACTCCGGCGAGGCTCAGGTGTGGGCGATTCTAACGGACGGCGGGGCTGAGGACCCCAGGTCTGGCGCTCATTAAGGGTGAGCGCACAGTGCTGAGGGTCGGCGAGGGGTACAGCGGCCGGTTCTGCGCGCTGACCCCACACCGTCAGATGCGGGGCTCGGGGACAGGCGAGCGAGGCTTCAGAAGGACTTGGGCCCGGCTGTTAGACAGGCTCCCACTCCCCGCCATGGGAAAGAAGTCTTAGAATGATGCTCACGACAATGACCCTAGCTTCGAGTTGAACTTTCTTTTCTTCTGACTGGCACACGCTGCCTGTTTTAATTAAAGACTCAACCCCACACGTCAATCACCCGCAGACCTCCCCCACCAACGCACCTTCCCACGGGAGGGCTGGTAGCATCTCTGTGTGCACGGCGGGGAGGAGGGCCCGTCCCAGGCTGCCGCTCGCCGAGGGTTACCTGACGTCCTGGCCGGACAGGAGGCTCCATTCGCCGGAACCCCCTTGGCCACCTCACAGCAGAGGCCCAAACGGAGCCATGGAAGTCAACCGGTGGTATGGCTATTCAGCCCAGGTGTCCACAGCGACCTGTCTCTTCCTAAGGCTGACAACGGGTTCTAGCACCAGGGGGATGCTTTCCGTGTCGGAGAAGTCCAGCCCGGAATGGGTCCGCTGTGCCTGTCTAATCTCCGCTCCGTGAGGCCTCCTGGTGGCTCAGGGCACGTCCTTTCCGCGAGGGACTGAGATGTCACCGGGGCAGCAGCCCCACCCGCCCGGGCTCCCCAGAGGATGGGAAAGCAGTCATTAGGACGAAGACAGTGGGTACCCCTCCACACTCCCTAGTCAGGGTAGGCTGGGGGCCCGGCGCTGGACGCTAGAGCCATACTACCCAGGGTTCAAATCCTGCTTCTGCCGCCGAGCGGCTGGGTAATGGTGTGCAAGTTACTTCACAGCTCCAGCCTCCGTCTTCCCATCGGTGAAATGGGAAGGAAGGTCCGCACAACGGCATCCAGCACGTCATAGCCTCTGGCTCTCCTCTCATTCTTTCCAGCCTCACAGTCCTACACAGGGAGAGAGTCTCCAGGCTCCAGGTAGAAGAGCTCTGCCAGGGCCTCGGTCTCCCCTCTGGCCAGGGCGGTGGTTCTGAGGCTGGGCCTGGGAGACCTGTAAGTCTCCTGACGTCCAGTGCACCCCACAGCTATACCGGAATCTCTGAGAGAGGGACTCAGGCATCAGCTCTTTGGAAGAGTCTACAGAGAGTGTGAACGCTTAGCCAATGTTCAGAAGCAGTGTGAATCTGGAAGCGTTCGCCCCTGGAAGGTTTGCTCGGCCTGAGACCCTGGGAGCTCCTGAGGTCAGAGTGGAATCCAAGCATCGGGGGAGTGGATGGAAATGAAGATTTGCACCGGACCGGCCACTCTCTGCTCATGCATTCATTGCACCCGAGCTCTTAAGCCCCTGCACTGAGACTGAGTGGTGCACACAGCCAGGAATGAGGCCGGGGCACGGCCCCGTGGCGCACGCTCACTTGTGGGGAGACACGCACGTATCCACTTATCGCATCGATGCACCTGTCGGCGAGGGCTGCGACGTGCAGACTAAGTGGTCGGGGACGGCCTCTCGTGCAAGCTGAGACCTGGTGGGTACGGAGAGGTTCGCAAGCGGAAGGAGGGGTATATTCCAGCTGCGGATTGAACGTGACACCTTCAGGAAAGCTCATACCCAAATCCGGGTTCTTTCCACTCCCCTCCCTGGGCTGCGCTCACCCCGTCCTTCTCACTGTTCCCCCATTTGTCCTACACAGCCCCCCCCCAACGGCCCCACTACCTCATCACAAACTCCAAACACCCCACCAGACCAGCTGCTAATCCACATTGATTGACATCCTTTCCCAAAGCCGCTGCGAGGACAAATCTTCCTTCTTTGGATATTGATCTGACTTTGAGACACATTCAAAGGCTAGTGGCAGCCAAACTTGGCTGGATAAGGCGGGTGATTATGTCGGTCACCTGTCGCCGTGTAACAAATCATCCCCAAACTTAGTGGCTAGAACAGCAGTAAATACTCATGATCTCACACAATGTCTGTGGGTCAGGGGTCCCGGAGCAGCTTAGCTGTGGGGTCCTGGCCCCAGGGCTGTCATGAGGTTGCAGTCAAGCGTCAGCCAGCCCTCATCCGAAGGCTGGCCTGGGACCGGAGGACCTTCTTCCCAGGTGGCTCCCTCCCACGGTGGGCAGTTGACTCCGGCCCCCGGCTGGAGGCCCCGGCCTTGCCATGACAGGTGCGTCAGTGTCCTCATAACATGGCAGCTGGCTTCTCCCAGACCGAGCAATCCCGGCGAGGAGGAAGCCTCAGAAGTCCTTCCTGTAACATCCAGCTGGTTATTCAGTGTGGGAAGAGACCACACAGTGATCTTTAGGGGATGTGGTTTGGGTTCTAAAATTAGTGACAGGGATTGGTTCCTTGGGCACTGGGAGAAACTCTTTCACCTCTTTCTTGCGGGGCAGGACCCGGAGACTCACTCAGGAAATGCAAGCAGTCACCTTTGATTCAGCTCAGACCCACCAGCATTGATTGGGCACCTACTGCATACCAACACACACATTCCTTACCTCACCTCTCCCTCGCTGCCCTGCCTGTGGTAGGCGTTTTGGTTCTTCCTCTCTTGCAGACGTGGAAACTGAGGCCCATGGGGAAACTGGTCAGGGACCAGGTGCCCTCCTTAGGAGCACAGTGGCCAGGACCAGCCAGGCGGGGAACTCATGCTCCAAATGCAGCGAGACAGATCTCCAGGTATCAGACTACGGGGGAGGAGGCAGGGGTAACCTGCTGCTGTTTTCTCTTCTAGCCCTGGGGTTGGGTGCTACCATCCAGGCAGAGACCCAAGCATAGTATGGTGGGCACATCAGCGGGGTCCTCATGGAGGCAGAGGGCACACAGACATGCTCACTGGGGAGCATTTAATAGAGACTCTTACGAGGTGTAGATGGGCTTCAGGAACATGGATAGGGGATGCTGAAGCATCCAGAGGCTGGCAACAGCTGGGAGCCGTTATCACCACCATGACCAGTGGGGCCAGGGAGGGAGCAGTTCCCAGAATCCAGAGGGAGCTGTCTTTATCATTGTCATGGGGGCAAAGGACTGCCTGACAGGAGCTGTGGCCTTGTAGCCTGGGGGGCTGGGTCCTTTATACCTAAACTCATCGGAAAATGCCAGAGCTGAGACCCCAGACTTAAGATCAGCTCAGAACAATAACTCCAAACCACATCACCCCCCGCCCCCGCCCCAGAGCAAGTCTGTAAGCAGTGTAAGCGGGTTGCCGATGCTGCTGGGAATCTACTGCGAATTTGCCGACTGCTCTCTAGCTAGCGCCTTTCCTTCAGACGCTTTGAAACCCTGAACATCTAATAAAGAACATTGCAGAACAAGTCTGCAATGGATGGATGACGAACAGCCACTCACGTCTGTGAGCCCACCCATCCTGGCAAGGGGCATTCACGAATGGGGTCTTCACTATATATATATATATTTTTTACATTTATTTCTTTTTGGGAGACAGAGAGAGACCGAGCACAAGTGGGGGAGGGGCAGAGAGAAGGAGACAGAATCTGAAGCAGGCTCCAGGCTCCGAGCTGTCAGCACAGAGCCCCGACGCGGGGCTCGAACCCACAAACCATGAGATCGTGACCTGAGCTGAGGTCAGACGCTCAATCGACTGAGCCACCCACGTGCTCCGGGGTCTTCACTCTACAAATACCCAGTGAGTGCAGGGAAGGACGCTCAACATCGCCATTCATCACGGAAATGCAAATCCAAACCACAATGAGATAGCACTGAAGGCGCTATTAAAAAAAAAAAAAATCAAACAAAAACAACAACAACAAAAAGAATAACAAGCTTTGGCATGGGTGTGGTGAAATCGCAACCCTTGTGCCCTGTCGGTGGGAACGTAAATTGGTGCGGCCCCTATGGAAACAGTATGGTGGTTTCTCAAACAATTAAAAATGCAACTACTGTGTGGTCCAGAAATTCCACGTCTGGGGACCTACCCAAACAAAATGAATGTAGGGTCTTGAACAGGTGTTCGTACATCCACGTTCATGGCCGCGTTATTCACAATGGTGAAGAGGTGGAAACTACCCAAGTGGCCACTGGGGGATGAGTGGATAAGAAAGATGTGGCATGTTTATACACTGGAATATTCTTCGGCCTCGCGAAGGAGGGAGATTTTGACATATGTTACAACATGGCTGACCCTTGAAGACGTTGTGTTGGTTTGTGTGAACTAAACCAGTCACAACAAAACTAAACAAAAAACACACACACACACACACACACACACACAAAACCCAACCCGAATACTGTGTGATTCCACTTATGTGAGGTCCCTGGAGAGTCACATTCATAGAGACAGAAAGTGGAAGGTGGTCACCAGGGGTGGGGGGAGGGAGAATGGGGGGTTTTGTTGCTTAAGGAGTACGGGTTTTAGTTTTGCCGGATGAAAAGAGTTCTGGAGATGCTTGGTAGTGAGGGCCACACGATGACACGAATGTACCTGATGCCACTGAACTGTACATCTGAAAAGAGTAAAAACGAAAAATTGTATGTCCTGTGTGTTTTACCACAATTAAAAAATTGGAGGAAAAAAGTCTCCCAAGACCCTAATCCCAAGACAGCTCCTGGCCATCAGGTCTTGGCTTCTGGGGGAGACAGGACTTGAAAACCCCCCAGAGGCAGGAGATTCGTGTTTACTGAGTTATTATGTATCCAGAACTTGCCAGAGTGGGGAAGACAACGGTGACCCCCTCAAAATGAAAGACAGCCCTCAAAGAGCTCATCCTTGAGCGCGACAGATGAACATCAAACAGTGGGAGGGAAGGGGGACATTGCTACTCTAGGAGGGGCTATTGGAGCACATAATGGGGGGGCAGGAAGTGGGGGACACTTGGGAAGGCTTCCCGGGGAGGGGGTTCGGTTGAGCTTGGAAGGGGATAACCCCGCAGAAATCAAACGGGGACAAGAGTACCCACCCCTGGGAGCAGCTCCTGCTTTTCAAGGGAGGGAGGGGGCGGGGATGTTGTTGGGGAGATGCAAGGTGGGGGTGGGGGGTTAGATGGCTAATGCAGCTGGGCTGAGCGTGGGTGGAATCAGAGATCGGCCTGGCCCGTCATCCTGGGCAGCTGTCCCGAGGGCTGCCACCTGGGAGGCCAGCACAGCCCAGCCCTCCGCCCTCCGAAGTCCAGCCAATGAGCGCTCTCAGGCCCCGCCCCCACCCCAGGTTACTCACCGTCCCTGTCGTGCTGTCAGTCACTCCTGGAAGCTGGAGGCCTGCTCACTGGGTCCAGCCCCTGCCGCTCCAGGAAGTCGGCTGTCCTGCTCCCTCCCAGGGCTCTGACCTCTACAAAGTGGGGTCAAGCCGGGCATTGTCTTGGCCGCACACCAAAACCAGCCCCCGGGCCCTCTGAGCAACCCCCCAGAGGGTGGCAAGAGCCTCCTTCTTAGGTCTTCCTGACCTGGGTTCTTCACACAGCAGGCCTGCCCAGACAGCAGGCAGATCAGACCTCGCCCCTGATCCAAGCCATCCAAAAGTTCCCCACCTCACTTGGCAAAAAAACCCAGATTCCTCCCTGGGGCCTCTGAAGCTCCCGCCACCTCTCAGGCCTCCTGGACCGCTCCCGCTCAGGCCTTCTGCCCACCTCCAATTCCCTGGTTACACCTCAGGGCCTTTGCACCTGCTTTCTCCATAATTCCCTGGTTACACCTCAGGGCCTTTGCACCTGCTTTCTCTATCTGCTTAAATCTCCTCTGGTCAAAGAGACCCTTCCTGGCTACTCTGTTCCAAATAACCCCTCTGGCACTCTAGCCCCTCTCTGCTTCATTATTCTTCATAGTACTTACTACACTTTGTATATATGCAGGTTATTTTATTGTCTGGGTCTCCCTAGAATGCAAATTCCAGGGGGTCAGAAAATTGGTTTTGCTCACTGCTATATCCCCAGGGCCTATAGCATGGTCTGGCACATAGTAGGCCCTCAGAAATATTTATTAAGTGAACGAATCGGTGAATGAATGAATGAGGCACAAAGTACGTTTTTAAAATAGAAACTGAATGAAGGAGAATGCTCTGATTGCCAAAATTTGGCCAAAATTTTGCGGGGCGGGGGGGGGGGGGCAAATGTTTGTCGAATGGATATGTGAATACATATTGACCTTGGTGCTGTTTGAAGAGTTCTCTAGATGCGCATGTCCCTGGCTCTGCTCCTCACTGATTAGCGTCATACCTGTCTCCTTTTGAGGTCTCGGTCTCCCTCTGTGTCATATGGGGAACTTGGATGAGACCAAAGACTTTTTTAAAAAACATCTTACTTTGGGAGGGCACCTGAGCGGTTCAGTAGGTTGAGTGTCTGACATTTGATTTTGGCTCAGGTAGTGATCTCACGGCTTGTGACTTTGAGCCTCACGTCCTGACAGCACGGAGCCTGCTGGGATTCTCTCTCTCCCTCTCTCTGCCCCTCTCTCAAAATAAATAATAAATAAGCTTTTAAAATGTCTTATTTTTAACAAGCAGCCTTCAAATCAAAAAGTATGTGTTGTTGCTGAAGGTGGCAGTCTTGGAACCCTGTCTACTCGTAGCCCCCCAAGCCCAGCGTCTTCTTATTCATGGTGGCCCAAGGGGGCTGGGAGTGTTTCTGGGAACAGTTTAAAATCCACTGGACTTGAGGACCCCTAAATCCCAGTTATAAATTATGTTATTGTTTCACAAAGAGTCACCACCAGCCCTGCCCATTGGTGTTGAGCTCGGCCATGTGACTTGATTTACCCCTCAAAACGTGGGCCTAAGTGACAGTGTGATAGTTTCCAGTGGAGGCCTAAAGAGGCGTTATAAGTTTTCTCCTTCCCTGTTGTGTTCCTGCCCTCTGCCATGAGGACATGCAGCTCAGAGAAGAGCTGCTCCTTCAGCTGGGGCCCCGGAACAAGAGACATGTGGAACGGACCTGACTGAGTGCAGCCAGGTCCACAGCCTCAGCTGCTGGGCCCCTGCCACTGACATGCAGCATGAGCAGGAAATAGTGTTGCTGTAAGAAGCCGAGCTTTGGGGATGCTTGTTATGCAGCATCACCTGGTGAGAGCTGACTAATACAGGTCCCTTGTAACATTGATGTGTCTGTATCTTAGCTCTGGGGGGAGGAACCCAGATCTGGAATTTCTTTTCAACCTTTGGGCTGTTTTCTCACCTCATAATCCACCCCTAAGAATAGGATTTCTCCTCCTTATCCTGATGCCCAGCCCAGAGGTCTCAGACTGGTGGTTCCAGGCTACACCTAGCTTGAAGACATGCTTTTTTGGACCCAAATTCATTCATTCATTCATGCATGCATGCATGCATTCATTCATTCATTCAACAAACATGCTCTATGCCCGTGCACCTACGTGTGGATACAGAGGATCACACAATTGCAGATTTCTGAGTGGCCATTCAGGAGAAACCTTCTTTTCAGTAAACGTTAGTGAGGCACCTCCTTTGCCAGGGCCGCAGAGATGAAAGAGAATCAGCCCCTGCCTCTTTGAAATTGAGGATATTACGCTCCGGGTAGGGAAAGAGTCTGACGTGAGTAAGTAAGTAAGCCACCATCAACAGCACGCGCCAAAAAAACCCCTTTCGTCTCAAATTCAAAAAGCATCCGTCATTTTTAGTTAGCGAAGCTGCATAATTTCTGAAATTGACGGATGCTTATAGCAATACACAGGAAGAGCCTTTTTGCAACAACAGAACCTTTCATCCGGCTTTCAGGCAGCTAAAAACATCCCAACCCATGCTTTTTAGCTATTTTTACTGAGACTAATTTTTGCAAACATCATTTTGAGAGAGGGCTGTAGTGGGCCAAAGCAGCGAGACGTGCCTCAGGGTTCAGGCACACTATGTGGCTGGGTGTCCCGGCGGGGGGAGTCCTATTTCCTCTTTAAGCCTCAGTTTCTTTATCTGCAGCATGGGCTCATGTGAACGAAGGGGGCTGGGCCAGATGACCCCTGATTGCTTTAGGGCTCTTAGGCTAAGCCCAGAATTTTTTTTTTTAATTTTTTTTTCAACGTTTATTTATTTTTGGGACAGAGAGAGACAGAGCATGAACGGGGGAGGGGCAGAGACAGAGGGAGACACAGAATCGGAAACAGGCTCCAGGCTCTGAGCCATCAGCCCAGAGCCCGACGCGGGGCTCGAACTCACGGACCGCGAGATCGTGACCTGGCTGAAGTCGGACGCTTAACCGACTGCGCCACCCAGGCGCCCAAGCCCAGAATTTTAAGAGTGTGTTCTTGTCCATCTGCGAAACCCGGGTGGGGGCAGGGGCCTCGGAGGAGTGACCCCAAAGCATGCTCCCACTCGCTAGCCCAGAGGGGCAAAGGATCCCTAACCAGCTTCGATATCACCTCCTCCGGCATGGGCTGGCCTTTTCCTCTCTGACCCTATCCGCTTCCTCCCACCCGCCTGGTTCACTGTGCTCTGGGCCCAGTACCTTTTTAAAGCCAATTTGCACCCATGCTACGCGGCTTCCAGCCTCAGCGCTTTGCACTTGGGGTGCTCTCTGCCAAAAATGCATTTGCCCCGCGTGTTCGCATGGCCCCCGCCTGACTCTTTTAGGGTCTTGCTCAAATGTCCCCCCACCCGGATCAGGCCCTCTACCTGACAAACACCCCAGTCCCTCCACATCTGCCTCTGCTTTGTTTTCCTTCCCGGTGCTTGTCACACTACCTGCTACACCGAGTCCCACGGCCCCCACCAGAATGTCAGCTTCCTACGGTATGACCTGGACCCTTGCTGTACCCCCAGCACCTAGCACCTGGCTTCTAGTAGGTGCTCGGAAGGTATTTGTGAAAGGAGTGTGCAAATGAACACACGTGAAGGGAAGGGAGATCACTGCCTCCCCCCCCGAGCTGCTGCCTTGTCCCTCCCCGGCCCTCAGTCCTGCCCAGTGGAACCCCTGGCCCCGCAGCCCACAGGGGGGTCAAGCTGGTGGAGCTTCCGGAGACCCAGCTGAACAAAGGGGAGACTGAGGCCCGGAGGGAGAAGGAGGCTCATTTATTCCGGGTAAGTTGTCCTGAGCAGTTCTCCTGATGTCAAGAACCTACAGCTCCTTCACCCGCACAGGCCACCCCAGCCCATGCCGGTCCTCTAGCCACTGCCTCAGCTTCGCTGCCCTTGCCACAAGGTGCCAAGGGATGTCGCCCCCTGTCTCATACCAGGAGTCCCTCTCTACCTCCCGGGGAGTGGGGTGGGAAGGGACTGGGGTTCGAGTCTGCTCGGGGCTGGGTAGTTGACACGCACGTCCCTTCTCCCGCCACCCTCACCACAACCCGGTGGAGTCACAGCGATTGAGCCACTTTATGGAGGAGCCTCGTGAGGCCCAGAGAGGTGAAGACGCTTGCCCAGGTCACACCAAGCCGGGAAGTGGCCCAGCAAAGCCCATCTCCATTTCCCAGTCTGCGAAAAGCCATCTGGGGCCAAGGCTGCAGCCCCCGGAGGGAGAGCTGTCAGTCAGCGGGGAGCTCTTCTCCTCCTCCCTCCCACGCCCCCCACACGGGCGTGTCACATGGCCCCGGGAAGGAGCAGAGCCTGCGGGGGCGTCTCCCCTGGGAGGCTGTGCAGGGAGCCCTGGGAGCTGCACCCTGTGGGTGGTGGCGGGGGAGGTGCACATGTTCAGGTGCATGCACGTGCTCACGCTCGCACGCTCTGACTCTCTCTCTCTCTCTCTCTCTCTCTCTGGTTCTTGCACTTTCTCTGCAGTTCCTCCAGAGGCGTGTCAGCTGCTGGGTCTGCGCCCCCAGACTGGGGGCTCACAGAGAGAAACCTCCAAGGTCAGAAAGGGCAGGGAACCTTGGAGATAAGCCAGGCCAGCCGCCAGCTCTCGTCAGTAAGATCTAGAACCCTGGATGTCCGAACTGGGGCAGCCTGGGGTGAGGTCAGGGTCCTTTTGAGCACGTACATCGAGCATATCCGTCAAGTATAAAGACACCAATGTCAGACCACCTGGCTTAGAATCTGGGCTCTCTCTCGGCTGGTTGACTCCAGATAAGTTCCGTGACCTCTCTGAGCTTCCATTCCTTTATCTACTTTGAGACAATATCGACTGAGCCCTTGCTTAGTGACAGGCATGGCTCTAAGCTCTGTAGCCGTATTTACTCCTCTGAGCAACCCTATGAAGCAAATACTTTTGTTATCCAATTTAGATCAGAGGAAAAGGAGGCACAGAGTGGTTAGGTAACTTGCCCAGGGTCACAGAGCTGAGGAGTAATGGATTTAATCGCAGGCAACGAAGCTCCAGGGTCCCAGAGCTCCGTCACTGTTCGGTTTACTGTCTGCTGAGGATTAGACGAGGCAGGTGTACTAAGCACTTGGCTCAGGGTCAGCTCTCAATAAATGATTATTAGCAAAAGCACCACAGACCTCTTGAAAATCTGATGAAAGATACAGACCTTCTTGCTAGAAGATTGCACACACACACGCACAAATACTGCGTACAATATCAGGGTTCCTGTTCCTGAAACCCACCCAGGGATCCCCTCCGGGACCTCTGCTCAAACCCAACCCTGCTATTTACATTCGAGGAAGGGAGAGGAGAGACCATAGTGAGTGTGTTCACATCATATTATGTCATTGGGTCCTCCGAGGTGGGTATCACTAGCCCATTGGGCAGATGAGAAAACAGAGAAATGTTGAGACCTCACAGCAAGTCGGTAGCAGACGTGACTCTCCTCTGCTCGGGAGCCGCCCCCCTTCTCCCTGGCTGTGTGTTGCCCGGCTCTGGGGCCAGGGTAGGAAATGGAGACCCCAGGGCTGTGTTTGATGTGGTATACATTTTCATGAGTGAGTGAAATAGTCACGAGTGGGTCCGCACTGAACTGAACCATGTCCAAGGTCAGGGACTCCGAGCTCTCCCTGACCCAGCTCGCTTCTCGGTCTTTCACGGCTCTTCATGAGGAGATAAGGAGGTGGGGGAAGAAACGAAGAAGAAACATGGGGATCCTGGCTTGTCAAGAGCCACCCCCACAACCCCTCTTGTATGGGCAAGGAAGGTGAGGCCCCGGGTCTGACTTGTCATACGCGGTCACACACCAGGGGGGCAGCTAGGACTGGACAGTGGGTCTTTTGACAGCCAGGCCAGGGCCCAGGCAGCGGTGGTCAGGTAGAAAGGCACTGAACTTTGAGTCAGAGCACTTGGGTCCAAATCCTGTCATTTGTTGGTGCTGTGACTTTAGGCAAACCCACAGCCCTGATTTCTGCATGTGGAAAATGATCATAGTACCTACCTTGTAGAGCTGCTATTATAATTAAGATATGTGACAATTGTCTAGTTGAGGTTGTCCAGCCTTTTCCCCCCCCCCCCAACATCTGTCAAATACTGTAAGTTGTTGTGGGGGTTACGTGAGTGTAGGTAGGATGCCTGGCACAAAACAAGCGTCCACTTAGTGGTGGTAGAGGCCAATACTACAGCAGGTGTTACTACAGTGCTGAGCATACAGGATATACCTCTGTTAATGTTACGTGAATGACTGGGTGGGACCAACAGACAGGCTGGCCAGCTGGTTGGCAGAACACTAGGAAGTGGGGTGGGGAGATGGATGGATGGGAGGAAGGTGGTGAATGGATGGCTGGGCAGGGAAATTGGTAAGAGGAAGGTGGATGAATGGATAAGTAGACCAATGAACAAGCAAAGAGATAGGTTTGGGGCAGACCATAGGTGAATGAGACAGAGTGTAAGGTAGATGGATAGGTGGATGGAAGGATGAAGGATGAATAGATAGATGGATGGATGGATGGATGGATGAATGGTCAGATGTGTGGATGGGTAGATGGAAGGGTGGACAGATAGATGGATGGATGGGTGGGTGGATGGATAAGTGGACCAATGAACAGGCAAAGAGATAGTTTTGGGGCAGACAATAGGTCAGTGAGAGAGAGTATAAGATAGATGGATAGGTGGATGGAAGGATGAAAAGATGGATGGATGGATGGAAGGAAGGATGGATGCATGGAAGGATGGATGCATGGATGGAAGTGTGGATGGATGGATGTGTGGATAGATGGGTGGGTGTATGGGTGGGTAGGTGGATGGATGGATGGATGGATGGATGGATGCATGGATGCATGGATGGATGTGTGGATAGATGGGTGGATGGATGGATGGATGGATGGATAGATATTTGGATGAAAGGATGGATGGATGGAATGATGAAACAATGGACAGATGTGTGGATGGATGGGTGGGTGGATGGATGGATGGATGGATGGATAGATGAGAGAATGGATCAATGGCAATCTGACAGACCGGTGGCTATTCAGACCAATGGAGGATAGGTGGACATATATGTGGGATAATTGAGTTAGTAAGTGGACAGATGAATAAATGGACCAATAGGCAAGAGGATAGAGGGGAGGATGGATGGGATGCCAGAGACTGGATGGGTGGTGGGCGTTCCCTCCCCTTGAACTGAAACTGAGGAGCAGGCAGTGGCAGCTACAGAACTGCCATGGACGTCCATGGAATAAGGAGGAAAGAGCTGCTTATTCTGTTTGTTGTTCCAACAGGGGAGCCCTGGAAGTGGGGCAGTGAGCAGTAGTTTATTGTGCCCCCATATCTGTGCTGGGAATGGACGCCCGGGAGAGGAGAATAACTGGGGGAGGGGCAGGCACAGGGCTGACCCCACCTGCACACACACTCCTCCATGCCGGCTGCCCTCGTTGGGCACAGGTCCTGCCAGACGTGGTGGCGGTCCCACAGCCTAGAAGGGGCACTTAGCTGGAGAGGCCTTTGGCGACGGCAAACCCAGAGGGTGCCCCTGGGGACTCCTTGGATCTGGGCCAGAAGAACGAAACGTCCCGTTCACCAGGACTGTGCAGCAGCAGGGGAGCTGCTCCGGGAGGGAGGAGGCTCCGGCTTTACTGGTGATGCTGCCACTGTGTGCTGAGTGGCCAGGGACAAGCCCTTCCCCCTCCAGACTCCCTGCTTCATCCTGTCATCCAAACCACCTCCTTTTAGCACTGACACCTTACACCCCTTGGGTGTACCTTACCGACCCTCACACCCATCTGATGCTCATTTCCAGGAGTGTCACAGGGAGGGGTGGCCCACGGGGAGGGGTCTTGGGTGGTGGAGGGTGGCCATCCCGCTCCTCGGAGGGTAGCCCAGGGTCCGAGGGCCTGCTTCAGGCTTTGAGGGTTTAGTTGATAATGAGGACACCTTCTTCCTCTTCTCCTTCTTCTTCTTCTTCTTCTTCAGTTTATTTATTTTGAGAGAGAGAGAAAGCATGAGCAGGGGAGAGGCAAAGGGAGAGAGAGCAAGAGAGAATCCCAAGCAGGCTCCACACTATCAGTGTGGGGCTCGAACCCATGAATCATGAGACCCTGACCTGAGCCGAAGTCAGATGCTTAACCCACTGAGCCACCCAGGGTGCCCCAAGGACACCCCTTCATGACTCCCTTTTCACACATGTGAAAGAAAGCCCGTCTGCCCAGTGGCCCCGGTGGCCTGTGACCCTCCCCCGCCCCCGGGGTCTCCTGCCACCGCCCACATGCTTGCTGCTTGGGCTCACTGGCCTCGTGGTGCTGCTTGGACACTGCTAGGCAGCCCCCACCTTGCTCTGTGTCGCACCTTCCCCCAGGGAGCCAAGTGGTCACATCCTCACATCCCCTATGACCTGTGTCAGTGGGCCCCTTGCCCCCACCCCAGCATCCCCCCAGCCCTGGCACTTACCACCTTTTAACACACTCTTTCATGTGCCCGCTTTGTTGGCTGTCTTCCCCGGCCCAGAGCGTCAGCTCTGAGACAAGGACTTTTGGGCCCGGTTCCCGCACGTGGTACATGCACAGTATTCTTTGTGGACATTTAAGTAACTGTAGAGTGGCCACAGTGGGGGCAGTGATGGGGCACTTACCAGGTGCTGGGTGCACGGCTCGCTCACTTATTCCCCGCGGTGCCCCCACCTCCGTGTTCTCATCTCTATGTTTCCGGAGGAGAGGGCCCAGGCTCGGGGAGCGGGGCGGGGGGTTGCTCAGGTCCCACAGCAAGGCTGGGACCAGAGCGTGACCCAGCCAGTTGCAGGGTCATCCCTCGAGAGCTCACGGAGTTCACGGAGGCCCAGTGCTGCCACATGGGACCTTGACCTAGGGCAAGGCGCTCCTCTCTCTGAGCCTCAGTTTTCTCATCTGTAAAATGGGACGGTAGCAGCCTCCCCTTTGCAGGGCTGCTGTGGGGAGTGAGGATGACGGTGGGTATGGATGCTTTAGTAAGAACTGGGCCTGTGTCCCTGGGTGTCATGGTACCACCCGTGCCCCCACGTGCCTGGGCAGGGAGACCGTGGTCCCCTAGGCAAGCCCAGGGCCCCAGGCTCGGTTTAGGGGAATCCGGGATGGTGCCACCCAGTGGCTCAGGATCAGGGATCAAGTCCCCCTTTCTAGGTGGTTCTTCCCTCCAGCTCCACTGGATGCTGCCACCAGGGAACCTCTCACAGCTGTCGGGGTCGGGGCCGCCTGGGAGGGGCAAGGCGGGCGGGGACAGGAAGGCCTCAGAGCTTTCCCAGGCTGGAGGTCACCAAGGAGCTGCTCTCGAATTCCTCCACCGCAGCTGGACTGCTCCTGACGTGGCTTTCCCAGACCCTGCTGGCCCCTGTCTGCTGGGGATAAATATGGAGGAGGCCCTCTGTCGGGGGAGGGGAGGACCTTGGGAAGAGGAGGACTCCCAGGAGTTCGGGTCTGCCTGTGTCCTGTCAGCGTGGAGCTCGAGTTGCCGCTCTCGTGGGCAACTCCGGGCCTCAGTTTCCTCACCTACAAAATGGGTGTGGGCTAGCCGATTTTGCCCTGGCCGCCCAGTGCTGGCGTCCGAAAGAACAGAGCAAGCAGCCCCTGGACCGGCCCGGGAGAGGACTCCCTCCCCCCACTCACCTCTGTGAGATGGGGGAGGTTGTTCCCTACCCTTTGCCCCAGGCTCCTCATCTGTAAAATGGGCTGGTTGAGCTGCAAGAGCCAGGAAGTCCTCTCCCCCTCTGCCATTTTGTTACAGGCGGAAGAAGAAAGAAGGCTAGGGCTGGCAAGGAAGGAGCATTTAGTGAGCTCTATCTGTATGCCAGGGGCGTTTGGACATTATCTCATTTGTTTATTAGCGTCCTGTTGCTGCTCCAACAGGTTACCAGATACACTTCGTAGTTTAACACAACACACATTTATCACCTTATAGTTCTGGAGGTCAGACATCCTAGATCAGTCTCGCTGGGAGAAAACAGGGCTGGTTCCTTCTGGACACTAGAGGAGAGAAGCCGTTTCTTTGCCTTTTCTAGAACGCACATCGTCCTCACTGTCACATCACGTGGCCTTCTCTGTCTCTGCCTGCGCTGTCCCATAGCCTGCCCCTCCGATGCTCCTGGCTCCCTCTTAGACGAATCCTTGGGGTTACCCCCGGCCCCACCAGGATAATCCTGGATAATCTCCCTATCTCCTGAGGCTTCACTTAATCATGCCTGAGAGTCGCCTTTGCAACACAGCCACAGGTAACAGTCACAGGTGTTTGGGTATTGGGATGCGAAGATCCTTCGAGGTCATTTTTCCTTTTGCCCCATCTGTCGACACAAGTCTGTCACGGAGCTCGGTTTCAAATCCCAGCTTTGGATGCTTTGTAGCTGTGTGACCTCGGGGAAGGGCCCACCTTCTCTGGGCCTGTTTCCTTCCCTTCAAAATCGAGAGAACGTCTGAGGAGTGTAAGAGATATCGCAGGGAAGGCTGTGAACACGGAGCTGGCCCCTGTTGTTGAGTGAATGCATAGAGGAATCACAATGGTGATGATGATAATAGCTCCTGTTTATTGAGGACATACTTTGTGCCTGACACCGAGCTGAGTATTAACGTAGGTGAGCTGCAGAGGCACGAGCCTGGCCTTCATGAAATTTACAACGGAGCCAAGTAGACAGGCTTAGAACCAATAATCACAAATAACCGGGTAATTACCAGAGAAGCCCAGAGAGGCCCAAGGTCACCCAGCTGGGAAGAGGAGAGGGGGGCGGGGTTCGCACCCAAGTCTGTCTGGCTCCCAAGTCCTTGTTTTTTCCATGACCCTCCGTGTCTCCCAAGACTGGTCGGGCATCCTGCCCGAGATCCTTCCCAGGGGAGACTCGGAGACAAGTAGTAATGACTAGTGACAGACAGGACCCACTGAGGTTTGCTCTGGGCCACGAGGCGGGAGGCAGGAGGGACACCATCCGTGCTTGATGTCATTCGGTCCCCAAGGTGCCCCAGGAGAAGGGACTTGCCATCATTCCACTTCACACACGAAGAACCTGAAGTGTCAGGTCATGTGACATGTGACACGCCCAGGGTAACACCGTGAATTGGTTGCCAGGCTGACCCAGGACACTCGCTAAGGGGATGGCCTGCCGTGGAGCCTCCAAAGTCAAGTTTTTCTGACCCTAAGACCCGCCCCCAGCTCCCATACACCCTGCCTTTAGAGGCTGGCTGGTCTGCGGCAGGAGGGATAGGTGGCTGTGGTCCCACAACCCCCAGGGAAATTCCTCCTGAGGACCGCCTCAGGGAGACCCGTGAGCCGCTGGTGCCACCTAGTGGCCCCGAGGAGGGCCTCCGCTCCCCTGGGGGCCTCGGGGACCCACAGAGGTACCAGGAGACCCAGCAACGCAGAAATTCTGGTCAGCTTCCATCGCTCAGGATCCTTGTCGCAAACCGACAAGGCTGAGCCCAAAGTGACCAAAACGACCGTCCTCATCTTGCAGTTGAGGAAATCCCATGAGTCTTGGAGACAAACGTAGCCCTTGCCCTCCGGGAGCTTCATTCATTCAGCAGTCACTGACCATCTGCTCTGTGCCTGCCCCATGAGGGGTGTTGGGGACCTGCCTGGGGACCGACCTGGCCCGATTCCCGCTCTGTGGGACCCTGTGGCCCAGCGGGGAAGAAAAACGGGTAACAGATCCCAAGAAGTGGACCAGATGCACCCCCGAGGCTCCGAGGGGGCCAGGGGCCCGGCAGCCAGGCAGATCTAGCTGCTGATACGGGCAAAAATAGTGGCTAGCATTTATTGAGCACCTCCTGTTGGGACTCCATGAATGACAGCCACCACGGAAAGTAAGTGCTGTCATGGAGGGACGCTGAACCGGTCCCACAACCTCATGCTTATACGGGTGTTATTGCAGAGCTGGGGAGAGGGTGGGAGGGAACAGATTCGGACAGACCCCTGGAAAAGAGGGTAGGCTTGGTGGGGGCCTTGCTTTCTCCTTCCCCCCTGCTCCCCTTCCCCTCCCCTCCCACATCCACAGTCCACAGCCCCCTGGACCAAGCCTTACTATCTCCGCCCTGGGCCTGGGCCTGTCTCCACGGGCCTCACTGCCCTCCCTCTCTTCCCTGCAGCCAGAGGAAGCTTCTGGAACACAAATCAATCTGTCCCCGTCTCTCTCCTGCTCATCGAAGCCCATTCAAATGTGGCGTTAGAGGCCCGCCCCGTCTCTCCTCCCTCAGGGCCTGCTTCCCTCTCCTCCTTCCTCATTTTGAGTCCCAGGGTCGCAGCTCCTCACACTACACTGAACAGCCTGTCGCTCCCTAACGCACCCTGGGGGCTCCCTTCCAGCCCGTGTCCCCTGCCTCATCTTTCCAGGCTCCTGTGCTGCTCCCGAGGGAGGCCTTCCCACGCGCCCGTCCCCTGTAGGTGTAGACGGATGGCCGCCGCCCGCCCCCCTGACCCGCGCTGTCCCCAGCAGCTTCGCTCCCGCCCCCAGGCCACAGGCTCCTCTGTGCCAGCTTGTTGGAGCTCTCCCTGACGAGGTGACCGCGCTAGGTGAAGTGAGAGAGGCATCGGGAAATGTGTCAGATGGGCCTCGGTCTCTCACGTTAGGCGTCCTAGTCTCCGCCGCCGGGCCAGGTCTTTGTCATGCTGAGTGCCACTGCCCAATAACGATCACACACCATCAGACACTCAAGTTCCCCAGCACTTCCTCAGCACCAGGCACTGCCCGCGCTGAGGGCTTGTCCTGTGGTGTCCCCCTAGTCCCCTCGCCCCCGCGGGAGGTACCAACTGTTACCATCCCGATTGACAGATGAGAAAACCGAGGCCAAAGAGGGAGGCGAGTGAGCATGAGAGCCGGGCAGGCTGGCCCCAGGGGCTCCCACACCACAGACGGCACACGGATGCTTTTCCCTGTGCCTGGAACACCCTTCTCCCCTCCCCCGCCCGCCACCGCCACACCGCCATTCCTGTGGCGGGCTTGCCTCCCCCTTGGGCTTCAGCACCTCCTCCCTGAAGAGGCCTTCGCTCTGACCACTCTGTTGTAGGCCACCTTGCCAGCCTGCTTGTTTTCTTTAGAGGGTGTTTCTCCACGTTTCTGTTGTTTTTTGCACTACACACACACACTCAGCTGTGAGAGCAGGAACCTTGATTTCGGTAGCTGTTTCATCCCTGAGGCAAGCACCAGACAGACCCTCACCTCCTGTACTCAACCTCTGAACCATCTCCTCCCACGCTGAGCAGGGGGGACCTGTGTCACCAATAAGATATTGTGTGATGACAGAGTGTGATTTTTGAGGCTCGGTCATCAGGGACATTGCATCTCTGCCTCGCTGTCTCGGGCCACCTGCCCTGGGGGATGCCAGTTGCTGTGTGGACCCTCAGGCAGCCCCGTGGAGAGGCCCACACGGTGAGGAACGGAGGCCTCCCGCCAACAGCCCGCGTGAACTTGCCCGCCATGTGAAGGAGCCATCTAGGAAGTGGGTCCTTCCAGCCCCGGTCCAGCCTTCGGATGAGTGCAGCCCCACCGACATCCTTCTGAATGCAGCCTCCTGAGAGACCTGAGAGATCCACCCGGCCAAGCTGCTCCCAGATCCCTGACCCACAGAAACCGGGAGATAACAGCTAAATAAATGTTGATGATTCTAAGCCACTGAAGTCTTGGAGTACTTTGTTATGAAGCCGTAGGTGACGAATTCAACACTTACTAAATATTTGTTGTATAAATACATGGATATATAACAACAGCTTCCATTCATGAGCCCTTTCTCTGTGGTAGGCACTGTGCTAAGGGCTTTACACGTGTGATTCATAGTAAATCGTCGCCAAAACCTTGTAAGGTGGCCACTACTCTGTGCCCATTTTATGGATGAGGAACCAGGTAGAGGGAGGTTAAATAACTCACCCAACATCACACCGGCAGAGCTTGGACTTGCTCCCTGACGGGTAGGCAGCCACAGGATTCACTGCCATACTCCACTGCCCGGGTGGCTCCTGTCCTCTCCTTCGCCAACTCACTGGGGGCCGGGAGGGGGTCCCTCCTGCAGGCCGCGTGCTTCTGCGGAGCAGAGAAGGGCGGAGCTCATTGGCCAGAACTGCTCTTCTTGTCCAGCTCCTGGGAGCACTGCCCTGTCCCCACCTGTGGATGCCAGCTGGACTGGATGCAGGTGGGGGAGGGCAGCTTCTGTTGAGTCGCCCCCAGTAGAGCCCAGTTGCTGTGGGAGTAGGGCGGGTCAGAGGGCTCAGATTCCAGCCAGCTTGTCATCCTTGCTCCTTAGCAAGCCTGCTAAGGTTACACACCCCAGGGTGCTGGCTGGGTGCACGCAGGACCTCAGAGGCTCCGTTCTCTGGATCTAGAACAATAAGGTGGGGGCGGGGCTAAAAATAACTCTGGAACAGGACCAGCCCCTCTTGACCTCTAGCGGGGTCTCCCGGGGAGCACGGAGCGCTTGTGGCACCCGGCCACGCAGAGCCGGACCCTCAAGTGCAAGGTGCAAGGTGCCTGGCCGCGGGTCGGGCTCTACCCGTCCCCCTCACCGTGTGACCTCAGGCGGCTTCATTAACCTCTTTGCCCCGCTGGAAAATTCATCTGAAAATAATCAGGACGATGACCACGAATGGAGGAGCCTGGCATGAGACAAATGCTCGTGTGCACCAGGCTCCTGACCCGCTCGTGGTGACCTTTCCAGGGACCTTACAAGATGGGTGTTGTGACTGCCACTTACAGATAAAGAAACCAGCACTGAGTCCTTCTCAGGGGCCACACAGAGCTCGTAAGGGGAGGAAACAGTCAGGATTCGAACCCGAACAATGTCCTTGCCTTTGTGTCACTTTGCCCCCTGATTGTTTTTGAGCCTTCAGCACCTGCCGCTCCATGTCGCCTGTCAGATGCTGTCCTTGTTGTGAAGCAAATGGACGGAAAGGGTTGCGGCGGGTAGTGAGCTCCCCGTCACTCCAGAGGTATGCAAGCACAGGCTGGGTGTGGTAAGGGTCCTTAAGCATTAGATTTGGGATTGAAATCCGTGCCACGTGCGGTCCCTTCCCGCCCCTAGTTGCCAGGGTTCATCTTTGTTGTTCCCTGGGAGACAAAGAGGACACAGATTATTGGGCTGGTTTTCCAGTGGGGGAAACTGAGGCCCGGAGCCAGGATTTGCCCAAAGATCGCTCATCCAGCCCCAGGCGAATCTGTGTTGAGGCCTCAGTCGAGGCAGATGGTCAGCTGAGCCCGCTGGGCACCACACCAGGCACGGAGGAGTCCTAGCAGAAAGGAGGACTGTGCCTCTGAGGGACGAGAGAAGACCGATAGTGAAAACTGAGGACACGGACTCTGGGTAAGGAAGGGGCAAATCCTAGAGGCAAAAGCAGGTGCTCGGGGGGTGTGCAGGGCGAGGGAGGAGGCGAAGGCCACCAGAAACAGGGACCCGGAGCTTCTTTTGGTCCGGTTCCCTCTGTGGATAGATGAACAAATGAGGACCCAGAGAAGGGGGTCTGTCGTATCACGCAGGGTGCGTAACTGGAGAGGGAGATGGCGGGCTGGCACGGAGAAGCCTGCTGCTGTAGCCACGAGGGGGATAATTCGCACCAGGCAGGAGCGGGACCGGACTCGGCGCCTTCTGCTTACGCAGTCCTCCTCCTCCCTCCTCCTTCCACGAGCAAGAGAAAGAACCCTTATTTCCCAAGCACCCAGGACGTGTTCCGCCCCGTTCTATACGTTCTGCAGAGGTCACTTCATTTATCCCAACAACAGCCCTGGGAGGTAAGGACGGGGAGTATCGTCACCTCCATTTCTTCACAAGAAACTGCAGCCAGAGAGGTTAAGCCACTTGCCCAAGGCCACACAGCCAGTCACAGAGCCACAGAGCTGGGAGTTACACTCTGGCAGTGGCTGCTGAGTCCCAGGTCCTTGCCCCACGTCACTCTGGCTCTGGTGGCTTCCTCCTGAGGGCAGAAGACGGGCCCACCCTGCCTTCCCTCCAAGGTCAGCTCATCTGGCCTTCAGCATCTCCGCCCTCTGGAAAATGACTTGTGCTCTGGCCCAGGAACCACCATGCATGCCCAGGACGTGCGGCGGGTGAACGCCCACAGGTGCCAGCCACACAACGGGCATCTCCTTTTTTTTTTTTTTTTAACTAGCTTTTTGGAGCTAGTGCACAAGTAAAGTGCACCCACTTAAAGTGCACAATTCAGTGGTTTTCGTATATTCAGAGTTGGCAACCGTCGCCATCCTCCGTTTTAGGACATTTCCGTCACCCCAAAATGAAACCCCACACCCCATTCCCTCATCCCCTCTGCCCTGCCCTGGGCACCCACTCATCGACCGCCTCTACAGGTTTGCCTCTTCTAGACATTCCTATAAATGGAGTCACACGACACGTGGTCTTTTGAAAGCACCTCTTTTCAAAGACTTATAATCACCTTTTGCAGTAAGATGGTGTTCTCCTGATTTTATAGACCAAGGAACCGTGCTCAGAGTGGTCAAGTAACATGCCTTAGGTCACCCAGCTCAAAGATGGTGGGTGGATTTGGACTGTGTCCGATTCCCAAGACCCCGGGGCTATTCTCTCAGGTCTAGAGCCCGGAGGTTCCTGACAGCTTCGGGGTCCCGGAGGGCAGAGGTCTGGGGGTGGGAGGAAGGCCGAGAGGGAAGGGGCATTTGTGGGTATGGGGGGGTGGGTTGGAGTGGCAGAGGAGCTGGGGAAGGCCCTGGGTCCCACCACCAGATAACAGGGTCCCAGGGAGGATGGGAAAGGGGTGAGGCAGGCAGGGGAAGGGGCGGCTGACTTTCCCTCAGGCGGACACAGGCCCCCCAGCTCCCTGCCCTCCCTGCCGGTTGGTCCAGACACGTGTCCAGATGACTTCCCCACTTCTGCGTCCTCTCCCTCTAGAAATAGCTCTCTCCCCTCCGGCTCTGACCCCAGCCCCGTAGGATGACTCAGCCTGAGCCCTGGAGCCGCCTCCTCCCCTGCACCTGTCCTCTCTGGCTGACGCTCCCAGGACGTACTTATCACCAACACCAGGGTGGCTGTGCCAAGACCGCCTGGGCCGGCATCCACGGGCGGGGCCGCTCTGCCAGGCACGTCCACGGGCCACCTCTGCCCTTATGCCCTTCTAGTTGGAGGCACTGCTCTCGAGTTCCTGGCAAGCCCCCTTTGGGTAGACCTGAGAACCTTAGGTCCCCTTGTGATCCTCGTTGTATTTCTGAAATGTTTTCCATAGCTCGCCCCCAAGAAATCAAATTCCATATTATGGTCTTTCAGGCTACGCTCAGCCTTGGACCCCTCCCTCCCCGCCGATCCGGCCCATCCCACCAGCCCCTGTAAGAATCACCGAGTCAGGGAACCGCTGACATGTCAGTAAGGGTTCCTCTCTCATAGGTGGGGAAACTGAGGCTCAGAGAGGGAAAGGGACTTCCTAAGTCCACTCGGCTGGGAAGGGGCAGACTTGGAGTGTGCATGTGTATCCCAGGCTCCCGGAACCACGGGCCCCTGGAAAGGGAATCTGAGAGAACAGTCGTGGGCCCAGGCTGCCAGTGTGGGGCCAGGAGCTCAGTGACCGTTGGTGGCCCGAGAGTCAAACGGTGGCAGCCCCTGCCCGCCGTGCTTGAACACCAAACTTTTGTTCACCTTTTCATCCGTTACTTCCTTGGGTTGGAATACCAGCTCCACCAAACAGTGCTCTGTGGCTTTGAGCAAGTCAGTTAACCTCTCTGAGCCTCGGTCTTCTCATCTATATAACGGGTATGCTAGAAACAGCACGCCTCACAGGGCTAGAGTGAAATGAGATGACTTAACGTGTGCCCAGCCCTTAGAAAGTGCCCGGCGCATGTCGAGGGCTTGATGAGTGTGAGCTGTCATTCTTATGAGTGTTCCCGGCGAGTGTGTGATGTGGGCAGAGCTCAATCCCACCCCTCCCCCCCACCTGCCCCCAGGCTCAAGGAGCTCCCAGAGAAGTGCAGGAGGCAGTCAAGAAAACGGAGCTGTCCTGGTCCATCGATGTGAGGGCTGGGACCGAGTCTGGGGCTGGGCTGGCAGGACCCAGAAACGGGACCTGGTCCAGCCGCGGGGCCCCTGGGGAGGTTCCCCCGTGCCGTGGAGGGTGCCAGCTGGCAGTCCGAGGCCGGGGTTCTGGCTCCAGCTCTGCTGCCCACCTCTCTGTGACCTTGGGCAGGTCACTTGCCCACTCTCGGTTTCAGATTCGTGCTCTGCACGGTGCTGGACGGTCTCTCCAGAGACCCTGGCAGGCAGGAGTCTGGAGGCCAGCCACAGCTCCCCGGGCTATTTTTACCAGGACTGTGGGCAGGCACACCACTCAGAATCAGAACGTGGGCGGATGCAAGGGAGCCCCAAGGTCACGCAGCAGCCCCTCCTGTGTCTGAGGCTGGGCTGGCTCGCCCCGCCTGCAGAACCCGAGGTTGGGGCCCAGCCGGACCCAGCTCTAAGTTCCAACGGCAGCACCCTGCGCTCCAAGGATCACAACCTGTTCTCACCACCACTGCATGCTGGCAAACATTTTATTTTTATTGTAAACTGTTTAGAAAACCACAGAGAAGTTATGGGATTGGAGGTGGGGAGGCAGGGAGGGATAGAGACCGGCCGGGAGTGGCAGAGACATAGTGAGACAGAGACGCGGGGAGAAGAGACAGAGACGAAGGCGGGAATGCACAGAGGGATGGGTAGCCAAACGCAAGGAGACAGAGGAGGAAACATAGAAAAGCGTTCAAAGAGAAGGAAGAGAGATACAGGGAAGAAACGGAGAGAAGAGCGAGCTAGATGGAGGAGACAGAGACAGACCGAGGGCAGCGACCCCACCCCCCCCCACCCCCACACGTGTGCACACACAAAGCCGGGTATCAGGGGTCAGATCAAGGTTTACCTCCTCTGGGCCTCAGTCTTCTCGTCTGTAAACCAAATCTGAGCAAAGCGACCACAAGCGCTCCCTGAACTCTGATGGGTTGGGGGGGATGGGTCCTACCAGTCTCGTAATTCCTCGGGGTCGGGTAAAGTTCTAATATTCAATCCCCCACTGTTGGCTCAATATCTAACCCTGTGGAGCAGACGGGAGGCTGGAGCTCAGAGAGGTGCAGACATTTTCCTGAGGCCACTCAGCAGGCTGTGATGAGACGGGACCGAGGGCTCCCGCCTCCTTGTGTCCGGGCCCCCAGATCCGAGCCCCATCGCCTCCCTTGCCTCGTCCCCTCTCTGGCCTTCAGTGCTCAGCGGACCAGCACAGAGGCGACCCTGGTCGCTGCACGCACCTCTTCCCACGCGGTCTGGGGACCTCTCAGCGAAGAGCGAGGCGTGACCGAGCGCTCCTGACCCAGCCTCTTTCTCCCCACTCTCTCCGTGAGACACTGCAGCCTGGGACCCCTTGCCCGAGGACAGAAACAAATTCAGGGAAAAGGGGGCCCAGTTCCTGCTTCCACCTTTCCACCTGCCTGCCAGGCTGCTCCCCCAACTCGCTCGTTACTACTGATGGTGAAGAACCAGCAGGAACGCCCGGCGCTGTTCTAGGCCCGTGATGGGCGTCAATTCCTTTGATCCTCATGAAGGACTCTTTCCGTGTTTTTCATTTCACAGACGAGGAAACGGAGGCTCGGGCTGGTGCGCTAATTTGCCCCAGTTCACACCCTGGGAAGCGGCAGGGCTGGCCCCGGCACCTGAGTCGGTGACAGTGAAGGGTTGCATAACACCGTCTACGCTTTCACGCCTCAGTCTGTTAAGGGTGACGCCCGCCCTTGCTGAGCGTCCCCACGTCCCAGCACCTGGCTGAGTGTTAAGCGTGTATCGCCTCGCTTCGTCCTCGTAGCCGACACTGTTGCTTCCGGCCTAGCACCTTCCTTGCCCTGAGTCTCCTGTTGGTTTGGGATGATGCTCAGGGAAGATGACCCCAGCCTGACCCCAGAGGTGGGTTACAATTGCTCTCGGCCCACCATGGCGGTCCTGCCCGTGATTGGCTTAGGCATGGGCATGTGACCGAGTCCTGGAAAATGAGGACTGAGAAGGAATCCGTCAGAGTGGAGGGAGAGGGCTTCTAGGAATTACTTCTTGTCAGAAGGGGACTTGAAACAAAGACTTGCCTTTTCCTCTCTTTGGCTGTTGGGTGAAGATGTGAGGTCTGGAGCTGTGGCAGCCCTCATGTGAGCTGGAGGGGAAGGTGAATTATAGAGTAGCGGACCCAGAGCCGAGTGAGTGACCCCGAGCCCTGTCAACCCCATGAGAGGCAACCATGAAATATTGAACTGTTGTGTTTTAAATCGTTATAATTTGCAGTGATTTGTTATGCAGCAACAGAAATGAGAACAGTAAGTGTTTCATTTGGTGAGTTAAATATATTGGGTCTATGATTGGGTGGGTTATTTTTTTTTTAAGAGAAGCCGCCATGTAAAAGAATCCAAGTTTCCACTGAGCGGCAGTGACCTCAGGTTCCCCTGGAGTGATTTACTTCTGCTCCGGACAGTTAGTTAGTGACCTCTCAGAGACACTTTCACATTAAGTGAGAGGCGAGATACCAGCGACCCGGGTCTGGCCAACTCGGTAGCCTTTGGAACCTCACCCACAGCTTAGGATTCTTGCCAGCCAAGCCCGTAGACGCTTAGCGGGGGATTTGGTCTCTTGGCTTCAACTGGTGGGTTAGCGAGTCTCGCCTGGGGAATATCATCGAATGTCATCGGCGCTGCCTCCAGGGTGCCTGCAGGATGCAGGGCGGGACTCCAGGACATGGGTCTCTGGACAAGGAAGCCCCCCTGCCCCCCACCCTCCACCAGGAGAGAGAGAGATCAAGATCACAGCCGTGGGGCTGGCCACCCACATTCGTAACTGGATTGCCCCCCCACTCCTTGGACTCAGTCAGCCCCTGGATTCTGGGTCTTTTCAGGAAGATGGTAGGAAGCCCCGATGGAAAAGTTGGACTTCCTGCTGATTCGAAAGTGGAGGCTCCAGCTGGTTTTACTTTGAAAAGTGTAGGAGTGGGAGCCCATCTGTCCCCGGGCTGATGAGGCATGGCACGCTTCTTACGCCACCCTGTGCCTCCCGCCAGGCAGGGAGCCGCGGAGACCCTGGCTGCAAGCCAGCTCTTCTCAGCTGGGCGGCCCTAGACAGCTCCCTTAAACTCTGCCTTAGTTTCCCCGCCTGTGAGTAGGGATGCTGGGTGTTACTACAGGGTCCTCAAGAGGCCCGGAACCAATGATGCCTACGGAGAGAGGTTTACTTTAAGGAATCGGCTCCTGGCAATGCGGGGGGCTGGCAGGGGGGCCTCGAGAGCCCATCCCGACCCCCTCGCCTCTGCCAACATGCTTCCTCTCACCTGGTACTTCAAGCCGTCTTCTCAACACCCAGTATTTTGGGACACCCAACCCCCCGCCCCCCAGAATCCCCTCAAAGCTCCCCTCATTTCTCCTTTGCACTATGGACCCCAAACCGTCTCCACAAGGGACCTGCTTCATCCCAACCCCCCACCTCCACACACGCTCCCCCCTTCCTGCCTCCACCCCGCACAGGGACGGTAAAATCCTGCCCGCCCTTCAAGACCCAGCCTTCCCTGACGTCCTCTGGGAATATTGATCACGTCTCCCCGCTCTGCTAACCTGGCCCCCTGTGCACACTCCTCCGCCTCTCTCCATGTCTCTCTCTCTCTTCCCCGGATTGCAAACGGCCCGAAGCTGGAGATTTTTGTTCTATTCCTCTTGGTGCTTCTCCTTGTCTCGCTGTGCCTGGCACCAAGGCGTGTGATTCACGTTGCGGGATGAGTAGAACGGTCCCAGTCGGCGATCACTCAGTCTGCTCTTGCTTGTGTCTGATGGTGGGGAGCTCACCTCCGCCCAGGCAGCCAGGTCCATTTCCAGAAACTCTAACCCATTGGGAGGGCACATCTGCAGGGTCTCCCTCTCCGGGACCGGGCGAAGACTATCTTTTGATTAGGTGTCCGCGTTTGGCCCTCCTTCTCCTAAAGAGGAAGGCCATTTTCTACTTGCTGGGAGGGACGCTAATTTGATGTAGCGTCATGGAGGATGGAGAGGACGAGGTGGGAAAGGAGCACTGGCCAGGAGTTTGAAGAAGCAAGGTTCCACCGCAGTCTTTTTTTTTTTTTTTTCCAACTTTTTAAAATTTTTTTTTTTATTTATTTTTGGGACAGAGAGAGACAGAGCATGAACGGGGGAGGGGCAGAGAGAGAGGGAGACACAGAATCGGAAACAGGCTCCAGGCTCTGAGCCATCAGCCCAGAGCCTGACGCGGGGCTCGAACTCACGGACCGCGAGATCGTGACCTGGCTGAAGTCGGATGCTTAACCGACTGCGCCACCCAGGCGCCCCTCCACCGCAGTCTTGATGCATGGCGGACGTAGACAGGGAAAGACAACTCAAGTAAATATTGATGCGGCTCGTGCAGTGGGAGCTCTTTGTCCTTCAAGCAATCCAAGAATGGAATTTCTCCTTAAATACTTTTGGTTATTGAGGCGCCTGGGTGGCTCAGTTGGTTGAGCGTTCAACTCTTGATTTCAGCTCAGGTTATGATCCCGGGGTCGTAGGATCGGGCCCTGAGTTGGGCTCCTCATTGAGCACGGAGCCTGCTTGAGATTTTCCCTCTCTCTCTCTCTCTCTCTCTCTCTCTGCCTCTGCCTCTCTCCCCCACTTGCACTGTCTCTCAATAATAAAATAAATGAATTCATTAACAAGTTACTTTTGGTTATTGAACTGTCTTATTTAAACTTGACATTGCTAGGGCGCCTGGGTGGCTCAGGTGAGCGTCTGACTTCGGCTCAGGTCATGATCTCACGGTTCGTGAGTTCGAGCCCCACCTCGGGCTCTGTACTGACAGCTCGGAGCCTGGAGCCTGAGTTGGATTCTGTGTCTCCTCCCCTGCTCATGCTCTTTCTCTCTCTCTTGCAAAAATACACAAACATTAAAAAAACAAAAACATTTAAACATGACATTTCTCTGAGGCTGAGCCACATAAGTCTCTAAATTTATTAGGGTTATCCATTATACACTCAGTAGTAGATTAATTCGGGCTCAGATGCAGTTTTCTGTTTGACGTTGTGACTTTTACTTGTAAAGATGCAGGACGGTGCTGGTGAGCGTCTAGCTTAGAACCAGTCCGGTTTTTTTTTGAAGTTTAATTATTATCTATCATGTAACTTTCACGAATATTCTCCCCTACATCTCCCACCCCAGCCCCCTGCGCTGTTTGAACACCGGAAGCCGACTCTAAACCGGAAGCTTCTGGGTCAGTAATTATCAACGCCACCAGGCAATACCCCTCTCTTTGTAACAAATAATTTGGTAACACCCCCTTTACTGTCCTGGAATGAGGCTCGCTGATAATACAACTTACCTACATCCATAATTTAAAAAATTCATTATCATGTCACGTATAAAGATAAAATGAAAGGTTTTTTTTTTTATAATAAAATAAAATGCCTTTCAATATTTAACGCGATGGCCCTGGAGGACGTACGAAGCGGATAGAGGCTCGCGCCCCTGGGCGGAATGGCCCCACGTGCAGTGCTCACCGGCATGGGGGTGTCGGGCCAGCGGCTACACGGTCGGGACGCAAACGGCCCAGATGATCACAGCTTCACGTTTTGTGTTCAGCGTGGCTGGCAGGGGCTCTGCTTTTCCTAAAGAGACCCAGCCGGTCGACAGAGGCTCCACGTAGACACGCACATCCACAGCCCCCGGGACAGCGGAGGGATGTGAATTGTCACTGATTCAAAACTTCCACCGGAAGTGACACACAGCCACTCCCGGGTTGTTGGCCCAGACAAGCCATATGGGCCTGGGGAAATGCCACCCACCGTGTGCCTGCAAGGAGAGGACACTCAGGGTCCCGGCCCACGTCCGTAAAGCCCCTCAAAGCCCGTCGTGGCACTGCCGTGGGGGTGCCGTTGTTTGCCACGGTGAACAAATCTTGGTACAAAAGTCCCCAATAAAAGCCCCCCCCTGCCCCCGCCAATAATGCAACACAGTTTGAAACAAACAGCTGGGGGCGCCTGGGTGGCGCAGTCCATTAAGCGTCCGACTTCAGCCAGGTCACGATCTCGCGGTCCGGGAGTTCGAGCCCCGCCTCGGGCTCTGGGCTGATGGCTCAGAGCCTGGAGCCTGTTTCCGATTCTGTGTCTCCTTCTCTCTCTGCCCCTCCCCCGTTCATGCTCTGTCTCTCTCTGTCCCAAAAATAAATAAACGTTGAAAAAAAAATTTTTTTTTAATTAAAAAAAAAAAGAAACAAACAGCTGAAAGATAATGAACGTATAAGCAACATTTGTAAGTTCTAGAATCTGGTCTAGAACACGGGAGAGATTCCCCGTGTATTTTTTGGCTTGCACGCTCCAGAACACCCGGTTCTCCCCTCCTCCCCTCCTCCCACTAAATGTCAGTATCCTCTTCATGGCAACCAAACACTCCCACAAATATACAAAACGCCCCCACCGGGGACAATGCAGCCCCACTGAGGGCCACCGGTGGAGGCTGCTGGGTTGTGGCAAACCTCTTCCAGCAGCATAGCCCCCATTTGGTTTATTTCTCATGAAATGTCAGGCAGAACCACAATGTACGCGTTGGCTAAAAGTACCCCTGCCCTGCCCTAAGTGGGGACACCCACCCAGCCCCTCCCCTCCTCCCCCACACCCGCTCCTTCCCCACATGTGTCCCAAGACCCAAGTTCCCAGGTGCGCAAACCCTGAGTCTCCACATATCCAGTTTCAAGTTCGCTGGGCCCACAAAATCACCTCTGCTCCCTAACGTGTGTGATGAGGGGGCCATTCTGCCTTCTGAGTGTTCTGAATCTGATCGATCTAATAACACCTGTGAAAACTTTTGGTGACATGATTAAAAGCGACATTTGCCACTAAGAGGGGAAAGGATACCAGGGGCTCTGTGCCTCAGACGGGACGCTGGTTTTCCCTGAGCAAAAGACATCCTTTGACGAGCGGAAATATTTTCAGCAAAGATCCGATCCTTCTAAATGCGTTAACACAGCTTCAGTATTGTGTTTCCATTTCTGTGTGAAATGCCAGCACGGAGAGAATTTTCCTGTTTGTGGGTAATCTGTGGTCAGGCATAAAGCAATGGAGTTGATGCAGAGCAATTGAGGTGAAAGTTTTGTGGCTAGTTTTTAATTTAATTTATTAATTTATTTTTATTTTTTCAATTAATTTATTTTTTTTATTAAAAAAATTTTTTTTAATGTTTTCTTTATTTTTGAGAGACAGAGAGAGACAGAGCACGAGCCGGGGAGGGGAAGAGAGAGAGAGGGAAACACAGAATTGGAAGCAGGCTCCAGGCTCTGAGCTGTCAGCACAGAGCCCGATGCGGGGCTCAAACCCACACACCATGAGATCATGATCTGAGCCAAAGTAGGGCATTTAACCGACTGAGCCACCCAGGCGCCCAATCTCTGGACAACTTTATTGCCTCTGCTCTCCCAGACATGACTCAAGCCCCGGGAACTCTCATGGCCACAAGCTCCTGGCCCGGCTGGACCCAGAAAGCCCAGTCCCAGGCAGCGGTGGGAGAGCTGGCTTCTGGGTCCATGAGGAGGTCACCTCGGCTGCCCTGGGGGCGTGACTCCTGGGGATTTCAGAGCAGCAGGCAACGGGCTGAAAGCTGAGATCAGATCTAACAGCAGAGGAGTTAGACAGATGTGCATTGTCACACTCACACACACACGCACACACGCACACACATGCCTACAGGAACCAGATATTCAGAACCGGACTCTGCTTGTGCCTCTTGACTCACTTATCTTTAAAATGGTCTGTCGTTTACAACATGCTTTCACGGCCGTGAGAGAGAGAGCCCTGAGTGACCCATGTCTGGCAGCCAGCACTCACTGAGCGGCTGGGGGGGGGGGGGGGGGGGGCGGGCAGAGGGCCAGGGGCCAGGTGTGTGACACCAGTGAGCAAAACAGGAACCCCAGGCCTTCTGTGTCCAATACGGGAGAAAGAAAACAAACAAGCAAAGCAAAATAATTTTTAAAAAAAACAACCACATTCAGAATTCTAGATTATGAATTCCATTTCTGGAAGGAAGCAGGCTAGACATGGCAAAATACACTCCCCTCCTGATACCCTAATAAATCTGGATAAAAAAATATTGTAAGAACTTCAAAAATGTGTAACTGTGGGGCACCTGGGTGGCTCCATCGGTTGAGCATCCAACTTCAGCTCAGGTCATATCCCACGGTTCACGGGTTGGAGCCCCGCGTCGGGCTCTGTGCTGACAGCTCGGAACTTGGAAGCTGTTTCGGATTCTGTGTCTCCCTCTCTCTCTGCCCCTCCCCCACTCATGCTTTGTCTCTCTCTGCCTCAAAAATAAATTAAAATGTTGGGAAAAATTTAAAAACAAAAGAAAGAAAGAGTCATGGAGGCTAGTGTGAGTCAATCTAAAAAACAGGAATTCTGGAAGGAATAATAAATGTAGGAAAGACAACGTTTGAAGGGATTATTTTACATCGATATTTTATATATTTTATTATCTATATTTAAAATATCAGATATCTCATTAAGTGCGAAAACTTACATACATTTATACTATGTATAATATTATATATGGCTATATATATTACATAATATAGCTATATATAATATATAATATTAATATTATTATATAATAGCTATATATAATATTACATATCATGATATGTAATATTATATATAATAGCTATATATAATATTACATATCATGATATGTAATATTATATATAGCCGTATATGATATTACATTGTAATATTATATATGGCTATATATAATATTACATGTTATTATAATATATTTTATATAAATATATACTATATAATATATTATATAGTATATATTTATATAATATATACTATATGTTTTATATAAAACATATAGTATATACTATATAATATATCATATATGAAATAATATATCATATATAAAATAATATATAATACATAATATATTTTTATATAGGGGGTGTAATATATCATATATCATATATCGTGTGTAAAATAATATATCATATACAATATATTATGTATATATATTTTATATATTATATATAAAAATAAATCCTGTTGCTTTTGTTTCTCTGGAGAAGCCTGACTGTTCCACCAGCACCATCTTTGTGACTCTGGTCCACTGTGACGGGGTCCCCATCTCAGACTCCTCAGGGGTCAGCCTTTCCCACCTCCCTGTGTCCAGAGCCTATGTGTGCTCCCCCAGGCAGGGGCCAGGACTGTCTTCTTCACCGTGGCCCCCCACAGCTGAGCTCGGTGCCTGGCACACCGCAAGCCTCAGTGAATATTCGACGAAGGCGTGCACGCAGCAACGAGTGAATTTGCGTTTCCCTGCATCTGACACTCTCTCCCACTTTCTCTGCTTCTCACCCTCACCCCCCCGGCCCCCACTACACGTACACTGTCCTGAAGGCCTGGCACAGACTCCTCTCCAGTCCCGTGCCACAGAACATCCATGAGGGCAGAGATCATGTTTGTCACTCAAGGCTGGGTGCCTCATCCCTATCGGTGGGGGGCCGTTGAGGGGGGCGCTGGCACATAGTATTTGCTCAATAAATATTTGTCAAATCAATACAGAATAAATGCCGTTGCCGGATTGATTATACTTTTAAAATATTAGCCCGTATTTCCCTCCCAGGATTTCCTTTCTCTTTTGCTCTTTCCTTTTCAGACAGTAAGGCATTTCTGAGCCCAAGCCTCAGGAAAGGACGTGACAGCTGAAAGCAAGAAAAACATGTCCCTCGTGTAGATGTGCAGATTCAAAAGCTCAGGCCCTGAGAGGATCAGAAAGAACATAGAGAAAAGGGCAAAGACTTGGAGGAAATTGTGAGGCGTTCCTGCTTCCCAGGCTGAAAAATAATGTTCTGAACTGTCAAAAAGGAAAAGAGTTGAAAAGGAAACAATAGATTGCAGTTGGTGGTGGACCCCAGACAAAGGAGTTCTGTCCCTGCTGGAGGCCACTGCTAGCTCAGAGGGCACCCGTGTGTGAATTAGGAAAAGGCACCCCTTCTGGGTGCACAGCTTGGCAACTGGAACACAGACGGGATCTAGCCCTTAATTGACGCCCCCCCGCCCCAGGTGCTCATGTGGAGTGCACAACCTATACAACCATACAGGGCTGCCCTGCACACCCCTGTGAAGCCCTGGAGGAGGCTGGGAAAGCTCAGACAGGCCCCGTAAGGTCTAAACACAGAAGAAATGTATGCCTCATATCCCAGGTGAAGCCCTCATGGGTCAGGGGTGTCCCTGAGAAGAAGTGGCCCTGGCAGAAGGAGACTTGGGCAGCCTCAGGGTTTCCTCAAGGGCCTGATAAGGACAATAACTGGAGACCAGGTGGGATGCAGCATCCCTCAGGACCACTGTGGACAGACGACAGCAACAGATTGCCACCTTCCCGCCCCCACACGCCACAACTTGGCACCTGTAAGCGCCTTAGAATAAGCCAAAACCCCAGGGATATTTGGAACGAGGGAGCACATTCAAGGAGACAGAGATTAAGTATCAGCCACGCAGCCACAGTGAGGATTCCAAACAAAAATTCACTTAAGCTATAGAAAAAAAGAAGTTGCATTTGGTGCACACGGAAGGTATAAAGTGAGATTTTTTCTACCAGCTGTGCTGCACAAATATTTGTTGAGTGAGTGCTGAGTGAATGACAAATGGCTTCTTCTCTGCAGCCCTCATTTTGTTCTGCCCTGATTTAATTATCGGAGCACACGGTACCCTGACTAGATTGTCAATTGCTTGAGGGCAGGGACCAGCCTATTCAACTTTAAATCCTGCACACGTATCTATATAGAAGTGCTCGTTGCCTGGGCATTCAATTGAATTACTATATAAATGCACAGCATTTTCCCCAGGCTCCGTGATCAAAACCCTCCCCTCCTCCTGCGCTCCCCTCCCCTTCTCTCCCACCCTCTGAGCAGAATTCCCAAAGCTGGGAACGGACAAAGGGACCCTCTCGTGCTGTCCTGGATGCAGCAGCTCAGCCTGATGAATGAGCCTGTTAGGTAGGATTTGAGACATGTCTACGTTAGCAGATGAGCTCTGCTCTGTTCAGCAGCCGTCAACTGGTGTGGACTGAGGTCAGGTTCATCACAGAGGGTGGGGCCCTCAGGACTCAAGGGCAAGGGTAACTAGGTCACTTGTCCTGGGAGTTCCTGGAGGTTTATGGGGCCTCCCAGAGTCGGTACCCTGAGTCTAAGGGGCTGTTCAAGGCCCTCACGGCCTGGGCACCCGGCTGGACTCAGGCCACCTTTTCCATGGCCCCCGTCCATGACCTCTGCTCTAGCCTGCTTCCCGGCAGCCACCGTCACATGCCAATGTTTTATTCTGGGTCCTCACAGCTGTATCACACATTCTGTCTGTGTGCTCGGCATTTGTAGATACGCTTGTGGCTCCTGGCCGGCGTTTATAAGTTATTCGCCTTGCGTCTGTCCTTTCTCTGTGGCCAGAAGGTCAGTGCCTGCCACTGGCTGGCCACCTCTTTGTCTCCCCGACTGGAGTCCCCGCTGCCTTCCCAGCTTTGAACCCAGATTTGCCCCTTAACTAGCTGGTGTCCTTGGCATGTTCTTTAAGCTGCTGTGTCCACGGTGACCACCTCCCCCGGGTCTGTGTCCTCTCCTCTGGGCGCCCTGCAATTTTTTGCCTCTTCCCGCAAAGGTCTGCTGACCGCTCTCCTGACCAGACGGGGCTCTCCCCGCCATCCCCTGTGCCCGGCACTGTCCCTGCCACTGAGGAGTGACCTAAGGAAGGCAGGTATCCGTTCCTCTCTCCTTCCTGCTCCCTCCTCTCCCTCCTTTACCCAGTTTCCTTCCTCTCCTTTCCCCCAGCCTCCTCCCCACGCACACAATCCCAGCCATTTCTTCCTTGGGGCCCTTTCACTTGCTCCAGGACAGGAAGATCACCAGGCAGAGACTGTCATGTTGCAGGGTCTTTTATTAAAACCAGGTGAGTTACTCCATTAGCTGAAAAGGCACACTTAGGTTCCAGAAACCCCCACCCCACCCCACCCCACCCCCCACCGCCCTGCCACCTCCTTTGGGATGGGTGTGGCTGTCCCACTCTGCCCAGACCCGTTTCTCATGGCAGAGGGGTATCTGGTGGGGGTGATGGGTCAGAGAATCTGTATGTTTACGGCTTGGATTTGGGATTAGAGGCGCGGGTGACGGGTGTGGTTGGGTTTGGAGATTGGAGGAATTGGGTTGGAGTCGGGGAGAGAGGAGAGAGGCTGCGGGCGGCAGAGAGCAAAGGGCCACACTTCCGGTTCCCGGGGTGATGACCCCCACAAGGAGCCCCCAGGCAGATGAAGCCAGCCCGAACAGCCTCCCCCCCTCCCCTCCCCCAGCCGCCTCTCAGAAACAAAGCAGACACTCAGAAGCAAACTCTACGCGCGGCTACAGGAGACCCAGCGCCACCCTCCCCTGGGGCCCGGCGCCCCCGTGGGTGGGGGTGGGGTCGTGCAGGGGCTTAGCCCTGGAAACCCAGCTCCTTGTACTTGGCAGCAATGTCGTTCCGGAACAGCTCGAGAGCCTTTCTCATGGCCGCCTGGGCGTCAGTGCCGAAGTCGTGGGGATGTTTGCTCTGGAGAACCTGGATGATGGCCTCTGAGATGAACTGCAGCGGGATGGATGAGAGGGGTGCTGGTCATGGGGGCGGACAAGCCAGGAGCCAGGGGGCAATCAGGCTGAGTCCCACCTTCTCTTTATTTCAGGGCCATTTATTGAGCGCTTACTGTATACCAGGCATGCTTCCAAGTGGTCTCTGAGATGAATTCCTTTTATCCCTGCAACCCCGGGAGACAGGTATAAATGGGGGACCAGGCCCGTCCCAGTACAGACCCAAGGTTGTGCGGCCCAGTGGGTCGGCTCACCCACCACCCTCCTTGGCTAGTGTTCAGGATGTGGGTCCAGCTGCGGCCAGACAAGGGCCCGGGTGCCGCCTCCATGCAGACAGCAGAAAGTAGGGGAATGCTCCCATTCCATGGTTTTGTCCAGGAGTTTGCAGTCAGAAAAGCTAGATAGAAAGAAACTATGTCCAGGGTGCCTAGGGGTGGGTCAGTTGGATAGGTGACCGACTTCGGCTCAGGTCATGATCTCGCAGTTTGTGAATTCGAGCCCCACGTTGGGCTCTGTGCTGACAGCTCAGAGCTTGGAGCCTGCTTCAGATCCTGTCTCTCTCTCTCTCTCTCTCTCTCTGCCCCTCCCCTGCTCACGCGCTGTCTCTCAAAGATGAATAAACGTTAAAAAAATGTTTTTTAAGGAAGAAACTATTTCCATCTATGTATATTTATTTTTTCCATTTAATGGCTTCATAGGATTATTGCTTTAAGCAGCCTATTGGGGGCGGAGCGGGGGTGCAGAGCATCCTATATTCTGTGCCAAGCACAGAGCTGGTGCTCAGAATTCTTGGTGGGCGGGAAGGAGGGAAGAAGAGGGAAGGATCTGGCCTATGGCTTGCCCCCAGGACCCACACTGTCTTCTGTCAGCCTCGCTGTCACCATCACGTTTGCTTGGGCACCCACGATTTCCTTACCAGGAACACCTACAGCATGGCGGCTTTAGCGACTCAACGATCTCATGGGCGTAAAATGCTACTGTGCTCTTCCGACAGTGAATCAAGCTTTGATGTCAACCACAGCCCTGGCCGGCGCACCAGGCGGTGTCACTTTACAGAGGCCGCGACGGGAAAGTAGCCAGACTGAGGTCACGTAGCAAGAGGACTTTGCACCCCGGGGGGGCGGGGGGGCTGGGCAAACGGCCGCCAGAGCCAAGGACGGTGGTGGTGACCGTACCTCGTTTTCCCGTTTTCTCGGGGCGCCCCGAGTGCAAGTGACCACGGGCAGGTGGGGGGGCTCGGGCTGCCGTGGAGTAAGCCCCGCCCCTGGAAAACGTGGGATACCCAACCTCCCGGCTCAGCTCCGCCGTGACCCTCATGTGTGACTTATGAAGAGCATGGAAGGGGAGGAACAGACACGGGCCCTGCCTTCGATCTTGGGGGATCGACGCAGTAAACTAAGCTCGTTTTCAGCGGACCTGGTTTCCGGTCCCCCAGCTGCCAGTGCTACCTTCCCTTTCTGAGCCTTGTTCCTTTGTCCCCCCCGGAGGGGATACGTCTTTCCGGTTGTGTTGGGAGCCCACCCCCACGCCACTGGGGTTCAGAGACGCGAGAGCCAGGGTCTGCCCTCGGGGAGCTCATGTCCCAGCCAGGAGACAGCTGGGTAAAGAGATGAGTTACAGTACAGCCGGGCAGGCGCCGTGACAGAGAATGAGGATAAAGCGCCTTTGCAGGGGGGCGGGGGGGGGGGGGGGGGAGGGCGCCGGTGGACAGAGCAGCTGACGGCCGGCCGCGTGCGGAGGAGGTGGCTTCTAAGCTGGGCCCTGGAGGATGGACAGGGATTTGCTGACAAGAGAAGATGGGGAGGGCAGGGGCCGCAGCAGGCACGGAATCTCAAAGGCAGGACAGGCTCCTTGTGTCTGTGATGCTGAGTGGGATGGGCGGGCAAGGTTGTCTACGTGTGATTTGCGGGGGCAGCTGGGGCGCAGGGAGGTGAGGCTGAGAGGGTGACGAGGGGTGTGGCGGTGGCGGATGGGAGATATTGTACCGCAAGGGTCAAGGGCTTGAGTTCCGGAGTACCGTTGATCAGACTGTACCTACTGGCTTATTAGCTGTGTGACCTTGGGCAAGCTACCTAATCTCTCTGAGCCTTCAGTTTCCAAATCTGTAAAGTGAGTATGCGAAGGGTACCTGCCTGGCACAGAGTCTGCTAATTGCCTGCCCAATGTCCATTTTCTCCTTCTTCCTTGGTAACAGAACACTGGTTGTATTTGCAGTGGCAACAGGCCACATTTCCCAGCTTTCCATGCAGATGGGTGTGGTCTTGTAACTAACTTCTGGCCAACGAGATGCAAAGGAAACTGTTGGGTGGGATTTCTGCGACTCCTTAAGAGAGAGAGCTTTCCTCTCTTCTTCCTGCTTCCTGTTGGGAACGTGGACCAGATGGCTGGAGCTCTAGCAGCCATCTTGGACCATGAGTCAACTTTGAGGACTCATGCCAACATTGGCATGAAAGAGGTTGCATGCTCGGTGACTGTGGGGCCCCCACACCAGCTCTGGACTCCCTAGCTCTGAACTTCCTTTGCATCAGAGAAAAAGAGGACACTGAATGCGTTCAATCTCAGGGAGATTTCGAGAATTCCACGCAGTGATCCAGGCGAATGCCCATCCTAACTGGTAGCTGTCACCGCTATCTTTATCCTCATCGCTACATCAGCCTGCCTGCTGCTCCCATCCTGAGGGATTGCACCTATCCCGAAGGCCCTTTATCCCCCAGATCTCACTGCTCCCTCTTGCCACACCCCTCCTCCCACTGGTTATAAAGGCAGTTCAGGCTCTCCCCTGCCCACCCAACTCCTCAGCCCCTTACAGGAGGTTCAAACCAACTTCTCTTGCCTGGGACACCCGAGGCCTCTCCTTCTTCATCTGTAAAGATGCTGGAAACCTGTATCACCAGCCTGTTGGCCATCCCCAGCCCAGGATCGAGCCCCCGCCCCTGTACTCCTGCCTCACGACTCCTGCACACATCAGGCTCCAGATGGCACAGGGGTTAGGCGCCGAGGGCCTGGGGGGAGTAGAGCCCTCGTTTGAATCCTGTGGGCAGCTATTGCCCTCCCTGTGCCTCAGTTTTCTCATCTGCCCGGTGGGTGTGATAACGGTACCTCCCCGTGGTGGGGGGAGTGCAAGTGGTGCCCCCAACATCCAATCTCCCTTACTTCCCCGGACGACATACCGATCTAGGGGAGAAATGGGTTTCCTCTCAGTGACCGCAGGGGTGACAGCTCGTTTTACAGAGGAGGAAGCTGGGGCTCAAAGAGGAATGACGTGGGTCACCCACAAGTCAGTGGCTGAGCCGGGACTCGAACCCCAAATCCCAGCCCTTCGAGGCCTCCCCTTCCACCCTCCCACGCGCCCCTGCCCTGCCTCCCACCTCCAGGTACTTGACGGGGATCTTGTGCTTGGTGGCATGTGACTGGGCCAGGGGCTTCAGCTCCGCCTCGTGCTGGCCCTTCTTCTTGAGGATGCCCCCCAGGGCGGTGAGCACCGTGTTGCCATGCTTCTTCAGGTCCTCGGAGCCCTTCATTTCATCCTCTGTCTTCAGGTGCTTGAACTTTTCGAACTTCTCCAGGGTCTCCGGGTGGCCCTTGAAGAGGCTGCGGGCACAAGGGGGGCTGGAGTCAGACACAGGGGCTGGAGGTGGTGAGACACACGAGTTCCAGTCCCGGCTCTGCTATTTCCCAGCTGCGTGACGTCGGGCCATTCGCTTTACCTCTCTCTGTGCTTCTGCTTCCTCACCCAAGCGTAGGGGATAACCGGTGCCTACCTAGAGCAGCGCTGTGGGGGCTCGGTGGGCTGTGTAAAGGCTTGCCTTGCTTATTTCGGGTCAGTAGCATCTGCCTCTTCATTGCTACTCGAGAGGTAGGAAGGAAAGATGTGCCTGCCTCGCTCCCTGGCTCCACCCGATTTTCTCTGAGTCGCCTGGAGAGTAGGTGATTAAATCGCATCACGGGTACGAGGCAGAAGGGCCAAGTGGAAGCAGGTCTGCGTGACTCAAGACATCGACCGCGCAGGGGACCGTCTCTGCAAGCTTCCTGCCTACGGATCATCCTTTGGCTGCTTAAATACTTGCAGCTACAGGAGACTCACTACGTCCTGTGTTAGCTCTCAGGCTCAGGAAGTCCTTGCTTATTTTGCTCAGACGCCCTGTACCTCCCAGGCCCCTCAGATGGTGAGGCCCAGGGAGGGAGCCACCTGCCAAAGACCAGGTCTCCGCTCCTGCCAGGGAGCCAGGGAGCTTAGCCGCAGAGGGACTCTGCCCTGAGCCACACCTGTAGCCCTGGAGCTCGGTCTTTCCTGTTCTGGAAAGTTGGGTGTCGGTTAAAGGGAGCCATACCTGCCGCCTCGGTGGGAGGTGGCTGTCCCCGTTCCACTGTGGGCCAATGGAGCACAGAGGCAAGTGACATGGGTCGGTGGCAAAGCCCGAACCAGAGATCGGATGGTTCTATAAGTCATGCGCCCTCTCTCTCTCTCTCTCTCTCCCTGTCATACCCTGAAATGTTTGCAGGAGTGGCCCTGTCTCCCCAGCCTTCCTCTCCTCCTGTCTAATGGCTTCGGGTCCCTGCAAGGTTCCTCTTTTTGTAGCTTCCTGGCTCAGCCACTCACTTCTTCAGCCCTGCGGTGGACACACTCCGGTGTGTGAAAGCATCTCACAGCACACACCCATACTCACGTGCATGCACACACGTGTGCGCCAAGTAGCACAAACAGGGAGCACACCCTTCTCCCGGGAGCTCATCCCTCCTGCAGCCCCCAGAACACCCAGGGCGATCCACAACCATGCCCCACGTCCCCATCTCACCCCCCGTCCTGGCCCGGCCAAGCCTGTGTGGCCGGGACAGCTCATCCCTGGCACTTTTCACCCAAGGGTCCTATTATTATCTGGTGACAATGATCCTTGAACTCCTGCCTGGCAGAGGTGAGACCTAGCACCCACAGGTGAAGGTCGGAGGTCGGGACGCTGGAGGGAGCCTATCTGGGGCAGAAGAGGGCCAAGGACCTGGTACCCAAGGCAACCAGGGATCTCAGATATTTGGGGAGCCCCCCAGATGTCTGGGAGAAAGAACGCGGGGATGAGAATTACGAAAGCTGAGTTCTGGTCCCAGGTCCACCTCCAACGGGCTGTGTGACATTGAAAAAGTCACTCAGCTTCTCTGGGTCCTGGTCCAGCCATCCATAAACCAAAAGGGTTGGTCTGGCTGATATTTCAGCCTCCAGCTGTAAGGCTGGACCCCTGCCTCACCTTCCACTCTGTGCCAGTCAGCCCGCGGGCGAGCCCAGATTTACCTTCAACGGTGCAGGAAAACCAGGCCAATGAGTGCCCACCAGATCATTCTGGCATCACTCAGCCGCTTCCCTCCCTTGGCCCAAAGTCCTGCAGCTGGGAGCCCCAGGCAGCCACAGAAGGCCATACCTGGATCTGCCTAAGGGCAGCACCCCGGAAAATGGACAGACGAAGCCCGTCGGCCCGCGGAAAAGGATGGACAGACTTTCCCTCCTGTTTCAGGAGCCCTCAGTTGCCTTGCGTCTTCAGCTTCAATCCTACGTCCACCTGCTTCGCTTTTCGCAGGCCTGCAGGCAAGTCAGCGAGAAAGGAGGCCACCTCCCAGCTGTCCTCTGAACGGAGGCCCAATCGGACACCCAGATGGGAGATGGAGACTCCGACCTGCGGAATGCCTTCCCTGCTCTAGGCAGAAGAACCGGGCTGGGCAGGGCAACCCCGCTCTGATGTGCCAAGAGCAGAGCACTCCAGAGCAGCCGTGCTGGGTGCAAGCCGCCTGGATGTGAATTCCAGCTGTGCGACTTGGGGCAAGTTACTTAACCTCTCTGTTAAGTGTGGTGATCCTAATATCTACCTCATCGGGTGCTTGGGAGGCTGAGTTAATATACGGGAAGCGGCGAGCCCCGGGGGCTGGGGGTGTCTTTCGCGACTTGCAGCAAAGCCCTCAGTGTTTTGTTACCAGGCTCCGCTGAACAGAATATGCCGTCTTTTACAAGAGGAGTAGGAGGAGTGACCTTGCCAAGGTCAGGAAGAAAGCCCCGGCTCAGCCTCTGGAACAGAATCAAGTGGCCAGCTCCCACAGAGGCAGGTGCAGCTCTGGGGGTTAGCGCCCCCTCCCTTCCCTCTACACGCAGGGAGGCCCTCCTCCCCGGACCCCGCACAGTAAGAGGGCAGAACCCGTTGGCATGGTCTCTGCGTGTCCCACAGCCTAAGGCATGACAGGGCATTGGGCTTTCTGGGACCTTCCAGGGGCCAGGAGTCTCAGGCATCACATCCCATCCCCGGCCCCTGGCCCTTGGTAGGTGTCCCTGATCCACTCTGGAGAGGGAGGGAAGGTTTCCCCTGATGACACAATACCCCAAGTCTCCTTCAAGTCGCTGCCTTGGGGGCTAATGGCCCCCAGATCTCCTTGGAGAGACTTGTGCTTTGCAAACTGGTCTCCAGCCCCAACTCCCCTGCCTCCTCTCCAAAAGCGAGGGAGGAGCATGGGCTCAGGGAATGCCAGGGCATGAGAGCGGAGAGGGACCTCAGAGACCCTGGCAGACAATCGCTTCGTTCAACCGATAGGCAAGCAGGAGGAGTGAGTCACTCAGAGAGGAGGAGTGACTTATCCAAGGTCACACAGCACAGGTGCCTAAGGAGCTGATGTCAACTTGGGGGAAACTTTTGTCCCATCCAACAGGACCCGTGGCAGCCCCAGCGGCCTGCTGGCAGGGACAGGAGGAGAAAGACACAGGGAACATCCCCCATGATGCCAGTCGGAGTAAACAGAGAACGTGACCATCCTTCCCCAAGTGTTTCTAGCGTGGACGACTCAGGGCTCAGACTTCGGATCACGGATCCAGACATGGGAGCCGGATAGAAGTGCAGCCCAAGGAGACCAAAAAAGCATCTGAGTGGGAGAGGGAAACCTGGCTCGTGACGAAGGAGAAACTCGTCTGTAAATGAAAGCGTGAAGGACAATCCATTCACTCGTGGCCACCCCAGGGCCACTTTCTCCCAGGTGCAGAAATGTGGATTTATACCCCATTAGATATTTGACTTGCGCTGGCCCAGAGCATGAGAGAAGGCGCCTGGAGAAGAGGGGTCTCACACCGTCTGGGGTGGAAGGCAATGAGAAAATAAAATTCTGTTTACAAGCCACACACCATCCTTTATTTACAACGCTTGGAATTTTGTTTTCTTTTGTTTGTTCAGGAACCCCTGCAGTCAAGATGTGCTTGGAGACCACACTATTCAGAGCTCTCAAATTCAAGACTTCCTCAACATCAAAAGTCCCTAATGGGCCTCTGTCTTCTATTTTCTAATTATAATACTTCGCAGGTCCTTAAGCTAGCTCCATCCGTAACAACTACTAACATCTTCTAGAACCTGCTATGTTCCAGGAACAGCACCAGGCCCCTTACATGCATTATCTTATTTAACTCTCACTTCTACTCTAAAGGGTAGCACGGAACACCCCCGCCCATTGTATAGGAGAGGAAACTGAGCCTCAGAGAGGTTGTGTGCCTTCCCAAAGGTCACACAGCGGTTCGGAAGCCGAGCCAGCTCTAGAGCCTGTGGGTCTTTATCTTGAAGGCCATGTCTTATCTTGACTTAGCCAAGTCTTTATCTTGAAGGCCATGTCTCAGTCTTGACAGTTTATAGACCTCTACGGATTTGTGGCGCGGGGAGGTCCTGCCCCTCTCAGGTCTTGTTTGTCCTCGTCCATTTAGTGAAGCGTCTGGACGGGATCTCTCAGGGCCCTTGTTAACTATGACTGCCTACGATTCTAGGATTCCTCTTGGTGGGCACTAGGCATCCGGGGTTTGATCACCAGGCTTCTCCCACTGCTGGCACAGGCCCGGGATGGATCTCTTTTCCTTTCTGGACGCCAGTCCCTGACACTCACGAGCAAAGGAAAACCAAGTGAAGGTGTTAACAAAGTCGACCGACACAGCCAACTGGTCAACCCTGGGCAACGATTCCGCCTTGCAGGCACCACCCTTGATCTTTGGGGAGTGGGTGACAGAGGCAATGGGGTCTCTTCCTTTTACCTGATGAGGACCTCCTGCCCGTGGCCCGCGAGGTCGGTCTCCACCTTCCCCCAGACGTTCAGCACCAGCTGCCACTCTCCGTCGCTGAGCCCCATGGCGCAGTCTGAGGAAGACAGAAAGAGGGAGTCCGGGCCGACTCGGTGTCCTGGCTCTGACAGCCGGGGTTTGAGACCGCCCGGCCCCAAAGGGATTTTATACCTTCCCTGAAGCTCGACACAGATCACTTGACGGCTCGTTCACTCTCCCCTCCTCTCCCTCCTCCCTCCTTTTCATGAGGGGTCTAATCTTTTCCTTTCTGTAGCTCTCACATGGGAGCTATTTTGGGGCAGGTGCCATTGTGGGGAGGTAGGACAGCTCAGGCCACAGGGGCGCGGGGGTGTTTGTGTATGTGGCAAGAGCAGGGGAGGAGGCTGGGCCACTGTGTGGAGTCTCAGAGGCCAGCAGAAAGGGCACCACTAAGGCCGACGCCAGCAGCCTGAAACTCAACTCTCCCCGTTGTCAACCATCCCAAGGAAACTGTCATGTTTCCAAGCTCGGGCAGCGGCTCCTGGGCTGGCCCTGGGACTGTCCTGGTCCTTAGCAGTCTCCTTGTCCACAGTCTACCCATGTTGCCAGAGAGCCCCTACCCAGCCAGAAGCGGGGGGGTGGGGGTGGGGGTGGGGGTGAGAGAGGGGAGGGAGCAGAGGTGGTTCCTACTTATAGCTGGGCGTCTATCCACAGGCTCTTGGAGTCTGGGTTTTTCTACCCCACCCAGAAAACTGGCTTCGTGGCCCTCATGGCCTTTGCTCAAGTATTTCCTTCTGAGAAGTTTTGCTTGGCACACCCCCTCGAGGCCCCATTAGTGTCCTCCTCCTTCCATTTATTTGGGTGGGCGCCCCTGTCGTACGGCTCCCTTCATCGTGCTGTATTTCTTTCCATGCTGGCTCCGCCACGAGTGTGTTAGAGCAGCCGATACGTGTAGGGACATGCCGGGCCCTCCTCCGAGCACTTCACATTTGGTAACTTGTTTAACCCCCTGACAGCAGTATCTCTAGGACAGACATGGCATCATCCTCGTTTATTCAGGGGGGGGGGTTAGGGAAACCTGTCACGGTCATAGCTGATGGTAGAGCTGGGATTTGAACCCAGAAAGTCAGGCTCTTGGGTTCATGCCCCCGAATACCTTACTCACTTATGTTTTATTGACTTCTGTATCTCTTGGATCTCACACAGTGCCCTGTACCAAATCGTAGCTGAACAAATATTTGTTGAATAAATAGATGGTCTTGCAAGGGAGCCAAGGGAGGATGGTTGGCCTTCTTTGTATTTATCCATCATCCATCCATCATCTAGCCACCCACCCATCCATGCATCTCTCCATCGTCCACGTATGGGTTCATCCATCCGCCCATCCACCCACCCACTCCCCCATCCATCATCTGCCCATCCATCCATAATCCATCCATTCATCCATCCCTCACATAGTGACAGACTACCTCTGGTGTGATGGAAACTGTGCCACGTGCTCAGGACAACAAAACTAAATAAACACATCCCTGTGTTCAAGAAACTCACAGTCCCTTGGGGAGATATAAGGAGTGAGCTTACAGTACCATTGTTTTGGTGCTATGATCAACGTACCAGGCCCTTCCTTCCATCTACACAGGACTTTACGGTTCACAAAGCACCTCCTTGGGCAGCATGACATCTGATTTTCACAGTGGCCCCGCAAGGTAACGAGCATCACCCCATTTTATAGCTGTGGACGGTGAGGTTCCAAAAGAATAAGCAAGTGCCCTGGCTGTCCTGGGTCTGTAATAGACACATCCGTCACGACGACCCCACATAGACAGCTCTTTCTAAAAGCGACTGCTCTGTCCCAGTCCCTACATGACCATGTAGGGCCATGTGCTTCCCCCCCAACCCCACGGCCAATCACAGCCGACTGGACCGGGACTGGCACCCAACCCGAGGCAGCCAATGGCAGGGCTCTATCCAACAGCCTCCATCTGCTAGCTACCTGAATCAGATCCCCTGTTCGAAATACGAGCAGGGACGTTTGGCAAGAATTGTCTAAGCGGTAGGAAACGCGGTGTCGAAGAGAGTCAGTTTCATGGCCAGCACGGAGTAGGAACCCCAAGGTGGGGGCTCTTGAGTGTCACCTAGGGCCCAGAATTCATTCCGTTCCGATCCTGGCCCAATTACTGTGTGAGGGTCACCGCGAACTGCCACTTCCTGTCTGACCCCTCGCGGATCCTGTCAATGAACCCTGTTGACTCCTTTATCGAATCAATCAGCTGGTTCCTAAGCAGAGGCGCCTCTCTCCCTGACACGGTGCCCCAGGAGTCACACGGGAAGCTCCTGTTATCCCAGACCTCTGGGAGCCCAGCCACCTTTCACAGCGGAAGATGTGGTGGCAAAATGAGTAGCTAGAAATGTCACGGGGATTGGGGGGAGAGCTATCATTCACGCATTCGTTCGTTCGTTCGTTCGTTCATTCTCTTATTTGCTCAACGGCCTAGTACTAAGGGCTTACTCTGTGCCGGACCCAGGACAGAGGAAAGGCAATTCTGAGAGAATCTGCCAAGGGCTCGGACCCCCAGCAGCTTCGGCCCCTGCTGCCGGTCACTCGCTGGAGGCTGAGGCCAGCGCGGTGGCAGGGCAGGGCGGGGCGGCTTGGTACCCCGCCTGGCTGGAAGGGAGCAAAGGACCTGGCAAGGTTCCTCACCGGCCGCCCAGGGGCTGGTGAACAGCAGGGCGGGACCCAAATCTGAAGCCGCGGGTCCACCAACTCCAGCCCCTGCACTTGTCTGGGGACAGCCCGAGCATTTAAAAGCTCATCAAATCATTACCGATGCTCAAGTGTTTAATACTTAGCCGTCATCCCTTGGCAGGCACCCCCATTAACTGGCGTGCTCATGGAAACCTGTGGCTTTGAAGTCGATGGACCTTTTAAGTTTTACCATTTAAGCTAATAGGAAGGGGCCGACATCTGTTTGTACTTCTACATCTCTACAACAGAGCAGGCATTACCTAACAGTAGCTATGGCTACCTAGAGGCACCAGCTTTGTTTGGGGGCTGTAATTATCCCGGTGACAGCCTTCCAGTGGCCGGGGCAAGGAAGCTGGAGGTGCACGAAATAGGAAAACCAGGCCGCCTTTGCGGGCACAAGCCTCCTAGAGCCTTACACTCGCGTGTCATACACGGACACGCACACCCACACGCGTGCACACACCGAGGTGGGTTAGTTCGATCCCTCCACGCTGGACCCGCCCCCATCCTCTTTCCTGTCCTCTCATGTCACAGAAGCCTTTGGATGCAAAACTCCCGAGACATGTAGGATCATTCTCAAGTCTTCAACTTCTAGAGTCTGGAGATCCCAGAGGGAAACTCTGGGGCGCCAAAGTCTTCGGGTTTGGCCGCTCTGGAAATTTGGGCTTGAGAGGTCCAGGGTCATAGAAAGGCAGAGATAGACAAGTGTAGAGGCGTATAGGGCCATCGTGTCTGGAGGCTAACAGAAGACTTCGACAGCATCTTGTCCAAGTTCCCACTAAAGGCGGGGAATTCTCCCAGCGGATCATCCTCTAGCACCTGTTTGAATACTCCTAGGAGCAGCGAGCTCCTTACCTAAGACCTGCAAGAGTCTCCTTTATGATGATCCAAAATATGCCTTCTTGTCATGCTCGCTCCCTTGGGCACACTCTGCTGACTCTTTGGGGATAGAGAGGACCAGTAGAGTCTACTGAGAGGAGAGGGAGGCTGCATGCTCACTGAAGACTTTTCTTGTCCCTACTTGGACAAGGACTTGACCCGAGCACCGCCCCCCACCCCCCAACACACACACACACACACAAGGTAAGCCAGGAGCCAGTCTGGTGGAAAAAGACTGGTTTTGCGATCTTCAAGTCGGCAACTCCTGCCGAGCATATACACAAAGAGAATTCTCTAGCAAGGGGCTTCCAGCATCCTGCCCCCCCCCCCCCCAGGCTTGAGTCCCCAGGTGGCTGTGCAAAGAGCGGCTCTCTTCCAGGACCTGGGAGTTTGCCAGCCCTTGGGCAGCTAACAACTCCCCGAGCGAATCTGGGGGATTCCACTTTAAGACTTCATCGAGGGGGTGACTTTGGCCCCAAAGAGCCAGGGGTCCCTTCAACCTTGACCACCTCCCTTTCTCCTCCTAGGAGCCTCCCCTTTGGAAGCCAGCCTGGCCAGTGCCTCCCGCCCGCCCAGCCTAGTTTGCTGCTTCCTGCCAGAGTCTGCGATCCTGGTCCAGCGCCAGGCCCGACTCAGAGCAGACTCGACGGGGCGGCGGGACCCCCAAGCTTGCCCCAGACCCCACTCCGCCCAGCCTCCTGGCAGCCATAGAACTGACCACGTCTCCCCTTCTCCCCAGCTGTCGTCCAGGAGCCTGCAGCCAAGCGGCGGGCTGGGGGTGGGGAGAGGTGTCTTATAGCAGCTGGGGAGAGGCACAGGGAACTAAAAATACAGTTGACATGGCAAGGCTCCTCCTCTCCCTGGAGGCCCAGAGGGGCTTTATTGGAAGAGGGCTGGCAGGGACACAAGGATCCCCAAATCCCAATAACAGGTGTGGCCTGAGGACACCAGCCGTCCTTCCCCACCTCTCCGCTACTCAACCTCGGAGGAGGCGTGGGGTGGCTCCACCTTCCACCGGTCACCGGGTGCGGCGCGGCCCCGCCTCCGCAGACCCTCGCCCTTCCTTCGCGGCCCATCTCGAAGAAACAGCGCCCCCTGCAGGAATCCTCCCCCAACTCCAACCCTCCCTCGCAGGTGCGCCTTCTCTCCTGCCTCGGGGCTCCAGCTCGGGTGCAACCTTCTCTCTCTCCGCTTTGGGGTGCAGCTCCCCATTTCTACCCCGCGAGCTTCCTCGGGAGCAGACGTACCAAAACAACAGACACTCGCACCGCACTTCCTGCGCTCCAGGGGCACCGCCCCTCCCAGCGGCCATAAACCCCACCTCCCACGCGAGGAGGTGGAGGCACAGAGAGGTTATAAGGAGCCACCAAAGTCACACAGCTAGGAGATGCCAAGCACGAAGTTCGAAGCCGGGTAGTCCGGTTTCGGGGTTGGTGCTCCCCAGCTGGAACTGGTCCAACTTGTGGATCGTTCTTCTTCCCCCTCTCACCTTTCTGACAGCACACCTGGCAGAGAGCTGGGTCAGTAAGGTCTTTGAATGTTTGTATTATTGAACGGAGTCCATCCAGGGTCTTTTGGCTTGCCGGAGGTTAAGGCAAAGGCAGTCGGAAGGGCGACCGCCGGGTGGTCCTGCTGCCATCTAGTGGCAGCGAGGAGAAAAGCCTCCGCCTCTGGCTCTGCCGCTTCTACTGGGTCTTTGCGTTCGCCGCCCCCCCCCCCCCCATCCACCCTCCCCGCCAGCCAGGACGGGGTCTTTTCCCATCTCTATATTCGTGGCACCGACCAGGGACGGCTCTCCAAATTATTAAAAGGGGAATAAAGCGTGGTTTTTGCTCTCAACGGACTCCGGGTTGAGTGGAGGAAATCCCTGGGGGGATTTGGACCACACCAGAGACCCAAGCAAAGGGCTTTGGGAGGGTGGGAAGGCAGCCCGGGGTCTACACGGAGACCTGCGGGCAGAGGCCACAAGGGGACTGGACCTTAAAGTATGAGGGAGCGTGCTGTGGGGGCCCCAAAGCAGAGGTGACAAACTGTGTGCGCAAAACCCCAAGGGGTGCAGGGGATGCATGGGGAAAGGGGTGCAGGGAGGTGAGCCCACCTGGGAAGGCCCTTCTGCCTCAGAACCAGGACTGAAGACTTAGAATTGATTGTTGAAGTCCACAGACACGTGTGCTCACAGGGTGCCCGGCTCTGTGCTGGGTTCCAGAGAGACCAAGGTGAATGCCACATGGTGCCTGGACGTTAGGGGGTGACGGGAGGGACGGATGTGTAAACAAATGATGATAAGGGCAGTAACGTAACAGGGATGGTGCAACATAGGGGTAAAACACAGGGAATCAGACAGCTGGATGCGATGCCTGGCCCCAGCACGTATTACTTTTGTGATCCAGGGAAGATATCATAACTTTCCAGGTTTTTTTTTTAATGTTTATTTATTATTTTTTGGGAGGGGGTGAGTAGAGGAAGAGAGGGAGACACAGAATCCAACCAGGCTCCTGGCTCTGAGCTGTCAGCACGGAGGCCGACGCGGGGCTCGAACCCACAGACTGCGAGATCATGACCTGAGCTGAAGTCTGACACTCCGATTGAACCACCCAGGCATTCCCAGGGTTAGTTTTTGTTGTTGTTTTTTTTAATCTGTAAAATGGGAACTTTTTGGTTAATGTTTATTTATTTTTGAGAGAGAGACAGAGACAGAATGCGAGTGGTTTAGGGGTAGAGAGAGAGGGAGACACAGAATCAGAAGCAGGCTCCAGGCTCTGAGCTGTCAGCACAGAGCCCGACGCGGGGCTCGAACTCACGAACCGAAGTCGGACGCTCAACCGACTGGACCACCCAGGCGCCCCGGAATTTGGAGGATTATTAAGGGTTTGCTGGCAGCAGAGTGAGGAAAAGATATTCTAAGCACAAGGACCAAAACATTCGAGGACATGGCAGTTGGTGGGTTTGGACCAGGTTTGCTTGTGGGTGACAGAAATTCCAAAATAACATGGCTTCAACAAGAGAAGATTCATTTCTCTTTCATATGGAAGTCCAGGAGTAGTGGTTCAGGGCTGGTAAGGCACAGACCCAGGCGCAGCCTACTTTAGCGCTCTGCCATATTACACACATGGCCTCCACCTCCTGATCCGAGGTGGTTGCTTGAGCTCCAGCCATCACGTCATCATTCCAACCAGCAGGAAGTCAAAACGGGTAAACACAGTTGTGCCCCCGACCTTTCGGGACACTTTCTGAGGCTGTAATGAATACTTCCTCTCGTTGTACATTACACGACCACACCTTTCTACAAGGGAGGTCGGGAAACGTAGAGTTCATTTCTCTATGGCCATATCCCCAGACACAAATTGGGAGTTCTACCACTTAGGAGGAAAGGGAGAACGCAAATGGGGTGCACACTAGACATTTCCACCACAGGGTTCGTAAAGAGCATGATCTGTGCAGGCAAATAGAAGTACTTTGGGGTTTCTGTGGTGGGAAAAGAGAGCGAGGGAGGAAGGAATGGAAGATTCGACCAGAAAAGTAAACAGTGGCCAACCACGGGTGGCCTTGGGAGCCACAGGGGCTAAGATTTCTCCCCAGCGGCGAGCCTCTGGAGGGTTTTGAGCAGGGGAGGGCCAGTGGCTTTATGCTGCACTGGAAGCACCACACTAGTTACAGATGGGAATAAGGGCATGGAGGGGACAGGTCCGGAGACGCGTCCCCCAGCCTTGTATTCTGAAATGATGTTCACACGTGCGGCAACGCTGAAAGAATTTTCCAGCGAACGCTGTATACCCATCACCTATGTTCCACCACGGACACTTGACTAAACTAGTTTGACCACATACCTATCCATCAGTCTTCCTTACGGTCTGTGGCATTTCAAAGCAGGCTGCAAACATCTACCCGTCCCTCCCCCGTGAATCCTTGGGCAAGCAGGTCATTAATGAGAGTTCAAGAGATGTTTGCCTTCTTTTCCTCTGCTGTAAAATTTACATCCAATGAAGTGCACGTGCCCGAAGCATTCGAGTCCAGATACCCGTGTCGGGCGACCCCCTATCAGAATACAGAGGATCAGCATCACCCCAGAAAGTTCCCGCCGGCCCCTTCCCGGCTTCGCCCCACCCCCACCACCTCCCAGAGGCAGCTACTGTTCCCTGTTTGGGTTTTTTTTCAGGCACCGGAGGTCTGTGGGAGGGGCTCCGAGCTGAGGGCTGAGGGACGGGGAGGAGAGGGGACAGACGCTCCAGGGGAGGCTGAGGGAGGTCCGTGAGTGGTGGAGCCCTGGGCCGGCAGCGGGGAGTCCGTGTCTGGCTGAGTGACTGGGCAGGTGGTGGCGCCCTTTACTAAGGCGGGCGGGGCACCCAGGAGGACAGGGGAGAGAACAAGTCTCTTGGGACGGCAGCACCTGTAGCGTCTGGGTGACATGTGTCTAGCGGGCGTAGGGACACACATGCGTCCCCGAGGCTGGACTGTCCTCTGGTGGGTGACCCGGGGGAAGTGGTGGCCGTGTTTCTCCAGCTTCTGTATCCTCCCCAGCCAAGCCCCACTGCCCACAAGGCTCCTGCCATTGGGAAAGGCAGAGAGCCCCTCCTCCACTGTCCGGAAGGCAGTGTGGACAGGGCACGGGTGTGGTCACATCTGGCTGGCAGGTCAGGAGAGGAGCCTTCCCTTCCGAGGGAGAGCCCCTGGGCTGTGTCCCTTCCTCCCCTCTCCTTCCCTCCTCTCTCCCTAGCATCCTGCAGCCACACCGCCCAGCCTTTTCCTAAAACCTCCTCCCTTCCCCCTAAAAACAACCAGAGCCCAAGTCCTAGCTACCAGGACTCCTCCAGGGAAGAGGGCACCAGCCCTGCTGGGAGGGGACAGAGGAAGCAAAGACATGGACCCACACCCAGACCGCAGTTGGGTTTTGTCTTGTTTATCCACAATCGAACCCAACTAAGAGACGCAACGAGTAATTTCTCTCTCAAAAGCCCACTTAGTCTGCTGGAGATATTCCCGTTCTTCCCACTAGCATGACTTTGAGCTTTTCCTTGAGAATTAATTCCCTGACCTTATTCTGCTAAAAGAGAGCGCTTGCCACCCCCACCCCCCACCCCCATCTGGAGTCACCGCACGTGCTGAATCTACCTGGCGACTTGGAGAAGCTCCCGTTTACCCCATCAGACACAGAGCACGAGTGAGTTATCAACGTAGAGAAAGCAGCCGAGGGAAGAAGAGAAAGACCCAGGGGAACACCCCAGCCTTTAAGGATTGGGGAGGGAAAGAGGAGGGGAGAAGGAAATTTCCGAGGACGGGGGAGCCCTGGGAAATTCTGAGCAGCGGTGGGAGGCAGGGGGAGGCGGGCGGGGTCAAGTGTGCACGTGGAGGATGGACGAGAGGGAAGCCACGTGGTGGGAGATGAATATGAAGGACTTCTTACATACTAGGCGTGGGTGAGGCTTGCAGCACAAACGAGGGCACATTAGTGTATTCGTTAGAGCGCTAGCTGCTGTAACAAACAGCCCCTGACCTCAGCGGCTTATTGGTTTTAATCGTGGCTTCTTGGTTTTAGGTGTCCTTCACCTCCGTGAAGGTGGGGAGAGGGCTCTGCTCCACACAGCGATTCAGGGCCCCGGGCTCTGTCCCCAAGGACTCTGAAGGCCTCTGCTCCCTCTGTATCCAGCAGGCAAGCCAGACGAAAGAGAGGGGGAGAGTGAGAGGTTTGGGGGCCACGCCTGACACTGATGCTCATGGTTTCCGGCCACGCGGCCGTGCCGACTTCCACGGAGGCTGGGGGTGAGACGTCCCCATCTGCCCAGAGAAAGTGAGACAGGCTTGAACACACAGCACTGTGCTGCCACCGTCCCCCCCCCGTGAGAGTAAAAGGTTTTGTAATCTAGGGGGAAAATGAGAAAGAGGGGCTAGGAATAGAACATTCCTGGGGCGCTTGGGTGGCTCAGTCAGTTAAGCCGCTGACTTCAGCTCAGGTCAGGATCTTGAAGTTCATGGGTTCGAGCCCCGCGTCGGGCTCTGTGCTGACAGCTCAGAGCCTGGAGCCTGCTTCGGATTCTGTGTCTCCTTCTCTCTCTGCCCTTCCCCTGCTTGTGCTCTCTCTCAAAAACAAATATATGTCAAAAATTAAAAAAGGAAGAAAACATTCCTATAACTAATGTCTTAATCTCCCCAGAGCCCATAGTAAGTGTGCAATATCTGTCCTCCAGGTGAGTGTGGTCACATTGATAAACTACTTGGGAAGCAAGGAGGGGGTAGGGGAAGGGGGCTGGGGAGGGATAGCCACTCAGTCTGTGGTGACTATAGAGTGGGGGCTCGAAAGGTGGTCCAGAGAGTTAGGGAAGCAGGATCGTACTGGAATGCTCCGGAAACCCCGAGAAGACTAGTTGACAGGGCTAGAAGTTCTGTGAAGGGAATTGGTCGTGGATGAGGTTGGAATGAGGGCTTGGAACAGATGGGGCATGACCTTGAACTTTAAGAATTTTGGCAGCTCTGAGGAGTGGCCGTGGCTGGCTGTGGCCTGGGCTGGGGGTGGGGGGGCAGGCGGGGGAGGGAGGGAGCCATCTTGGATGAATCAGCAGGTCAGTTAAAATTAGGTGTGGTGGCCCAGCCCGGAGACGCCCGGAGGCCAACAGTCGCGCTGGCTCATGTGGCAGCCAGGGTTTATTTCTCCACGGAATCCTCAACCTTCCTACTTTGGACTTGGGGGGGCGGGGGGAGGCGCTTGGAGTTGGAGCTGGGCTCTGGTCTGTCTTGTGACCCCTGCTCTGGGCTGTTGGGTCAGTAACTCCGGGTCTCTGACCTTGGCAGCAGGAAGTCATGGGGCAGTTAGACCCGACTCCCGACTTCCCGGTCAGACTCTCAGACCACCTCGGTCTGGAGAGGTTTCCCTCCCTATTCACCTTGCTAACCCCTCCTTGTGGGGAGCCTTCCACAGCTGACCAGGTTACAGACGCTCTTACCTTACCTATGTGGCAATATTCGTGTTTGTAAACTGGATAATGGTTGTGAAATTTTTATTTTATTTTATTTTTATTTATTTATTTTTGAGAGAGAGAGAGAGAGAGAGAGCAGGGGAGGGACAGAGAGAGAGGGAGAGAGGGAATCCCAAGTAGACTCCTCGCTATCAGCACAGAGCCCGATGCGGGGCTCAAACCCACGAACTGTGAGAACGCGACCTGAGCCAAAACCAAGAGTCAGAGACTTAACCCACTGAGCCACCCAGGCGCCCCTGGTTGTGAAATTTTTAGGTCGTGTATTATTTGGCAGGCCCTATCCAAAGGCCCATCTCCCTTCTCCCATACACCCAGGAGCCACCTTCAAGAGGAGCAGCTGCTTAGGGGCAGGGGTGGGGATGGGGGAGGGTAGGGAACCTGAGATACTGAGCACTTATCAGGAAAGATTGAGATCCCATCTAAGGGATCTTAGTTGGCATCCCTTAGATGAGTTGGGACTCATCTAAGTTGCTCCCAGCTCCCCCCCACCCCCCCACAGCAATGAGAAGTGCTTATAAGCAAAAGACAAGGGTAGTTCAGATATCAAGGGGTGGATTCTTTTTTTTTTTTTAATTTTTTAAAATGTTTGTTTATGTTTGAGAGAGAGAGACAGAATGTGAGTGGGGCAGGGGCAGAGGGAGAGGGAGACACAGAATCTGCAACAGGCTCCAGACCCTGAGCTGTCAGCACAGAGCCAGACGCAGGGTCCAAACCCACAAACTGTGAGATCATGACCTGAGCCAAAGTCAGACGCTTAACTGACTGGGACTCCCAGGTGCCCCGGGGTAGATTCTGGAGCCAGACCACTGCGTTTGAACTCTGGCTTCGCTATTTGCTAGCTGTGTGACTTCAAGCAGGTTACCTAACCTCTCTGTGCCTTAGTTTCTTCCTCTGCCAACCAAATGGCAATCATAAAGGTACCTGCCTTCTAGGATGCGGTGAAATCTAAACTAGGTAAAAAAACCTAGAGTAAGCACTCAATACACTGTGGGCTACTGGACTCAATTATAGCGAATAGAGAAACAATGCTTTTAAAGAGATCTCCTTTTAGTGGTTAGAATTTTGACCCTGTTATGTCATTAGTGAATAACGTCCCTCTTCCCGGTGGACCGTGAAGCCCATGAGAGCCCGTGCCGTATCCGTCTTGTATTTCCATTGTCTGGTACAGGCCCAAGTTCATGCTGACAACAGCTATATTACCCCCTCTCACACAGCACATAAGGATCCTCATGACCCTTTTAAGCAGGAAGTTATTGATAAATATTTGTTGAAGAAGGGAATTCCTACCACTCAGGGCCGGGGAGGTGATGGATGGCAAAGTGCTTTGTAAACTGCAAAGTGCACAACTCGTGAGGATGGAAACTCTTACGACTTCTTCCCTGAAGGCCTAGGGTCTCATTCTACTTATGGCTTAGAACTTTCCCTGTGTTCTAGAACTTTCTAGAACCTTCCCTCCACTTGCCCCTCTGTCAAAATGTACCTGTCCTGAGTACTATTTTCCCTCGTGACTTGTCTCAGTGGCCACTAGCGGAATTCCATCACCCGCCACCAGGGACTTTATTTTCGCAAAGGCCAGTACAAGCTTGATAACTAACCCCAAAGACTCTTTCCTCCCATTCTACCCCGGACTGGCCTCCGCGACATTCCTCTGTCAGGTCTTGTGGCTTCATCTGCCCACATCCGTCCCCTGCTGTGCAGAGTCCATCCTTCTCAAATGGCACTTCCTCCAGGAAGGCCTCCCTGCAGAGCCCCCACCACATCACAGAAGAGCAACAGGCCAGTGTCACACCCAGCCAGAGAGCACATTCCCCCTTCCTCCACCTATTTGTTCGATTCGGGCCCTCAACATGCTGGATGAGGCCCACCCACGTCAGGGAGGGCAATCTGCTTTAGCTAGTCTATGAATTCAAATGTTCATCTCATCTGGAAATACCCTCACAGATGTACCCCCAAGATAATAATGTGTAACCAAATTCTGGGTACCCTGTGGCCCTGTCAGCTGATACATAAAATGAACCATCACACCTACCACATGGTTCTAGGTGATGGAAACTAGAAAAATAAAAAGAAAAGTTAAAAAAAAAAAAAGTAGGGGCGCCTGGGTGGCTCAGTCAGTTGAGTGTCCAACTCTTGATTTTGGCTCAGGTCATGATCCTAGGGCCTTGGGGCTGAGCCCCACATTGGGCTCTGTGCTTAGTGCAGAACCTGCTTAAGATTTTCTCTCTCTCTCTCTCTCTCTCTGCCCCTCCCCAAGTTAAGAGCTCGAATGTTCTCTCTCTCTCTCTCAAAAAAAAAAAAATTTTAAAGGCAAAGAAAAGACAAAAGGCCTACCTTTGTTGGAGCTCACGTGATAGTGGGGAAAGGCATAAGTAGAAAGACAATAAATAAAGAAAATAATATAAATAGCACATTAAATGATGATAAACGCTATGGAGGAAAAAAAAGCAATAAAACAGAGAAAAGTCATAGCGTTGAGTGGGGGAATACATTTAAAATTTTATTTTTAAAATTAACTTAAACTTATTTGATAAAGAGCTAAAGAGGTGAAGGAGAGACTTTGGAAATATCTGGAGGACAAAATATACCAACAGAGGGCAGGAACCGTAAGTACAAAGGCCCTGAGGTGGGTGTGTGTTTGATTTACTCAAAGGACGGTAACAGTGACCTCAGCCAAATATTCCGGTTCGTGCGCAGAGTAGTTTGAGTTGGATTTCTGTCACCTGCAATAAAAAGATGTCTACTAATACAGCTTCCCTGATCCCCTCCAAGTAACAAACGCTGTCCTGGCTCCTCCCGCCCGTGATCTGTCCCTCTTCCCACACTTACTATCAGTGCTCCTGGCCTCACACAGCTGCCTTTATTCGAATTTGTGTGCTCTTCGGAAATACTACCAAACACTTACCGTTTGCCAGACGGTGTATGTCACATCCTGGTGTGAAGATTAACGCCTTTTTAAGGATGCGGTCAGGAAAGTCCAGAGAGGATAAGTCGTTTTTCCTAGCGCCACACTCCCAGGAAAAGCAGGCCCTGGGCTAGGCCTTGCCATCGGCACCCCTTGCTCTGACCTGGGCATTCTGGCTACCATGGCCAACCATGACCCCTGAGACCTTGGCAGTCCAGAGCCCCCTTCACAGAGCTGCCACAGCCCCTAATAAGGATGCTGCCCTATGGCCCTTCATCCCAGGTCCCCACCCCAACTGGGAGCTTTGAGTCCCCTGGAGGTGGCCCTGCCAGGGCCGACATCCCACCCACCCTCCGCTACCCCCAGGCCGGGAGCCCCACCGGTCTGGGCAGCCTAGATTCTGTTCCATCACGCTGGAGCTTGACATGCAGTAATTTGGTGTGGCTTTTGACTTCTCAACTCATCTGTGAGCTTCTCAGGGTGGGAGCCAAGTTTCCGTCTCTTATCTCCCTCTCCTAACCCCCCGGGGGACTTCCTGGCCGGATCAGTACTGTCAGAGAGGGCCCGTTGGATTCCTGGGGCCCCCGTAACAATGACCACAACACGGTGGCTTCGAACAACAGAAACGGGCTCTCCCAGAGTTCCGGAGGTCACGGGTCTGAAGTCAAGGTCTCAGCAGGCTGGCTGCCTCCGGAGGCTCCGAGGGAGAATCTGTCCCCAGCTGCCAGCGGCCTCCACCTTGGTTTGTGGCTGCACCACTCTGATACTGGCCTGTGTCCTCTTGCCACCTTCTCCTCGTGTCTCTGTGTCTTCTCCTTTTCTTTCCTTTTATTATTTAAAAAATTTTTTAATGTTTATGAACTTTTGAGAGATAGAGACAGAGCTCAAGCAGGTGAGGGGCAGACAGAGGGAGACACAGAATCTGAAACAGGCTCCAGGCTCCGAGCTGTCAGCACAGAGCCCGACCTGGGGCTCGAACTCACGGACCGTGAGCTCACGACCTGAGCCAAAGTCGGACGCTCAACCGACCGAGCCACCCAGGTGCCCCATCTTCTTCTCCTTTCCTTTTCAGGACACTGTGGTTGGGTTTGGGGCCCACCTGAAATCCATCATGATCTCCTCTGGAGATCCCTCACTTCATTACGTTGGCAAAGACCCTATTTCCAAATAAGGTCGCGGTCACAGGTACTGGGGTTAGGACTCGGACTTCTCTTTTAGGGATCACGGTCAACCCACCGCAGAGGGAGAAACGCAGGCCCAGAGGAGACGGGGTTTGCTCGGGATCCCACAGTGCACTGGGGCCACCAAGAGAGGGCCTGTTCTCCTGACGCTGGGCCGAGCCCTGGCCCCGCCCACATTCTGTCTCGGGGTCCAAAGATGCCCCGGGAAAATCTTCAGTGAAAAACCATCTGGAGACTGTCTGGGCTTTGGGAGAGCCTGCCCTTTCCTGTGCAGAATGGCCCAGACTGCGATCATGGGAGGGAGTTTCCTTTCCTGGTTGGCTCTGTGCCTGGGGCCTGGGCTGGCGGGCAAGCCCTGGGGAAGAGTCCACGTCTGGCCCGCTCATGGGGTCCCTGCCCCCCTCCCCTTCTCTGTGGAGGCCAGAGGCCACCCTGGTCACAATGAGGAGGAGGGCAAGAGGAATGAGTTCCCTCGACCTTGGGGTTGCTTTCTTTTTTTTTTTTTATGTTTGTTTATTTTTAAATACTATTTTATTTTATTTTTTTAATGTTTATTTTTGACAGAGAGAGAGAGAGAGAGAGAGAGAGCGTGCGAGCAGGGGAGGGGCAGACAGAGAGGGAGACACAGGATCCAAAGCAGGCTTTGGCTCTGAGCTGAGAAGTCGAACGCTTAACCGAAGTTGGACGCTTAACGGACTGAGCCACCCAGGCGCCCCAATGTTTGTTTATCTTTGAGAGAGAGAAAGAGAGAGTACAAGCAAGGGAGGGGCAGAGAGAGAGGGCAGAGGATCTGAAGCAGGTTGTGTCCTGACTGCAGAGAGCCTGATGCGGGGCTCGAACGCACGAACCTTGAGATCCATCACCTGAGCCGAAGTCGGATGCTTAACTGACTGAGGCACCCAGGCGCCCTAGGGTCACGTTCTTTCCAGGAGACGACTCTGCTCTCTTTGCAGAGCAAAGAGAATGAATCCCGGGGCGCCTGGGTGGCTCAGTCGGTTAAGCGTCCCACTTCAGCTCAGGTCATGATCTCGCGGTCCATGAGTTCGAGCCCCGCGTCGGGCTCTGTGCTGACAGCTCGGAGCCTGGAGCCTGCCTCGGATTCTGTGTCTCCCTCTTTCTCTGCCCGTCCCCTGCTCATGCTCTGTCTCTCTCTCTCTCAAAAACAAACATTAAAAAATGTTTTCTTTAATTAAAAAAAATAATAAAGCGATGAATCCTTCTAAATCCTTGGGCCTTAGGATTCTGGCTTCAGAGCCCACATGGCCTTGCTCAGGCCCAAGTGTCCATTTGCCGAACATGTGGCCTCGGGCAAGTCACGGACTTCTGTTTTCATGCTCTTAGTGGTAAAACAAGGAAAACAGGAGACTGACCCTACGCCTGGGTGACTCAAGAGTTGGTTAAGTGTCCAACCCTTGATTTCGGCTCAGGCCATGATCTCCGGGACATGGGAACTTCCCCCTCTCTCCGGGAAGACCTCTGAGCCCCTTTGCAAATCCACCCACCCCCTAGCCAGCAGCCCTTGTGCTCTGCACAGCCCGGGACGAGAAGTGAGTTTGGGTTGTTCTGTGTCGAGCCGAACTCTTGCCTTCTTTCCCAGGCGATTTGAGAATCTAGAACGAGAATCTAGAACCTTAAACACTGAGCGGTGTGGGACGTCCCGGCAGCCCGGGTTAGCCTTCGCCAGGCACAGCCGTGGGCCTCACAGAGCCAGCATTTCCTGAGAACCACGTGGGAGATCCAGACCCATGGTCAGGAGGAGTGGGGGGCGGGGTGGGGGGGGGAGCACAGTCCTGATGCACAGCAGGGGGGAACAGCTAAATTAAGCCTCCTGCCTCACACCTGGCCAGTCCTTTCCCTCTGGCCCCTCCCAGTCCCACATTTCCTCTGTCATGAGCCCATGAGCTCAGATTTGCTCCTCCCAAGGACTGAGTCTGGTCCTTTGCCCCGCCTACCCCAACCTCTCTGGAGTGTTCTGGCGAATGACATTTTCCTCATCTCACCAGATTGGAGCCACAAGAGCTGTGAGCTGTGGAATTTAGGTTTTGTTGGGCCAACGCAGTTCAAGGAGCTAGTGAGGCGCCTGGGCAGCTCAGTCCGTTAAGCGTCCGACTCTTGATTTCATGATCTCACGGTTCGTGGGTTCGAGCCCCACATCGGGCTCTGCGCCGGCAGCATGGAGCCCGCTTGGGATTCTCTCTCCCTCTCTCTCTGCCCCTCCCCCACTCATGCTCTCTCTGTCTCTCTCAAAATAAAGAAATAAACTTAAAAAAAAAAAAAAGGTTCATGGGGCAAGGAGCTAATCGCTTTGAAAGGCAGATAACAAAAGGTGCAGGCCCTGTACTGGGGTCACCTAGTGGCGGGTGTAAAAATGGGCCACTCAGCAGACACCGCAGGAGTCTCATCTCTGAGTCTGGGTCCCGGGCAAAAGCACACCCTGTCCTCGACGAGGCCCACCTCATGCGAGAGCCAGGGAGGGACCAACCTACATTTTGTGTGGATGGCCTTCTTGGGTGCAGGGGTGGGGGGCTGAAAAATCAAACCCAAGGGGTTGGGGAGAGAACATCGTCAAAAATAATCGACGTTTTTTCGGTTCCTAGGATCTCAGAATCATGGAATGTTAGATTCCAAGGATCGCAGAATCACAGCCAAGGAAAGGACTGTAGCCCACGCAGTGGGATTTCCTCGTTTTTCAGATGTGGGCAGGGATCTGGAGGTTTCAGGGCCAGCCCGCCACATTTCATGCTCATTCCTGAAGGAAGGGATTCCACATATTCCTGTGGGAAACACTCCCCGTGACGTCACAGAGGACCCCTCCCCATACGTCAACCTCCAATCCCCCTGGCCAGCCCAGCCCGCCAGAGCCGACTTGCCCACCCACACAGGGGAAGAGGCATGCCCACAGCCAGTGCACGAAGGGACCAGACCTGGGTCCCCTGGCCCCCAGCCAGGCTCAGGCGGCCTCTGGATTTTCATCTTTGGCCACAGCAGAACTTCCTGGAGTCACCCCCCAGCAGTTCCTTGGATACGTAAATAAAGCCTCTGGGTAAGATGTCACCACCCCCAGCCAATCAAGAAGTCAGGTTTTAATGCCAGAGGGACTGCCCTTTTCCAAGCAACTTGGCAAGACTGCCCACTGGCTGCCTCTTCGGAAGCCCAAGTCTGGAGAGGTCGGCAGACATCTGAAATGGTTAAGATCTGTTGGAGCAGAACTGGGGGCTCAGCCAGGGCTCTGCAGACCCACAGGATGCCCAGATCCCACCCCCCACCTTGGAAGATCACCTGGTTGGCAAACTGATGCTTTGCAAAATGCTGCCCGGGCGGTCCCTGGGCCAAATCAGCAACAGCTGGCTCATTGGCACCTGACCCGTTTATAGAGGACAGTCATCGGTTGACTTGTCCAGAAGAACACCCCCTCGGTTTGGGCCTTGTTTCTTCCTCTCTCCAGTCTCACGCTTGCAACGAGGACTTCCAGAAACAGCACACTGCTTTTGCTATGGGGGAGGGGACGTGACGTGGGGCGGGGAACAGAGAGCTGCATTCCCCTGGCCACAAGGGACCAGTGGGACGTGGGACACAAGGAATCTTCTCACTGGATCTGGAGGGGAAACCCTCTTACATCTACAGTCCCGGGACCAGAAGGACGTGAGTTGGAATAGAGCTGGAGGCTCTGGAAAAAACCCTCCTATACTGGGACTGAATGAAGCCAGTACCCCCTAAAGAAACACAGAGCCGAGGGAAAGGAGAGAGAGAGAGAGAGAGACCTATGACCATGAGGAGGTCCCTAATCTCAGGACCTGAAGGTGAACCTGAAATCTGTAGATTTCCCTTTGAATCCAGAAGTTAGATCAATAGCTCTCAAACATTCTGTCTATGACCCATTTCACATTGCAATCCAGAATACACACACACACACACACACACACATACACTCAAGTACGTGATGGTATGTACATAATTTTCATGAAACAATACTTACCCCCTGATTATGTGGGACACACTCTGATACTTCCCATTCTATTCCATGTCATTTGCTTTTCCTACCAGCTGAGACCCACTGAATTGATTTCGTGACACACTACCGAGTTGTGATCTGCGGTAGAGAAACCACCAAGCCGGATCAATATCCTTCCAATAAATCCATGTCTTGCCAATGCTGGTTCAAGTCGGGTCTGCCACTTGCAACCCCAGAAAATGCTACTTAAATTCACCCTTTGGGACGCCTGGGTGGCTCCGTCAGTTAAGCATGCGGCTTCGGCTCGGGACATGATCTCATGGTTCATGAGTTCGAGCCCAGCACGGGCTCTCTGCTTTTCAGCACAGAGCCTGCTTTTAGCTCTTCTGATCCCCTCTCCCTCTGCCCCTCCCCGCGGACGCGCGATTTCTCTCTCGGTCAAAAATAAACAGTAAAAAAACAAAGAATTCACCCCTTGCGTGCCCTTGGCCTCGATTCCAGCTCTGCCCACCCGCATGCCTGGCCAGGCAACCGCTGGGAGTGCCTTCTGCAACCTTGCTTACATACTCATCCACAGAAGGGCACTGTGGGCTTCTGGGATGTGCTTTAGTGGCAGGGGAGCCGTGACCTAGGCAGACCTCGGTTCTAACCCAAGCCCTAGCACTTAGTGGGATCAGACACCGTGCCCTTGGGTAAGGTGCCCAGGCCTTGGCACCTGAGACATGAGCCTCAGTCCTGGCAGCTGTAAACTGGGCTTGGATTCCCTGCCTCTTTTTTTTTTTTTTTTTTTTTTTTTAAATTTTTTTTTTCAACGTTTATTTATTTTTGGGACAGAGAGAGACAGAGCATGAGCAGGGGAGGGGCAGAGAGAGAGGGAGACACAGAATCGGAAACAGGCTCCAGGCTCTGAGCCATCAGCTCAGAGCCCGACGCGGGGCTCGAACTCCCGGACCGCGAGATCGTGACCTGGCTGAAGTCGGACGCTTAACCGACTGCGCCACCCAGGCGCCCCTTGGATTCCCTGCCTCTTAGAAGGACCGTGTGGACAGAATGAGTTTGTGTGTGAAACTCTCTGTGATATGGTGATTTCTTTTTTTAAAGTTTATTGCTTTGGAGAGAGAGAGGGCACACACGAGTGGGGGAGGGGCAAAGAGAGAGAGAGAAAGAGAGAGAGAGGGAGAAAATCCCAAGCTGTCAGCACAGAGCCCCATGCGGGCTTGAACTCAGGAACTGTGAGATCGTGACCTGGGCTGAAATCCAGAGTCGGACGCTTAACCGACTGAGCCGCCCAGGTGCCTCTGTTATATTGTGATTTCTAATAAGAAACCTATTTTTGGTTTTCAACCCCATTCTGGGCATAGAGCTCCTAAAACCCTTGGACTCTCTTAAGTGATCAGAGTGATAAAGGTATCTTTTGTTAATAAGGTGACTTTTGGAATGTCCCTACATCACCTGAAAACGGAGTGGGGGCAGGGGGGAGGGGAGGGCTGGTTGTCAGTGGCACCGGCTGTGTGACTGGGGGGGAGGGAAAGGGGCTGGAGATTTGAGTTTGATCACCGATGGCCAATGATTTAATGAATTGATTCACTTCATTAATTTAATTAACTGCACAGGGTTCAGCTTCCTGGTGAGTGAACACGTGGAGCAGCGAGGTCACTGCCCGTACCCTTTCCCCAGACCTTGTCTGGTGCCCCCCTTCCATCTGGCTGTTCCTCTGTTAATCCTTTTGTGGTAAACTGGGGATCTAGTCCTGTGAGCCCCTCTGGCCAATTAATTGAGCCCACGGAGGTGGTCTTGGGGACCTCCGGTCTATAGCCACTAGGTCACGAGCACAGATGACAGCCGGGACTTGCAGGGGGCGTGTGAAGGTGGGGGAGGGGCACCCTTGCAGGACGGAGCCCCTAACCTGCGGGATCTGATGCCGTCTCTGGGTAGGCAGTGTCGGAACAGAATGAGGTTGTAGTCAGTCACCCATCTGGTGTCAGAGACTCATTTGCTGGGGCGGGGGAAATGTGTACCTGGGAGTCAAGGGCGGAATTCTGGGCTCCCGGCACATGACTCAGATGCAATGCTCTACACTTGGCAGTTTCCATCCCTTTAACCCCACAACCACAAAAATCTTGGTTTTTAATTCAGGGTAGGACAAGGAAGGGGAGTGTGCCCTCAAGAGTCTCTCAAATGTCCCATGAAAGGTGAGTCGTGTGTGTGTGTGTGTGTGTGTGTCAATGGTAACAGTGACAAGAGTCCTGGATGAGTCTTCCCATTGTCCAGGTGAACTCACTAGAGCCTCACAGGAACCCCGGAAGTGGGGCTGGAGGATTATGAGGACAAGCAGCACCGACTGGGCTCAGTGTCCCTCACTCCCCTGTGACCGCTGCCTCCCTGCTTCTCTCCCTGGAGCTGCTTGCTGTGCCGGGATGGAACTTTCACTGCATTTGGCAAACTGTGCTCCCCCCGGGGGCAGGCGTGGGAGGAGGGAAGAGATCCCGGAATTCAGGAATTTCAGGGTCGGAGCGTTCCCCAAGGCTCCCTCTCCCCAGTGCTTGACTGTCAGCACCTGAGCAAGGACTCCCCGAGATGCCTTTCGGGCTGTGAGCACCCGAGCCGTGGTTTGGGATTTTTATAACGGTGGCCCTAAAGCGCCCTGCTCCCAGGGGCCCAGCCGGATTTAGGTGTGCTGACATCCCTACCGACCGCTGCCCTCGGGCCGCAGGAGCCCGTGAGCAGCTTGGCTGTCTTCCATGTGCAATCCCGGCGGCCTCCCCGGCAGCTCTGGGAGGGAAGAGAGAGCACCTGTCCGCAGCTCGGGCCCCACCTAACAAGGGACCACTGAGCCGACAACAGCGAGCTCTGCAGGAGAGCTACACAAAATCTACCGTTTTAGTTACTTCCAAGGGCACAGCTCAGCGGCAGGAAGTACATCCACGTTGTCACGCAGCCGTCACCCCGCCCACCCCAGAGCGCGTTTCCTCTTGCAACACTGAAGGAAACTGTGTCCCCACTAATCACTACCTCTCTACCCCTCCTTCCCCCAGCCCGACAACCATCATCCTACTTTCTGTCTGTATGAATTTGACTCCTCGAGGGACCTCATATTAAGTGGAATCATAGAGCGTCTGTCCTTTCGTGTCGGGCTTATTTCATGTTTCCAAGGCTCTTCCGTGTTGTAAGGTGTGTTAGAGTTTCCTTCCCTTTTTCAAGGTTGAATAATAGTCCGTCCTATACATTGAAAGCCAGCTCAAGGCAAGGGGATAAAGGAATGGGTAAATCAGGAGAAAAGTTGCAAATCCTGGCCATGACCTTGAGCTAATTCTTACAAAGCCCTTGGAACAGTACCTGGTACATAGCAAGTGCTCAGTAAATCCTAGCTAGAATGATTACTGCTATTATTGTTACTAATATTTTTTTGAAGCTGGTGATAATATAATATTAGCATAATTATAGTATTAAAATGAGTTTCGGAAAGAGATCACAACCAAAAATTGTCACTCCCTGCTTGCCGTATCAGCATGATTTTTCAGGATTTTTTTCCGTCCCTCTCCTCCTCGTTCCCTTTATTAGCTACTAAGGGTGGTTAAATTCACCACCGAGGCCATAGATTCGAGAATGTCAACAAGGGTTGTGATGGAATGAGAGAAGGCCAGAGACCCTGGCTTCAGAGCCCTGTGGCTCCATTGGGTGGATCTGTGGCTGCAGACGTAGTCCCCGGTGGTGACTTCGGGTACGACTCCTGGGCAGGAGTGGGGACAGCCAGGACTTTATCTGGGTCACCGCGTCTCATAAGGAAGGCATTCTTCAGTCCTGTACCTGGAAGGAGGGTGTGTGGGGGGAGAGCAGTGCGGAGGACGGGATGGACCAAACACCTGTTGCTTTTGCCTGCCCAGCATCCTTTCTTGGCCTTTTCTAGGAAGAGCGCCCCCTTCCTGCGGGTGACTGCCTCTTGACCCCCTGTGGTTGTAGTGAGCCCACTAACCAACAAGCCTCACCTCCGTGCCTACCCGCCTGTTACAGCCCGAGTGTCTGTGTCCCCCCACATTCCCATATTGGAATCCTGCACCCCACGTGATGGTATTCAGAGGTGGGGCCTCGGGGAGGTGATGAGGCCATGAGGGTGGGGCCTTCAGAAACAGGATTAGTGCCCTTTTATTTGCTTATTTATTTTTTAAAAGCACATATTTTATTTTTTTTTAAGTTTATTTACTTTGGGGGGGTGGGGAGAGCACACAGGAGGGGCAGAGAGGGAGAGAGAGAGAGAGAGAGAGAGAGAATCCCAAGTAGGCTCCGGGCTGTCAGTGTGGAGCCCGATGCAGGGCTCGAACTCACAAACCGTTAGATCGTGACCTGAGCCGAAACCAAGAGTCGGCGGCTTAACCGACTGAGCCACCCAGATGCGCCAGGATTAGTGCCCTTTTAAAAGAGACCCCACGGCTCCCTGGCCCCTTCCACATGTGAGCACACAAGGAGAAGTCAGCAGGCTGCAGCCACGTAGCGGGTCCTCACCCGAATCCCCCCATCTTGGCACCTTGAGCCCAGACTTCCGGCCTCCACAACTGTGAGAAATGAATGCCTGTGGTTTCAAAGCCCTCCAGTCTGCAGTTTCTTTGTTATGGCACCCCCCAAAAGGACTAAGATGCACCCCAAAACACAGGTGCGCCTGTGACCTCCACGAGGCCAACCCGATTCTCCCGAGGGATCACAAATCCTGACGGGACAAGAAAGGACGGTGACTGAGTTAAGGGATGGAACCAGCCTCCCGAGTCACGCCAAGCTCCTGACGCACTGCGGGCCGCCTGCTTCCGGACCTTTCCCCGGGCCTGGCGGTTCTGCCGCACCTTTGAAGCTGGAACTGCCTCGGGGGGTGTTCCAGAAAATTCTTAAGTGAAATTTAGCCTGAATCAATCTCTAGCGCTTGTGTTCAAAAAATTTAATAAAACCACAGCTCCAGGCAGCCGGGTGTTTGGCAGTCAGCTCCCGAATTCTTCGGCTCCAGGGGTTGTGGCCAGGCCCCTGGGGGAGGGAGGGCCACCTGGAGGGTCTGATTTCCAGTGGCACTCCTACCGCCTTCAATTAGGTTACAAAAGGGAGACACTGTTGGTTTGTCTGGTAACACAGAAATTCTCTAAGCCTTTGACGAGAGCAAAGGGGATATTTTTGAAATATTTCCCAATGCCCCCTTTATCTGTGTGACGTCCCCCTCCCCGGCCCCCTTCAATCTCAATCTCTCAGGGAATAAGAGAAAAGGACAAGAAGTCCTCAGGGCAGAGAGAAGCAGACGTGACCTTGGGGAAGTGCCTACAGAGAATGGAGGAGGGAGAAGCCTCCCAGGGTTGGGAGGGAAACAGGCAGAGAGAGCAAAGAGTCAGGGGTTAGCTTCCCAGGATGGCCGGACTCTGGCAGAAGCAGAAGCGGCTGGAAAACTCCCTGCCCCCTGGGGGCAGGAGGCAGCCAGAGGGGGCAGAGAGGACTGGGGCAGGAGCAGGAGCCAGAGAAGAGCCTGTGGTGTTTTGGGGTCGAGGCCACCGGCCCCCGCTGCCCCCAGGCCTCCCCATCCAGCCCTGCCCCCACCCCCTCTGCAGCTCCCCTGGGGCCTGAGCAAGGCCTACAACGCAACACGGGACCCGGGCCCAGGGCGTGGGGACCTCACAGAGACGTAGGAGTCTATTCCCCGGCCGTGTGGGCGCGATGCAGGTGCGGCTGGAACCAGAACACCTCAGAGCCCAGGTGCCCCGTCCCAGCCAGCAGAGATCCGCGAGGTGGTCTTCCACGGCCGCCGCCCAGTGGGACGGTGGGACACAGGCGGCCTCTGTGCAGGCCAGTCAGACCCCCGAGGGACACACAGGCATCCCCAGCCCCGTGCCTTCTCGGGGAGGAGGCACAAACTTTCGTAAGCAGCGTCTCCCGCGCGTGACAGGCTTTCTTGCCCGCCCCCCGCCAGTGTCTCCTGGGACTTTTGCTTCACCAGGGCTGCTGTGGTAAACAGCACCCTAGTGCGGTGGCCGGCCTGGCCCCTGAGGTTCCCGGGACCGAGGAGAGGCCTGGGCATCTGGGTCTGTTGCCAGAGAAAGCAGCAGGGAGGCCAGGTGGCCGCTGCCCTGGTTGGCCAGTCCTACCTCAGGGACAGCGTCTGTTCAGAGTGCCCCCTCATCCCACCCTGCTCAGAGGGCCCCAGGGGACACGGGCAGGGTGCCAGCAACCCAGAGTCTGCCAGCAACAGCCCCCGGTGTGGCCTCTGGAAGGCTGCGAGAGGACCTGGGGCTTTTGGCCACATCGCCACGAATGAACCACGCGGCCCCCGATGGCAGCCTGCCCACACTTGGAGACACAGAGCTCAGCCCGAGACTGCCATACAGGCCACGGCCACAGACACGGGGTCTAGAGCCCGTCTGCTGTTTCCTAGCTGTGTGACCCTTCTAAGGGCTCAGTTTCCTCATCTGCAAAGTGGGAGAGTCACGGCCACAATCCCGTATCTCCAAACCACCGGGGCCAGCTGTGTTGCAGAGTCTCCCACTTTTTCTGGAGTCTTGCAAGTTTTTCAAGACCCCGGCCACCCCGTCTAGCCACACGCTGCTAATATTTCCGCGGGAAAACGACGAATCCGCCAACGAGGTGGGACGCGTAAGAACCATCACCTTGCACCGGGTCGGGTTCCTCCACCACACGAGTTCGGAAAACACGCCTCAGTCTTCAGAGAACTCTGCATCTCACGGTTGCAGGGACGAGGCCTCAGACCTTGGGTGTCACCCACCTAGGAGCGTGGAAAAGGGATGTGACAGCACCCGAGGCAGCCACCGTTGACGCACTTGCCGCGTGCTCCGTCCACGCTGGGCGCCGCGTGACTTGCTCCTCACGACAGCTCTGTGCCACAAGAACTGTTTTAATACCCATTTCACAGCTGGGGGATCGAAGCCCAGGACAGAGGAGGCACCCGCTCCCCGTGGTCGGCTGGACCGGGGTCCTGGTGTTCATAGCCACGCCCGTTGTGCCCGCTTCACAGCTAGGACAGGGGGCGGGGGGCGGAGGGGTGGCGCTCAGGCCTCTGCCCTCGATTCTGCCCCCCGGCTCGGCTTCATTGCACATCTATTAGAGAAGACAGCAACAAGGAAGGGGAAAGTGCAAGCCACTTCTCAGCAAGCCCTGGTCGTCCCAGGAGAATTGCCTCAGTCGTTGGCATTTCTGTGCCTGTAGAACCCGGACCCAGTTTTTCCGATCGCTCAGAGTTGGCCAGCAGAGGCTCGGGCTTCCCCTTGGTCAGCAGAACCCGCTGGAGACCCTGCACTTCGTGTTGTCCCCCTGTGGCCCCCCGGCCGGACCAGAGGCCCCGCAGAGGTGAGGACGGAGCGGGGGAGGTGGGGAACTCCTCTCCCTGGGCACCCCAGCCCACGGTGAGACAGCAGCACTGCTCACCGCCCTGAAGGGCAATGTGCCCCAGCGATGGGCTGCAGGCACTTGGTCTAGGAAAACGAGCTCCCGCCAGGGCCACCGGGGTCCAAATCCCCATCCCGCCAGATACCTGACCACCGGAAAGATCTGAAGTTCAACGTCTTTTGTGGTAAATCAGGGTAGGGATCTCTCCTTCTGGGCTGTTTGAAGGTTTCGACGAAAACGGGATTAAGAGGGTGACGGGACTGACCAAGTTGCATCTCCCCTCCGCTGGCTGGGGACCCCACGGCCCTAGACGAGAGGTCCCGGCCCCCAGAGCCTAGGGGGCCTCACCGGCGACAGGCGTTTCCCTGGAGAGGATGTCATCTTTGGAGAAAAAAAAGACGCTGAGGGATGTGTCCCAATCTGCAAAGAGAACCTGCAGCGTTCATTCCCTGGATTGTAGGTTTATTGCGGGGGGAGGCTCGGGGAAGGGGGGAGGGGAGATGGTGATGAAGATTAAGGGGAGTATCTCAAAGCTGTGTGTTCAGAGTGAGCTGCCTTTTCCTTAGCCTGGGTGTTGGGGGAAGTTGGTTTGCAGGGAAGGGGCCACTGGAGAACAGGATGGAGCTAAAGGCTCCCCAGGCAGGCGAAGAAAGACTATCGGCGATACAAGCTCGCAAACGGAAATAAGTTCTGGAACGCTCTTGGCAATCCTTTCCTCTCTCAATGTGAACACCCTCTCACACCCATCGAGGGGATGTCCGTAGGGGGAAGGGGGTGGGATCTGATGGGACCCAAGAGCTCCCTGTGTCGCCTTCACCCTTCATCCCATAGGACTCACGGAAAATGGCGACAGGGCGCTGGCAGAGGGTGGGGCCCCAGACGGGAGTTTCTCAACCTCAGCCCCACTGACATCTCGGACTATGTCATTCCTAACTGTGGGCCTGGCCTGTGCATTGCAGGCTGTTTAGCGACCTCGCTGGCCTCCAGCCAGCCTCCCCCAGAGTTGTGACAGTTAAAACAATGTCTCCAGACATTGCCGACAACCCCTGGGGAGAAAACTCACCCTTGACTGAGATCCACGGCTCCAGGCTCATACTGCAGGCCCGGCTGGGATCACACTGCCCTCTCCTATTTACCAAATGTATGGCATTGGTCTCTCTGTGCCTCAGTTTCCTCATGTGGAAAATCGGGATAATATTAGCCTCCATGTCACAGAATCACCGAGAGGTGTATCAAGTAGGGAAATGCAGGTCACAAATAAGCACGAAAATGTGCTTCATGTTCTAGGCCATGGTGCCCTGGAGACAAACTTCCAGAATCTAGCTTTGTAAGTCAGAGAGGAGAAAACATGTGTTCTATTTATTTTTTAAATTATTTTTTTAAAGTTTATTTCTTTATCTTGAGAGAGACAGCATAAGCCGGGGAGGGGAAGAGAGAGAGGAGGGGAGAGGATCCCAAGCAGACCCCAAGCGGTCAGGGCGATGCCTGACTCGGGGCTTGAAGCCGGGAGCCCTGAGACCATGACCTGAGTCAAATCCAAGAGTTGGACACTTCAGGGACTGAGCCACCCAGGCGCCCCAAGGAGAGACTCTTTATCTTTGATGCATTAACTCTACCTCCAGGACTATCCCAAAGAAATAACCAAATGGGTGGGCCAACATTTAGGTAAGGATCAAAAATTATTCATAAAGCAAAAATTATTTATGAAAACAAAACCAAAGCTCAAACTGAAGACAACCCACAGATTCAACAGTAGGGGACTTATCAGATGCACAATGACACATCCGTCTGATGGAATGTCACACAGACTTTAAACAGCTTGTTGGAAATTATTTGCTAATACAGGGAGCCACCGTAATGCAATGTTAAGTGACAAAAATTCACACAAAACTGTATGAACGTCATGAGTCTAAATTTTGGTTTGCTTATTTTCTTTTTTATTTGAGAGAGAGAGAGAGTGAGCAGGGAAGAGGAGCAGAGGGCCTGAGAGAGAGAGAGAGAGAGAGAGAGAGAGAGAGTCTTAAGCAGGGTCGGTGCTCAGCACAGAGCCCAACTCGGGACTCGATCCCACAACCCTGGGATCATGACCTGAGCCAAAATCAAGAGTTGGACACTCAACAGACTGAGCCACCCAGGTGCCCCTTGTTTTACTTATAAAATAAAATGTCCAGGGGCGCCTGGGTGGCTCAGTCAGTTAAGCGTCTGACTTTGGCTCAGGTCATGATCTCACAGTTTGTGGGTTCGAGCCCCGCATCGGGCTCTGAGCTGACACCTCAGGGCTTGGAACCTGCTTCAGATTCTGTGTCTCCCTCTCTCTCTGCTCCTCCCCTGCTCATGCTCTGTCTGTCTCTCTCTCTCTCAAAGATGAATAAACATTAAAAAAAATTTTTTTTAATAAAATAAAATGTCCACAGTGGTCATTTCTGTGTGCTGAGAATACAGAAGAATTTTATTCTTTATCCCTAAATTTTCTACAGTAAATCTGTGCTTATTTAAATAATTAGGGGGGAAAAGATTACAAGAATGTTTGTGCCTTCAAACTATGTATGGGAGGACTTTTGTTTCTAAGTTCTTTCAGAAGCAGAAAGGAGGGAAGAGAGGGGCACCTGGGCGGCTCAGTCGGTTAAGCATCTAACTCTTGGTTTCACCTCGGGTCATGACCTTGAGGTTTGGGAGTTCGAACCCCGCATCAGGCTCCATGCTGACAGCGCAGAACCTGCTTGGGATTCTTCCTCTCTCCCTCTGTCTCTGCCCTTCCCCTGCTCGTGCTCTCTCTCTCAAAAGAAACGAATAAACTTAAAAAAAAAAAAAGAGAGAGAGAGAAAAGAAGGGAGAGAAAGATGACCATGAGAGAGAAGGCGTATCTTGAAGATATCATTTCTGACATAGCTCTGGGGCCAAGTACCAAATATAGCGGGAGAAATGAAAGGACGTGTCCCTTTCCTAAGGCTGCCACAGACTGGGTGGCCTGAAACAACAGAAATGTATTCTCTTGTAACCCTGGAGGCTGGACTCTGAAATCAGGGCGTCAGCAAGGCCAAGCTCCCCCTGTAGGCTCCCGGGGAAGAATCAACCCCTTGCTCACCTCCTGCAGCCTCTGGTGACTCGGGCAATCCTTGCCTGGCGACAGCTTGACTCCCATCTCTGCTTCTGTCACCACGCCACCTCTTCTGCGTCCTCTCCTCTTCTCGGAAGGATGATTTAGCTCCCCCCCACCCCGCCCCCATCTAGGATGAATTCGTCTCCAGATCCTTTAACTGATTACATCTGCAGAGACACAGCTGTCAAATAAGGTCATATCGGAGGTTCCGGATAGACATGAATTTGAGGGGCACAGCTCTTCAACCTGCTACAGGGGGCAGTCTTGAAAAACAAATTAAGGTATCACAGGCAGATGTATGGCACAAATGATCGCTATGGAAAGTATAAAAGGGCGTAGCGTGAAAAGCGAGCTTCCCGGGGCGCCTGGGTGGCTCAGTGGGTTGAGCGTCTGACTTCAGCTCAGGTCGTGATCTCACGGTTCCTGGGTTCGAGTCTGTGCTGACAGCGCGGGGCCTGCTTCTGATTCTCTGTCTCCTTCTCTCTCTGCCCCTCCCTTGATCGTGGGCTCTCTCCCTCTCTCTCTCTCTAACATAAATAAGCATTAAAAACAACAAAAAAAGCAAGCTTCCCTCTCTCATCCCTGACCTCCAATCCAATCAATGTTACTGGCTTCTTGTCTCTACAAACACATGTGTCTTTCTCCTACACAAGTTCAAGTATAGTATACAGTGTTCCACACCCTGCCTTTGTATTTACCAGTATATGCTGGGGATCCTTCCCTCTGTTCACATGGATTTTCCTCATTTGGTTTAATGACTACATACCGTTTCATCGGTAGATAAACCCTAGTTTACTCAGCTGATCCATTTGGGGTGGTTTTTGATTTTCCTTTTTCCTTTTCTTTCCTTTTCTTTCTTTCCTTTAAGTTTTTTATGTTACAAATAATGCTCCGATGCTTCCTATTTGTATCTGCATGCTATGCCCGGCTCTTTTTTTTTAATAGACTTTTTTTTTTTTAGAGCAGTTTTAAATTCACAGCAAAATGGAGGGGAGCCTAAAGAGATCCCCCTTATGCCCCCTGGCTCCCCGCACACGCAGAGCCTCCCCCACTATTAACATCCCAGACCAGAGTGGTCCACTCCTTGCAGATGGTGAGCCTACGCTGACATATCGTTATCACCCAGAGTCCATAGTTGGCATCGGGGTTCACTCTTGGCGTACATTTTACGGGTTTGGGCAAATGGATAATGACACGTGTCTACCGCTATAGTATCTGACAGAATAGTCTCCCTGACCTAAAAATCCTCTGTGCTGCACCCATTCATTTCTCCCTCTCCCCAGCCCCTGGCAACCACTGATCTTTTTACAGTCTCCAGAGTTACGCCTTTTTCCAGAATGTCAAGTCATATGGTGGGAATCACACAGAATGTAGCCTTTTCAGACTGGCTCCTTCTGCTTAGTAACATGCATTTAAGGCTCCCCTATGTCTTTTCATGGCTCGATAGCTCATTTCTTTTAGTGCTGAATAATACGCCTTTATCTGACGGGACCACACTTTGTTTATTCACTACCGAAGGGCATCTTGGTGGTCTCCAAGCTTTGGCAATTATGAATGAAGTTGCTATAAATATCTGTGTGCATGTCTTTGTGTGGACCTAAGTCTTCAACTCCTCTGGGTAAATATCCAGGAGCGTGATTGCTGGATCGTATGATCAGAGTATGTTGAGCTTTGTGAGAATTTCCCAGAGGTCTTTCAAAGCGTCTTGGCATTCCCGTGCGCAATCAGCGATGGTTGATATGGTGGTTGATATGAACCGCCGAACTTAATCAGAGCCCCCCAGCTTTACCCCCACTCGTTTGTGTGCGTATTTAGTTCTATGCAATTTTTTTCACACATGTGGATTTGTGTGGTCAACACCACAATTGAGATACAGAACACGTCTGTGACACGGATCCCTTGTGCCCACCCCCCCACCCCTTTATAGATACAGCCACCTCCTGGGCCTGCTCTGACTGTCCATTTTAACTTTTTCTGGCTCGCTATGTTTCAGACAGATCTCTTGTAAACAGTGTATATAGCTGGGCTTTGCTTTCTAAGCCAATATAAGGGTGTTCTCATCTTGAGAGAGGGTTTTTATCCTGTTTGTGGTTACACCATCTTAATCACGAAAAATTACTGCTCCTCACTGTTTATTGGGGTTGACATTGTCCTAGCTATTTCACAGATAAGGAAAAGGAAACAGAGCAGTGAGTTGATTTTCTTGAAATCACAGAACTGGTAAGTGACAGAGGGGGACTTCCCTCTGTCTGCCCTACTGTCTCTATACTAACTATAGGTGAGTTTCCTCTTCTGGAAGGTTAAAACCATGTCTCTTCCCAGCCGGACGCCCTGCCCTTCTGAGTATGGAGAAGAGCAGAGACACCGCTTGGACCTTCACCACAATGGAGGCCCCTCACATCTGCCAAGGTAAGCTTTTCTCCATCCCAGCCATTTTCCTGAGAGGGGAGAACAGAATCCAGTGATGTCTTTGTAAGAGAAAGACGAAAAACGGAGTGATCCAGAACATTGAAAAGCACAAGGATACACAAAGACGTGGCTCCCAAAATGCCAAAGTGCTTGTTCTCCTTGTGCTTCACTCGCTGCTGCTTCTCCTTTTCGTGCTGCTTTCTTGTCTTCTTTCCGGGTCTAAGTGTTGGGGTACTCTGGGGTTCGGCCTGGGACCATCCCTGGCCTCTGCTGGTACTCTCCCCCTAAGGTTCTTATGCCATTTCATGGCTTCGAGGGCTTTCTACACAGATGGTTCCCACATTTCATCCCCCAGCCGGAACAGGAATCATATATCCACTGCCCACTCAAGCATCGCTTGGATGTCTCACGGGCACCTCAGACTTAACCCACCCCCAAAGTGAGTCTGAAACGTTCACCGCAACAGTCCTGCAGGCCCCAGACCTGACTCACCCTGAAGTCATCTGGGACTCTGTTCTCCCACATCCCACATCCCCCGATGAATCCTGTGGCTGCTTACAAATATAATCCTTGCCATCACTTCTATCAACCTGGTCCCTTGCAGCTGTCCCCTCTCACTCTGACTATTGCAACAGCTTCTAACTGGCCTCCTTGCTTCCTCTTTTGCAAGTCTAGAGTCTATTTTCCAGCCTGAGTGATCATTTTTAACATGTAAGTGAGATGAGGACCACTACTGGCTCCTACAGTGTCCTGGGGCTTATGAGAAAAAGCTCACCCACTTAACAAGTGTAGATACAGCTCTGAGGACGCCTGGCTCCACAAATGGATAGCAACTTCATGCAATCAATCAATCAAGCAAGCAAGCAATCAAAGTGCTCCTTTCTCCCGATAGACACAGCACCTCCCCCCATCCCTGGCCCCCAAGGGCTCACACCTTGGCAAGTCGATTCTGGGATGGATTTTAGATCCCAGCTGCATGCTCAGGCAGGACCTTTTACAGTTCTCATAATACTAATATAATATCAATATGTCTGTTGGAATCTAACTTGTAAAAAGGGCCTTATAAATTGTTCTCTTGTGAAATGATCTTTTCATCATTATAATCAATTCGGTCACAACAGCCAATGGCTGGAAACAATCCAAACATACCAATCAGTGGAAGAATAGATCAATAAATTGCAGTGTACTTATACAATGAAATACTCCATAGCAATCATTTTAAAAACATTTTTTTATGTTTATTTTTTTTTCAACGTTTATTTATTTTGGGGACAGAGAGAGACAGAGCATGAACGGGGGAGGGGCAGAGAGAGAGGGAGACACAGAATCGGAAACAGGCTCCAGGCTCTGAGCCATCAGCCCAGAGCCTGACGCGGGGCTCGAACTCCGGGACCGCGAGATCGTGACCTGGCTGAAGTCGGACGCTTAACCGACTGCGCCACCCAGGCGCCCCTTTTTATGTTTATTTTTGAGAGAGAGAGAGAGAGAGAGAGCGAGCATATGAGTAGAGGAAGGGGAGAGAGAGAGGGAGGCACAGAATCTGAAGCAGGCTCCAGGCTCTGAGTTGTCAGCACACTGCTGGATGCAGGGCTTGAACTCACAAACCGTGAGATCATGACCTGAGTCAAAGTCAGACGCTTAGCTGACTGAGCCACCCCGGTGCCCCACAGCCATCATTTTTAAAATCAGTGATACCCACCACATGAGTGCATTTCATACACATCTTGAGTGAAGGAAGCTAAAGAAGATAGTCCATTCATGTGAAATTGAAGAGTAGGCAAACTGACCCATGGTTCTAGAAGTCAGAAACCGCTGTCCTGTATCTTGATCTGGGTGGTTATTCCTCGGGAGCGTATATAAGTGAAAGTTTACTGAGCTGCGGACTTTACTTTGTCTACTTCCTGTATATAAGCTGCCCCTCTATATAAAATGTACAAACAATAGTTTGCAAATATTTGGTACGTTGTGAGTTTTTCATTATTTCGATTTTATGTAGTCTAAAATCCCTCCACAAACCTTGAACTTCACAAGGATCAGGGCACTGGCAGTAACCTTGCTTTCCATGTGCCCAACCAGAAGGCTGTCTGACTGGTGAGGACACCTCTCATTCTCCCATGGGCAGAATGAGCACGGCTTTGGTGGCCCAGGAGCTGGTGGATGACCAGGCGAGGAAAGTCTTCGAGGCTGGCATTGGTTTGCAGAGGTAACTGGGAGAGCTTTGTCCCCGGGGAAGGCTGCTTTTGCCAAAACGTCTTGGGCATCCTCTTGATACGTGACGAGGAGAAAAAAGGGACTATGCTAAATATTTTGGACAGAAGAAGTGAGATCCCGTCAGGTGCATGACCCCGGGCGATAGGCCTCAAAGGGCAGAAACTGCCCCCCTCGCAGAGGGCAGGCCCGTGAAAGCTCACACATCACAAAAAAAGCCCCTTCGTGGCCCTGCATTGATGAACTCGGGCCCGATTATCCGTTCATCGGCGGAAGCCCCCAGCAGCTTGCAGCCCAAGGTAGAAAATCAGCATATGTCCACTGAGTGAGTTAGGGCATCTACACTGCGTGGTGCCTCCTCCGGTGGGACCGCAAGTCTACACCCGTCAGTGGGCACCGCCGTCTCGTGACTTTGTAGTGAGCACAGCGTGGGGGTGTCAACTCTGCCCCTGCTCGCCCTTTCTCCTCTTTGTCCCTATTCACTTGAGGAAACACAGCGAGCAGGCAGGGCTGCGTTGTGGGATCCGTAAAGCTTAAGGTTCCTTGGCAGGGCCTGCCTCCTTGCCTGCATCCCTCCCCTTTTCCACGGCCAGCACCCCCCGCCCCGCAACCTTCTGCTCCGTGACCTGATTTATGGCTGCTGGTTAACTGATCATTGGGCCTAAATTTTCTAGTTTATTAGCGCTAAGGGGTTTCCTTGGGAGTCTATTTAGTTTTTAACCTTTCCCATTAAGAAATTGGTGTGTGTGTGTGTGTGTGTGTGAAGAGAGAGAGATTCAACAGTATAAGCATATATACTTCAGTGAGGAGTTCCTGACGTCAGCTGACAGAGGAGAAAGAAACAACCGGCAGGATACAAGGTTCTTGGAGCTCCGCCCCCACCTCATGCGCTCCTCAGGGCAAGTCCCCCTTCCCTCTCTGGGCTTCTGTTGCCTCTGCTGAAAAGTAAAGGAGGCAGCTTGGGTCTTGGCTGGGGTCCCTTCCAGGTCTGATTGCCTCCTCTGGGCCAGGGAACCTGTGTCGTCACCAGACCTCCTACGCCCTCCCTGGTGGAGCGATGGCTCTTGGAGTCCGTTTGCTCTTGCCCGATACCGCTCTCCCATAAGGTCAGACTCTGCTGGGGTGATACTTTGTACCGTGAGATACTGGGGAGGAGAAGCCTGGGTCCCTGACGTCTTCCATGAAGGACCAATCCCGTCTGTTTGAGTGGCCAAGTGAAGCTGGCCACGTGCCGAGGAGAACCTCCAGAACGTTGGTGATAACTCACCTCAGTCCTCTTGGTGTCCAACTCCTGGTGGAAGCAAAGGTCACCACAGCAGCTAAACTCAAAGTCACAGACGTGTAGGCTGCGTTGTACAATATGGCGCCTCCTTCCTCTGACTCGCCTCTGCGTATAGAGACTCTCAACCTGGTCTTCTCTTTCTCCTGCGTTTCCCACACCGGTCCCTCCATTAGTCCCACGTTGCTCATCTTGACTCAGATCTTACCATTCCCCCACTGCCCTCTCCTGGGTGACAGTGTCTCTGAACAAGGCTGAAAATGTCCCTCAGGACATTTGTCCCTCCAGAAGCCCCTCTTACGTGCTTCTTCTCTTTACGGAAGGCGCAGCTCCCAACAGCGTTCTGGGACTCTCCACAGTTGGGTCAGAGGTAACAGAGGTGTCAGGGAGAGGCAGGAAGGACTCAGAGTCAGGAGTGGCGAGAGCATCCAGAAACTGCATTGGGCCTAAGAGTGTGACTTTGCCACCTGGGAGACTGAAGCCAAATCTTTATTTCACTCATCCACAGGGACCAGGATGACATTCTTTTGTGTGAAGGTATGCAGCAAGGAGAGGAGGGTCTGTCAGCTGAAGAGATAACATTTTTGGAAGAGTTCCCCATCGTGAAGGAGGAGCTAGAAGCAGGCATCAGAAAGCTCCACGCCCTTGCAGACCACATCGACACAACCCACAGAACACTCACCAAAACCAACATGGCGGCCAACTCCATGGCGGTGGTCTCAGGAGCCATGAGCATCCTGGCTCTAGTCCTTGCTCCAGCAACAGCAGGAGGAAGTCTGATGTTCTCCGCTGCTGGTAAAGGTCTGGGGACAGCAGCTGGGGTCACCAGCATCTTGATCAACATTTTGGGACACTTTCGAAATCAAGAAGCCCGAGCTCAGGCCAGCAGCCTAGTGCCCACCAGTGGCCACGAGGTCGGGGAGCCCGGGGGCAGAAGGCGTCTTACCTCATGGCTGTTGGAAAGATGGCTTATGATTATGGAAGTGCCATCAAGGATATTAAGAAGGACATCCGCGCTCTTCAGATAGCTAGAGCCCACCCGCGTCTGGCCACTGCTGCTAAGCGTCTCCTGACCACTGGCCGAGTCTCGGCCCGAAGGAGCAGGCAGGTGCAAAGGGCCTTTAAAGGCACGACGCTGCTGATGACGACAAACATTCGCTTGCTGGGGAGTGCGATGGCGGGCTTATCCCTCGGCCAGGACTTGACCGCCCTCCTGAAGGACTGGAAGCGACTGAAGGAAGGAGCAAGGACGAAGTCTGCGGAAGAGCTGAGGGCCCAGACCTGGGAGCTGGAAAGGACGCTGACAGAACTCACCCAGCTCTATGAGAGCCTGAAGCGGAGGGTGAGGCTGACATCTCCCTCTTGGGTGGAGCTGGGGGAGGGAGGCGGGAAGCTTGAACTGGGACTTATGGGCACCAAGGCTTATGGGAAAGGTGTTGAAGGAGCCGGGGCGTGCGCGTGTGTGTGTGTGTGTGTATGTGTGTGTGTGTAGTTTGCTTGGATGTTCCTGAGGACGTGGGGCAGACAGTGGCCCCGAAGGTCCAAATGACGTCGGGGGCATCTTGACGATAATGGCACCTGTCCTGGACAGCCCTGGTCATGCCTTCTGTTTCTTTCTCAGTGCTCTAAGAGGGTCTTCCCGGTTGAACAGAAGAGGGCACTGAGCCACACGGAGTGTTGTGGACTGGCATGTGTCCCCTGAACTTTCGTGATTGAAGTCCCAATGCGACTCGGTAGAGGTCCCAAAGAGGGCCTTTGGGAAGTGATTGGGGCTGATTCAGGTCTCAGGAAGGGGTGATTCCATACGACTGTGTCCTAAGCGGAGGAAGGAACACAAGAGGGCTCTCTCTCTCTGCTTGCGCGCGCACAGAGGAAAGGCTATGGGAGCCATCAGCAAGCCCGGAGGGACATCTCACCAGGAACCCAATGGGCCAGAGCCTCCAGAACAAGGAGAAAATACATTCCTGTTATCCAAGGCGCCGGCCTGTGGTGTTCTGCTAGGACAGCCCCAGCTGGCTAGGACGGGGAGCTTCTGAGGCTCGCCAAGTTCTCAGCTGGGTGGTGACAGAGTCAGGATACACAGCCAGGAAGCCTGACCGCAGAAGCCCCCGGAGCTGCCCGCCAGGCTGAGCCGGAGCCCTCTGTAGCTTTCCTGTGACTGCTGTTTTCCTTTCTTTACAGAAACTCTTCCAAGAGGAAAGACCCAGGAGCTCATCTTCGGGAGGAGGCACGGGGTCTCTGCCCCAGCCCCCAGCCAGGCGTGGGGTAGCAGGACCCCAGGGGACACAAGAGGACGAGGGCAGGCTGAGCCGCCGGGCCTCTGAGCAGAATTAAAAGGGGCAGGGCGGAGGCGGGCTGGTTGGCAGAAGGGATGCCTGGAAACTGAGCAACCGGGAGGTCCACCTGGGTCCTGAGGGCGCTGTCGGCTGGTGAGGGTGGCCAGGGCCATCTGTCCTGCCTCTCCTTTGCCACCCGGCTTCTTCATTGTCCCCCACTCTTCCTTGGGGAGCCACCTCATTCCCACTGCTTTGTCAGCACCCCGTTCGCTCATGTGCACACAGGCTCTCTGCTAAGCGGGGACCGTAAGACAAGGAAGGTCCCTCAGGTGAAGGTCACCTTGGGCTCACCTTGGGCTCCCCGGCTGCCTTGCTCTGCTCTCTTCCTCCCCCTGCCCTGCCTTAAAACCCTGGGTTTGCACACACAGGGATGTCACCGGAACCTGCCGGACCAGATTCCATCAGGAGCCCTCCCTTTCTCCCCAAGTGCTCTGCTCAACTTAGGGCCTCTCCAGGCTTCCCCATTCACCTGTCTCTTCTTCTTTTCTTCTTTTTTATGTTTTAGCTGCTATTTTGAAAGCAGTGCATGGACATGAGGTACTTTTTTTAAAGTTCAGGAAAGTAAAAACCAGGCATTGGAAACAATGCATCAACCAAGGGTGACCACTGTTGGCGGCCGGGTGTGGAATTTCCTTCCCGTGGTTACTTGCTTTGGGTGTTAAAGTGTAGCGGCCATTAGACTGCGTGCGGGCGGGGGGCGGGGCTTCCTCCAGGCTGCCTTTACAGAAGTTTTTTTTTCTGCAAACCAATGAGTGGTCTTGCTCTCATTCTCAATTCCTTTATTTGCCTACAGATCTAGCACTTTGCATTTTGCTGTTTTCACTTAACGATATTTTCCTGCCCTTCTATATTTCACTTGGTTTTTATAGACTTTTTTCGTGTGTTGCACAATATTCTCTTGATTATATGTAGTCTTTTATTTTATTTTTTTTTAATTTTTTTTAACGTTTATTTACTTTTGAGACAGAGAGAGACAGAGCATGAACAGGGGAGGAGCAGAGAGAGAGGGAGACACAGAATCTGAAACAGGCTCCAGGCTCTGAGCTGTCAACACAGAGCCGACGTGGGGCTCGAACTCACAAACCGTGAGATCATGACCTGAGCCGAAGTCGGATGCTTAACCGACCAAGCCACTCAGGCGCCCCATATGTAGTCTTTTAAATTAGACATGTTAGTCATCACTTTCTGTTTCAAGTGGCCAAAACCAATGCAAACTGGCCTACCCAAAAAAGGGGAATTTATTGACTCATGTACTTAAAAAGCTGAGGGGTACAGTGGACTTCAGGTGTGTCTGGATCCAGAGGGTAAAAATGATGTCATCAGGTTCCCATTTCTTTCTTTTTTTTTTTTTTAAATTTTTTTTTCAACGTGTTTTTTTTTTTTTTTTGTTTTTTTTAATTTTGGGACAGAGAGAGACAGAGCATGAACGGGGGAGGGGCAGAGAGAGAGGGAGACACAGAATCGGAAGCAGGCTCCAGGCTCTGAGTCATCAGCCCAGAGCCCGACGCGGGGCTCGAACTCACAGACCTCGAGATAGTGACCTGGCTGAAGTCGGACGCTTAACCGACTGCGCCACCCAGGCGCCCCTCTTTTTTTTTTTAATATGGAAATTTATTGTCACATTGGTTTCCATACAACACCCAGGGCTCCTCCCAACAGGTGCCCTCCTCAACGCCCATCATCAGGCTCCCGTTTGTTGGCCAGGCTTCCACCAGGTTGAGGGAAGAGGGCCCACCCCTCCCGGCACCCCCAAACCCCCCAGTGGCCCCCTTCCTTCCAGTTGGGGGCGTCCAAGGGGAAAGGGGCGGAGCAAAGGTGCAGGGACCACTCTGATTGGTCAGGACTGGGTCCCGTGCCTTTGCCCGTGCTGGTTTCTGTAAGAGTTTCTGGTAAAACAGTATGGTTGCTGAAAAGAGCCGGAAGAAGGAAAGCAGCAAGGGGTCCGGTAGCTGCCCTCCTCTTTCAGGGACATTTGGACTGACGGCGATTTTTAAAACTTATACATAGTGGTAAAGTGAACATCTGTGTGCCAAAAACTTGTTGCGTTATTGTTGAGATTTTTTTTTTTCTCGAAATTGTGTCCCTGAATGGGGGTAAAAAGAAGGACAGTATGAAGGGAAAGGAGGAGACGGCCTCCAGCCCCCCATCACGGTAGGGAAACAGATCATGGGAAGTTAAGGAAAGACTTAAAAGAGTGGAGGGGAAAGAGCCACCGTCGCCGTTTCAGACCACAGCCTGCCCGTCTGGTTGTCTACACCTCTCACCGTCCAAGCGGTGAAACGGTTGCCATCCCATGCCTGGGCCACTGTGCTACCTGCTTCTGTTGTCCTCGTGTCCTTGTTTTAAGTTCTTGGTGAGCATAGCGATGACAGAAAAGCCCTCTAAAGGCCTGGTTTGTGCACCCACCCCCACCTGCTCTGTGAATGAGCCCCTGAAGGAAAACCATCTCATCCTTGAGATATCAGTGCTCCTTTCTCTCTTTTTTAAAAATTGTATTTTTTTTTTTTAATTTTAGAGAGAGGGCACCAGCGGTGGCGGGGGGGGGGGGGGGTGGGTTGCGGAGAGCTGAAGGGCAGAGGGCAAGGGAGAGAGAATCTTAAGCAGGCTCTGTGCTCGGCACAAAGCCAGACCTGGGTCTCCATCCACAACCCTGGGATCATGACCTGAGCCGAAATCAAGAGTCAGACACTTAACCAACTGAGCCGGGCCACCCAGGTGCCTCCCTGCATTCCTCTCTGATAAAACTTGTGATTCCTGCCTGAATGCAAATCCATAATCTTTTGAGCTTTTACAAGACATAAGAAAGTATAGAACCCTGTAAAAACTGTTCATTCTCCGGAGCACTTTCTTCCCTGTGATGAGCGTGTTTCCCCGGCAGCTGTCCTCACTTGGGCTCGAATAAAACTCTCTTTCTTACTTCTAGAGATTCCACAAAGGTTGCTCATTGTGCGTCAACAATCAGTAAATAGACAGCTTTCTCCACATTTAATACTGTTGGCTTAGTGTATGTGTCCTTAAAGTTCCAAATAAACGCTATCAGTAATGATACCAGGCACAGAACAGGTAGTCACTAAGCCTGGGGTTTTGTTTCTTCTGTGGAATGTCTGGAAGAAAACGAGAAAGAGTGAGTTAGCATGGAGGTCGGAGACCCACCTCTGACACTTACCCGCCGGGTTCCATTCCTGGATTTTGGTGCCTCAGCCACGACCCACATGTAACCCGAATGAAATCCGGGGCTCCATTTGGGCGTGGATTTGTGGTCTCGGGGAAAATGTCCTTGACAGAAAGTCCAATCCTTATGAAGGCTGTTGAGCCAACACTGGGAGGTGGGAGGTGGAGGGTGGGGGGCAGAGAGGCCATCCTTCCCTCCCCATCCACCCCTCAGCCTCAGCCTCTCCTCCCAGAGGGTAGGGGCTCCCAGACAGACTCTTCGCTGCACCTGTCTCTGCACCCCACTCCCTGACTTGGAGCCCCAGCGACCCTTCTCTCTCCTCCCGGCAGTGCCTTCCATCCTGGGCTCTCTCCGCATCACCGTCTGTTTCTCTGATGTCTAATCTTACACCACCCGGAATCCTGGAGAAGGGGTGCCTTCACCTCATTGTGCCTCCCCGTTAGTTAAGGCTTTGTGCTCCTGGCCAAGAGATGCCCTTTAACCATCCGTGTCCTTCAGGGCAACCCCACCCCACCACTGGCCTCGCTCTTCCGGCTTGAGTGGGGTTCTCATGGGTGCCCCATGCCTGACTCCACCACGGCCAGTCAGGAATTCTGAGAAGCCTATCGGTTCTGAGATGTAACCTCTCTTTTAGTAAGCGAGGGAGTCGCACACGTTGGCGTCCTCCCATGAGTGTGGAGAAGCAGCTGTCAGGTGCCCCGGGATGCCACAATCTAACATACACAAGTTCCAGGCTTTTCCAAAGCGTTGGGCCTTCCAGAGGGGCCAGTGAATTTGTCCTGCCCAGGCTGAGGTCTGTGACAGCAGCAAACACGTGGTCAACAGTCCTGCTGGTGACCTGCTCCCTCCCCCCTACTAGAAGGAAATTAGGAATCTCAGTCATTAAGCTAAACCCCAAGTCAGCTGGGGAAGGGGGAGGGGCTTCAATTAGGTTTCAGAAACCTCACTCATCCAGACCCATCAGCACCTGACTACCTGTGAGTGGCCTCAAGGGGCCTTCATGTGTCACCCCAGCTCACCCAGGTCCATCTTCACCTATGAACTTCAGGCGGCCCTTGAACTTGTGAAGAAAATGCAAAATATTGTCATCTATAAATCACAGTCCTGTGGGTCTAAAATCTCACTTTTTTTTTAAATTTTTTTTCAACGTTTATTTATTTTCGGGACAGAGAGAGACAGAGCATGAACGGGGGAGGGGCAGAGAGAGAGGGAGACACAGAATCAGAAACAGGCTCCAGGCTCTGAGCCATCAGCCCAGAGCCTGACTCGGGGCTCGAACTCACAGACCTCGAGATCGTGACCTGGCTGAAGTTGGACGCTTAACCGACTGCGCCACCCAGGCGCCCCTAAAATCTCACTTTTAACTGCAAGCAAACCAAATGGGCATGTGTTCTAGTCAAGGCACATGTTACGCTCAAAGAAATAGCTGTCTGGGGGAAAGTATGTCAGAAACAACTTGAACCTATTCCTGGTCCCTTGAGAAAATGAAAAAGGCGTGTGTTTGTGGGAGAGAGGGGGGAAGGGAGAGATAGCCTGAATTCATTGGTATAATTCACCTAGACAAAATCACAGTGGAAAACTAGCCTTCCTTTCTTTGATAGGCAAGATCACGTAGACCAGCCCTGTTCAATATGGTAGCCACTGGTCACGTGACCACTCAGCACGTAAGATGTGCTGTATGTATACAACACCCACTGGATTTCAAAGGCATAGTGTAAAAAAATATATATATATATATATATAATATCCAATTAATAATTTTAAGTGATCACATGTTGAAATGGTAACATTTTGGGAAGATTACATTAAATTAAATGTATTCTTGAAATCAGTTTCACCCGATTTTTTAAATGTGACTGCAGAAAATTTACAGCTACATGGGTGCGGCTTGCACGATGGTTCTACTGGACGGCGCTGATGTAGACGGTGAAATAAAAAAGACGAACATAATTTGAATGGCGAGTTGGGATGTGTGGGGGCTAATAAACAGCACCACTCTTCTCCCTCCCAAGTTTAGAGCCAATGAAGAAAGAGACTTGGTTCGGGCAGGTGGAGATGAAAGCATCGTCTTGATTAAAGTTGTTGGAGGAAACGGCTTTGGAGGAAATGGGTTGGATGCCCAATACGGCTTGTTGCCACTTCACTCCTCAATTAGATGGTCTCACCCCCTTTCCACGCATGGTACTGGACGACCTCGGGCCAGCCCTGTAAGCTTAGGAAGGCCAGTGGACCTCAAATCCATGGCATTTCCTTCCAGCCAACTTGCCCACCATATAACTTGCTCATCCTTCCTTGTAGTTGGTGAGCAAGATGGAGGAATTACTTGGATGGAATTCCTCCGTACGGAAACGGAGTAAGTGTTCCTTCTACACTTCCTAATCTTCTTTTAAATAAGCATCGGATTTATCTGTCAAGTCCACGGTCAGCAGGTGGCAATCAACCATGCAGCAGAACGGCCCTGCTCTCAGCTTCACCCTTCTGTCCCCTCTATACCAACCACTTCTGTCTGAATCATCCCGGGTCAGCTTTGTGCAGTATAAAGTTTGCTGCCGAGAGGTTTTGAAATGGGTCAGATCAGGGACGCCTGGGTGGCTTAGTCGGTTAAGTGGCCGACTTTAGCCCAGGTCATGACCTCACGGTTCATGAGTTTGAGCCCTGCATCGGGGTCTGTGCTGACAGCTCAGAGCCTGGAGCCTGCTTCGGATTCTGTGTCTCCCTCTCTCTGCCCCTCCCCTGCTTGCACTCTGTCTCTGTCTCAAAAATAAAAATAAGCATTAAAAAAGTTTTTAAAAGAAATGGGTCAGATCAAAACAGTAGTAAATGAACTCTAAGGTCTCACTATGACCAGAATTTCTCCCATTCTGCATCCCAAATGATATCCATGTCCAGCGTAGCTCTTCAGAGATTTTGCAGTGAGGTCAAGATTTAGCAGAAAGATAGTCCAACGGTAAATAGCGAGCAGCGAGAACCCCCACATTGCTTCTAAGCCCCTTTCCATTGCAAATTTCCAGGAAAAAAAAATATGAAAGTGTGATCTCCTTGCAAATTAAAGTTTGAAAGAGTTAGTCTGAAATCAAATTGTGTTGCCCTCATGAGATAAAAGTTCAAAGAGATAAAAATCTTTTAAAGTCCAAAAGAATCAAAGTCCAAAACCAAATTCTCTTCTAGAGCCCAAGGCATTTTTTAAAGTAAAAAAAAAAAAAATCCTCCCCAGTGTCTTATTTCGGTCATTTTCAGTTAAAGGGGTTCTTTGATTTAAGTTTTTAAACTTAGGAATAATTCCAAACATCCAGAAGAGTTCAAGAAGACTCCGAAGAACGCTCACACACCTACGCCCAGATTCTAAGCTTTCTCGGTAGAGGGCGCACTGCAGACTTCTCCTCGGGGCTCTGGTGTGCGCTCCTTTCCTGGTTCCCGTGGAGCTCAACCACCAGGTGGAAGCCAGGGGGGATGGATCCCAGTGAGTTCATCATCACCCCCAGAGGCAGCTTTCTGGTGGGTTCCAAGGCTGCCCCACCCAGCTTCCCAGCTGACACTTTCCCCAAAGGTGGCTTCTGTCCAGGTGGATTCCCAGGGAGGTCAGCAGCACCCCCACCACCTTGAGAGTTTTTGTCGGCACCCCAGTGGGGAGGTGCCTGCGTACAGCCTTGGTCTGCAGCACCCCAGCAAATGTGGTTGCCTCCATTCTTTTTAAAAATTATTAGTTACCAAATCTACCACCCTGCTCTGGGTGCAGCCACAGTCTGGGTCTCTGAATTCTAAAACCTTGGGGGACCTCCTAGGATGAAGACATTCATCGCGGTGAAACGTGGCTTGGAACCAGTAGACAAGTCTGAGGAATTCAGGATGGGTACCATGGAGGGATGGTCCCGAGGGTGGATCAAAATAATATTTTAACGAAAGAGAGACAGAATTTGGGGTCGCTGAAGGAACACAGCCTCCCCAGGCGTGACACTAAATTTTTTTTTTAAACTGGGTAAATGGCAATTCTCTCTCTTTTCTTAAAATTGCAGTACAATATACATAGCATAGAATTTTCCATTTAAACCATTTCTATGTGTACAGTTCAATGGCATTAAGTACATTCACACTGTTGGGGCACCTGGGTGGCTCTGTTGGTTAAGCGTCTGGCTCTTGGTCTCGGCTCAGGTCATGATCTCATGGGTTCATGGGTTCGAGCCCTGCATCGGGCTCTGCACTGACAGTGCATTGCAGAGCTTGCTTGGGATTCTGTCTCTCCCTCTCTCTGCCCCTACCCTGCTTGCACTCTGTCTCACTCTCTCTAAATAAATAAATAAACTTTAAAAAAAAAAAGTACATTCACACTGTTGTGCAACAATCACCACCGTCCCTATCCGGAACATTTTTGTAATCGGTAACCAAAACCGTCGCCCTTAATCGCTAACTCTTAACCCCTCCCCCAGAGGCCCTGGTTACCAGTGCTGGGGTTTCCATCTCTCTGCATGTGACTACTCTAGGTAACTTACTGAAGCGCAATCATACGATACCTGTTGCTTTGTGGCTGGCTAATTTCACTTAGTATAATGTCCTCAAAGTCCATCCATGTCATAGCACGTGTTGGACTTCCTTTTTGAGGCTGAATAACACTTGGTCATGTGTATACAGCGTGTTTTGGGTAGCCACGCATCCACCTGTGGTCATCTGGGTTGTTTCCACTTCTTGGCTATGAAATGCTGCCGTGAACACGGGGGTGCAATGCCAGTTGGAGTCCCTGCTTTCAGTTCTCTTGAGCCAATCCCCAGAAGTGGGACTGCCCGAACAAATGGGAAGTCTATAATTTTTTGAGAAACCGCCATACTATTCACTGTAGCAGCTGCATTATTTTACAGTCCTGCCCACCGTGACCACGGGCTCCCATTTCTCTACACCCTCGCCAACATTTGTCATTTTCTAGTGTTTTTCCAGTAGCGGCGGTGCTAATGGCCGTGAGGTGGTCTCTCGCGGTGGTTTTGACGTGCGTTTCCCTGATGACTGGCGATGTCGAGCATCTTTTCATGTGCTTATTGGCCGTTTGTATGTCTTCTTTGGAGAAATGTGTATTCAAATTCATTGCCCAGTGAACTTTTAACATCATGAATTTGTAATGGTTGACATCGATTTGGAGCTGCTGTGTGCGGCCTGGCTGAGAAACTACCTGATAGCAGGGAAAAAATAGTCTCCTAGTCCCATCTATCAGTGTCGAAAAGAGCTGCAAACAGAGTTTCTCTTCCTTGTGATTGATCCATTTCCTGAGCTGCACTGTTTACTGAGGCCAAAGGGTCTGGCATCAACCAAGACCTCTTCCTGAGGAAAGAAAGAAAGAAAGAAAGAGAAAGGGAAAGAAAGAAAAAGCAAGCAAGCAGCCTTTCGTGAGGACAGGCCACCTGCCTCTGTGAGCTGCCAAGTTCATAACCACACATGACCTACAAAACCAAAGCCAAAGACCTAAATTTAGGCTTTAGCAACCCCATGTGTTATTTTGCCCCTTACACTCTTAGTATCCTTCTTCAAGTCTGGGGCCACTGCAGCAACCCAGAGCTAGACACAAGCAAGAAGGAGGCAGATGGACATGGAAACATTACCTTCGTTACCAGCGAAGCTGTTGGAGAATGAGGCGAGCCTTCTCTGCAAGGCATGTGGGCTTGTGAGGATTTCACCGCACAAGTGGTCGGCTCCCTTCCCGGGGTGCAGGCGTGCTGGGACAACTGACAGTGTCCTCTGTGGGCTTACCTCCCTGACACGTGCAGCTTGGACAGAAGGAACACAGGACGTGTTCTCTCGCGAGCAGGCAAGCCCCCAGGAGAGTTTTGAGCAAAGGGCTGAGCTATGCATGAACCGCCTTCTGCAAAAATTAACAGCTAGGTTCTTCCTCCTCCTCCGGAGAGGGTGAAGAGGGTCCGGGGTGTTCCTCCAATGGAGCTCCCTCCACATGGGCAAAGGGAAAAAAAGAAGCATTTCCTCCTACATAATGCAATGAAAAAATTTGATATGCATCCAAAATTTTGTTCCTAACAGAGAATGGAGTTTCTCAAATGCTCAGGAAACATTTGTAAAAATACATCAAGTACTTGTCTACAAAGAAAACCACAATAAACTAGGGGGGGAAAAAAGAAATTATGTATGGCTCTATGACCATAGTGCAATAAAGCTGTAACCTAGCAAGGATAGTGAATTTTTACTGAATTAAATCAATTAAATTTAATTAATTAAATTTTAATTCCAGTTAGTTACCATAGAGGGTAATATTAGTTTCAGGTGTACAATATAGTGATTCAACACTTCTATACATCACCTGGTGCTCATCATGACAGGTGCATCCCCATCACCTGTTTCACACACACACACACACACACCCCTCCCTCATTTTCTTTCTTTCTTTTTTTTTCTGAAATGACACAGGGGTGGGGCTCATTTTCTATTTTTAATTGGGTTTTAAAAATATTAAGCTTAGGGGCACCTGGGTGGCTCAGCCGGTTGAGCACCCAACTCTTGATCTCAGCTCGGGTCTTGATCTCATGGTCGTGTGTTCGAGCCCCACATTGGGCTCAGCCCTGTGTGTGGAGCCTACTTAAAAAAAGAAAAAAAGTAAGTGTATAGCTTAATAAAATTTTTTAAATATTTATTTTGAGAGAGAGAGAGCAAGCCCAGGGGAGGGTCAGAGAGAGAGGGAGAGAGAGAATCCCAAGTAGCCTCCATACTGTCATTGCAAAGCCCAATGCGGGGCTTGAACTCAAGAACCAAGAGATCTTGAGCCAAAATCAAGAGTGGGATCCTTAACCGACTGAGCCACGCAGGCACCCCTCCCCCCAGCTTAATAAACTTTTACCTACGTATATTCCCTGTAACTACCAACTGATCAAGATGCCGAATATTTCCGGCACCCCTGAGGGCTCCCTTCATCTCTGAGTCAATACTCACTGTATCAGTTGTCTGTGGCTGCCGTAACAAATTCATAATAAATTACCACAAACTCAGCAGCTTAAAACAACACCCAGTGTTGTCTCACGGTTGTAAGGGTGAAAAGTCCAGGGAGCTTGACCGGGTTCTCTGCTTAGGGTCTCACAAGGCCAAAGTCAGGGTGTGTGGGACCTTCTCGGAAGGCTCCCGGGGCAGAGTCCACTTCCAGGCTCATTCACTGTGTTGACAGAATTCATTGTCTTCTTGTGGTTTCCACTGAGGCTCAAGCCCTTCTCGCAACTCTGAATCTGTCTGACCTCCTCGTGCCTCCAGACAGAGAAACTTCTGGTTCTAAGGGCTTCTGTGATGAGATCAGTCCCATCAGGATCCTCTCTCTCTTGCCCGCGCTCTTAGGGTCAACTTTCGTTACATCCGCAAAGGCCCTTTGGCCATGTGACATAACATAGTTTCTGGGGATTAAGATGGGACATTTGAGGGGGGGCTATAATTCTGGCTACCACATCCCCTATTCTGATTTCCATCCCCATTGGTTAGCTTTACCTGCTCGTGAAATTCATCCAAATGAAACCACACAGTATGTAGTCTTTTGCACCCACGGGTCCGTCTGTGGGATGGCGCGTAGCCATAATTCGTTATTTTTTATTGCAGTGATTATCAGTCCATTATATGAATATATCACAACACCTTTATCCATTCGAATAATGACAGACACGTTTGGGGCTGTTGTAAATAAGGCTCGTTATGTACATCCTTGGTCACGTGTACTTTGGAAGACCTGTGTACTCATTTCACTTAGAAATCTACTCAGTAGTAGGATTGCTGGTTGAGGGCACGTGCATGTTTATATTTATAAATATGTCTGAACAGTCTTCCAAAGCGATGATGTCAATGCTCTTTCCCATCAAGAATGTGTTAGAGTTCCGGTTGCTTCACACCCTCGTCGTCTCTTGACCTGGTCACTTCTAAAAAATGTTAACCATTTTGCTAGGCCTGGAGTGATACCTGTGTGATCGTGGCTTTCACGTACATTTCTTTGACTACCAATGATGTTGAGCTGATGGACGCACGGGCTTATTGACCACTTGAATGTCCTTTTTTGTGAAGTGCTGGTCCAAGCCTTTTACCCATTTTTATTAGGCTACTTTTCTTATGGATTTGTAGGAGTTCTTTTGCATTTTATACATAAAAGTCTTTTGTTAGATATAGTTATCACAAATATCTTTTCTCAGGTTGTGTCTTGACTTTTACTTCCTTAGTGGTGTATGTGTGTATATATATATATATTTTTTTTAATGTTTATTGATTATTATGAGAGAGAGAGAGCGTGGGAGCAGGGGGAGGGGCAGAGAGAGAGAGAGAATCCCGAGCTACCAGCTACCAGCACGATGCAGGGCTCGATCTCATGAACTGTGAGACCATGACCTGACCTGAAATCAAGAGTCAGACGCCCAACCAACTGAGACATCCAGGCGCCTATATACATATACATATAAAAAATCATAATATAATATATAGAATATATATTAAATTTAGCTTTCCTCTTGTAAAATAGACATAACATGAAGCCGTCTCACCCATGTTTAAGTGTACATCACCATCACAGCAATCACCATCGTCCATCTCCCAAACTTTTCCACCTTGCAAAACTGAAACTCTGTGCTGAGTAAACATTCCTTTATCTCTCCAGCCCCTGACAATTACCAACCTCCTCTCTACCGCTGGGAATTTGACTACTCCAGGTTCCTCATATGAGTGGAATCCTATGGAATTTGCCTTTTGTAATTGGCTAATTTTACTCAGCTAAATGTCTTCAAGGCTCATCCATGTGGTAGCGTGTGCCAGAACTTCCTTCCTTCTTAAGGCTGAATAATATTGTGTGTACGCGCCATGTTTTGTTTACTTGTCCGCAGACAGGCGGATTGCTTCCACTTTTGGGCTGTTGTGAATAATGTTGCCGTGAATTTGGGTGTACGCTTACCAGTGTATTTTAAGGTTCAGAAGTTCTTTTTTTTCGATCTTCACAATAATTATTTTTGTTATTTGACGAGCAGGGTTATTGCTTTATACTAACCTTCAGTTCGCATCAAAATCCTGTACACACTATAGGTGATCCACAGAACTGGCTGGTTCAGAAAGAACGCATACGACTAATGACCAACAACATGTTTAAGCATTTTCTCTATGACAGATACTTTTTTTTTTTGCTGCCATTTTTGTTTGCTTGTTTTTATTTTTAAATCAATTAATTAATTGTTTAATTTACATTCAAGTTAGTGAGCATATAGTGCAACAATGATTTCAGGAGTCGATTCCTTAATGCTCCTCACCCATTGAGCCCATTCCCCCTCCCACAACCCCTCCAGTAACCTTCAATTTGTTCTCTATATTTGAGTCTCTTCTGTTTTGTCCCCCTCTCGATTTTTATATTATTTTTGCTTCCCTTCCCTTATGTTCATCTGTTTAGTATCTTAAATTCCTCGTGAGCGAAGTCACATGATATTTGTCTTTCTCTGACTAATTTTGCTTAGCACAATACCCTCTAGTTCTATCCACATAGTTGCAAATGGCAAGATTTCATTCTTTTTGATTGCCGAGTAATCCTCCATTGTATATCTATACCACATCTTCTTTATCCATTCATCCATTGATGTACATTTGGGCTCTTTCCATACTTTGGCTATTGTCAATAGTGCTGCTATAAACATTGGGGTGCATGTGCCCCTTCAAAACAGCACACTTGTATCCCTTGGGTAAATACTTAGTAGTGCAATTACTGGGTCGTAGGGTAGTTCTTTTTTTAATTTTTTGAGGAACCTCCATACTGTTTTCCAGAGTGGCTGCACCAGCTTGCACTCCTACCAGAAGGGCAAAAGAGATCCTCTTTCTCCACATCCTCGCCAACATCTGTTGTTGCCTGAGTTGTTGTTAGCCATCCTGGCAGGTGTGAGGTGGTATCTCACTGTGGTTTTGATTTGTATTTCCCTGATGATGAGTGATGTTGAGAATTTTTTTCATGTGTCAGTTGGCCATCTGGATGTCTTCTTTGGAGAAGTGTCTATTCATGTCTTTTGCCCATTTCTTCACTGGATTATTCGTTTTTTGGGTGTTGAGTTTGATAAGTTCTTTATAGATTTTGGATACTAACCCTTTATCTGATATGTCATTTGCAAATATCTTCTCCCCTTCCATTGGTTGCCTTTTAGTTTTGCTGATCATTTCCTTCGCTGTGCAGAAGCTTTTTATTTTGATGAGGTCCCCATAGTTCATTTTTGTTTTTGTTTCCCTTGCCTCTGGAGATGTGTTGAGTAAGAAGTTGCTGCAGCCAAGATCAGAGAGGTTTTTGCCTGCTTTCTCCTCGAGGATTTTGATGGCTCCCTGTCTTACATTTAGGCCTTTCATACATTTTGAGTTTATTTTTGTGGATGGTGTAAGAAAGTGGTCCAGGTTCATTCTTCTGCATGTTGCTGTCCAGTTTTCCCAACACCACCTGCTGAAGAGACTGTCTTTATTCCATTGGATATTCTTTCCTGCTTTGTCAAAGATTAGGTGGCCATACGTTTGTGGGTCCATTTCTGGGTTTTCTCTTCTGTTCCATTGATCTGAGTGTCTGTTTTTGTGCCAGTACCATACTGTCTTGATGATTACAGCTTTGTAATACAGCTTGAAGTCCGGGATTGTGATGCCTCCTCCTTCGGTTTTCTTTTTCAAGATTGCTTCGGCTATTCAGGGTCTTTTCTCGTCCAATACAAAGTTTAGGATTGTTTGTTCTAGCTCTGTGAAGAATGCTGGTGTCATTTTGATAGGGATTGCGATGTTCAGAGGTTCTTAATGTTAGTCAACTCCAAGTTATAACTTTTTTCTGTTATTATCTGTGGCTTTTATATCACATGTAATATTTGCATGTCCCAAGGTCATGAACCTAGCCTCTTACGATTTTTCTACAAGTTTTATTGTTTTACTTTTAACATTGAAGTCCCTAATTCTTTGGGAATGATGTGAGGAAAGAATCAAGTTTCACTTTTTTTTTTCCATATGGATGTCCAGTCGATCATCACCATTGGTTGGAAAAATCGTCCTCCCCACTGCATTTCAGTTTGCCTTTATTGCAAAAGAGAGATGGTACCCATCCAAGGTCAGGTGAAGAGACCAGTGGAACTTACACAGTTTGTTCCTGGAGTCCCGTTTTGTTCCTTTGGGCTAGTTGTATAGCCTTGTGCAATACCACACCATTTTCTCTATTATGGCTTTGCTATAAACTGTGATCTTGGTAGTGTGAGTCTTCCAACTTGCCCTTTTTCAAGATGATCTTTATTATTCTATTGCATTTCCATGTAAATTTCATTTAAAAAATTTTTTTTAAGTTTATTTATCTGGAGAGAGAGTGGGCACAAGTGGGGGAGGGGAAGAGAGAGAGGGACAGAGAGAATCCCAAGCAGGCTCCACACTGTCAGCACAGAGCCCATTCCGGGGCTCAATCCCACGAAACGTGAGGTCATGACCTGAGCCGAAATCAAGAGTCGGTCGCTTAATCGACTAAGCCACCCAAGTGCCCCTCCACGTAAATTTTAGAATTAGCTTGCCAATTTCAACAAAACACCTGCTGGGATTTTTATTAGGATTACATTGAATCTATAGATCAATTTAAAAAGAATTGACTTCTTAACAATACTGTTTCAATCCTTGATATCCCCCCGTTTATTTAGGTCTTTTCATTTATTTCAGCAATGCTTTGTAATTTCAGCGTAGAGGCCTTGACATTTTTGTTGCCTGCCTCCTCAGGTATTTGGTGCATCCCAATGTTATTGCAAATTGTTTATTTCATTCATTATTGTTTGTTTCTTAGTATAAAGAAATAGAATTGATTTCTGTATATTGACCTTATATCCAGTAACTTTACTAAATTCAGTTTTAATTCTAATGGTTTACCTGTAGATACTTAAAAAAATGGTTTTTTTAATGTTTATTTATTTTTGAGAGAGAGAGAGAGAGAGACAGAGCGAGCAGGGGAGGGGCAGAGAGAGAGGGAGACACAGAATCCGAAGCAGGCTCCAGGCTCCGAGCTGTCAGCACAGAGTGTGACACAGGCCTTGAACTCACAAACGGTGAGATCATGACCTGAGCCAAAGTCAGACGCTCAACCGACTGAGCCACCCAGGTGCCCCTACCCATAGATTCTTTTGGATTTTCTGCATATACATCGATGTTGTGGTGTGATACGATGATGTGTTATCTGATCACATCAACTCATCTGCAGAGAGTGTGAATTATTTGCCACAACCAGAAACTTACCCCTGGGTCTGACCTGGAGGTGATCCATGTATTTTCAGCTCACATTTCATTGGCCTGAGCTACCCACATGACCTCTCCAGCTGTCGGGGGGTTGGAAGTACAGGGAACAGGTGAAGTATTTACTGAGCATTGCTTTTATTAGAATGATGGCCTCAAGGTCCTGAGAGAGAATAAGCGTCAACCGAGGATTTGATCCTCTGTGAAAATATCTTTTAAAAATGAGGACTTAAGAAATTTTTAAAAAGCCAGGGGGCGGGGGGGGGGGGGGCGGCGCCTGTGTGGCTCAGTCAGTTAAGCGTCTGACTTTGGCTCAGGTCACGATCTCACAGTTTGTGGGTTCAAGCCCCGCACTGGGCTCTGTGATGATGGCTCGGAGCCTGGAGCCTGCTTCGGATTCTGTGTCTCCCTCTGTCGGTGCCCTTCCCCTTCTCACACCCTGTCTCTCTCTCTCTCTCAAAAATAAATAAACATTAAAAAAATTTTTTTTTTTAAAAAGAGGACTTAAGGAGATATTCTGAAACAAAAACAGACTCTTCCCACAGCCCGGATGATTCATCACCACTGACTGGTTCTCCTACGGAGCAGGCCCAAAACCAGAGAGGGACTGTGGTCTGTTCCTCCCACCCCAGGAAACAGAGTGAGGCAACATGGGGGGAGTGAGGCACTTGGGAACTTGGGAACTCTCTGCTTTCTTAATTCCTAAAGATGATGAAGGCAAATGAATGAGACCAGAGCTGGACATTTTTGTTTGTTTGTTGAGGAAACTTATGTTTTGTCTTTTTATCTTGAGCAGGACCGAGTTCTCTGATTTCTAAGAGACCAGGAGTGATCACACTGGGATGGTGGGGGAGGAGAGAAAGAATGGTGGGGGGAGGAGGAGATGGGGAGAGAGAGAGAAAAGGAGGGGAGAGGAGGAGGGGGAGAGAGAGAGAGAGAGAGAGAGAGAAGGAAGAGGGGGAGGGGGAGGGAGGGGGAGGGAGAAGGAGGGAGAAGAAGAGGGAGAGGAAACAGATTGCAAATACCCTTCAGAGGGTATTTGCAAAACACATTTGGCCAGCCGGCCCTTGAGCCACACACTCGCCTTCTCAGCCTCCCTAGAAACCACAGTGAAGACAGATGCTCTACTCGGGATGGGAACTGGAAGCGGATTTGGAGCTGGCCACAGCAACTGCTGTGTCCTGATCTAGCTTCTGAAAAGAGGGAACTTTTGCTTGTATGAGGGACAAGAGCAGCGTATGAAAGAAAAACACGTAACGTGTTGTCCGTGCATTTGTTTATTGAAGGGTGTGCGCGCGTTGACATCGGGCACCCGGAGGATGTGACTGCAGTGGACAGTTGTTATTCTTTTTGCCTCTTAGACAGTTTGGGGGAGTTCCCTGCGTGGTCACTCTTGGCAAGGAGAGCCTGGCGTCCGCTGCGGAAATCAGACACTGGTTCCAGCCTCTCTTGGTGCAGAGTCTCCCAAACAGAGGTCCCCGCACCAGACTTCGAATTCTAAGATCCACCCAGGATGCGTTCCGGCGATGACAGCCGCCAGTGGGCAGGGTCCCAGCGAGGCTGCCCCCACTGATGCCATTGGTGCTACAGCCGGAGGGGCTCCTCGCCAGCCCAGTCGGCAGGTGATCCTGGGACTGTCGTCTCAGATACAGGGCACCCAGACCGGTTTCCTCCCGCTAGTCCTGAGACAGCTCACGCTCTTCAATACATTACTTCCCCGATTCAGCTGGTTGGGGTTTGAGGCGCCCGCGTAGCTCAGTCGTTTGAGTGTCTGCTTCTTGATTTCTGCTCGGGTCATGATCCCAAGGTTGTGGGGTCGAGCCCCACACCGAGCTCTGCACTGACCATGGAGCTGCTTGAGATTCTCTCTCTCTCTCTCTCTCTCTCTCTCTCTCTCTCTCTCTCTTTCACTGTCCCTCTCCCCCCCACACACTCTCCTTCTCTCTTAAAAAAAAATAAGGGGCACCCAGGTGGCTCAGTCAATCATTCGACTTTGGCTCAGGTCATGATCTCACAATCCGTGGGTTTGAGCCCTGCGTCAGGCTCTGTGCTGACAGCTCAGAGCCTGGAGCCTGCTTCGGATTCTGTGTCTCCCTCTCTCTCTGCCCCTCCCCCCCTCATGCTCTGTCTCTGTCTCTCAAAAATAAACATTAGAAAAATAAATAAAATAAAGTAAAATAAAATTAACTGATTGGGGTTCATTTAAGTTGTTAGCAGCTGGGGGTGGGGGTGGCTCCTGGGTGGCTTAGTCAGCTGAGCGGCCGACTTCGGCTCAGGTCATGCTCTCGTGTTTCGGGAGTTTGAGCCCTGCGTCGGGCTCTGTGCCGACAGCTCAGAGCCTGGAACCTGCTTCAGATTCTGTGTCTCCCTCTCTCTCTCTGCCCCTCCCCTGCTCATGCTCTGTCTCTCCCTGTCTTTCAAAAATAAATAAACATAAAAAAAAATTTTTTTTTAAATTTTTTTTTCAATGTTTATTTATTTTTGGGACAGAGAGAGACAGAGCATGAACAGGGGAGGGGCAGAGAGAGAGGGAGACACAGAATCGGAAACAGGCTCCAGGCTCTGAGCCATCAGCCCAGAGCCCGACGCGGGGCTCGAACTCCCGGACCGCGAGATCGTGACCTGGCTGAAGTCGGACGCTTAACCGACTGCGCCACCCAGGCGCCCCAAAAAAAAAAAATTTTTTTTAAAGTTGTTAGCAGCTGGGAATCAAACGTGCTGCGAATACATTCTTCAGCCCCTCATTTGCCATTGAACTTGGCTAGTTTTAAAATCTGACATAGTCAACTAATTTTCCTTTCAGGTACCTGGAGTTCATGCCGTGCTAAGAGAGGCCTTTATCAATCCAGTATTATGAAAAATATTCTTCTGGTGTTTTACACTTTTATGCTTTATGTTAAAGTCTGATTTTGCTGTTGGTTTCCGATAACCTTTGGTTTGATAGTTTTTCCTTGTATTTCCAGCTTAATATGAGATTTTACTTGGGGTTTATTACATGACTTCATTTATTTTTAAATGCTTATTTAATTTTGAGACAGAGAGAACGTGAGTGGGGAGGGGCAGAGAGAGAGGGGCACAGAGGATCCAAAGTGGGCTCCAGGCTGACAGCAGAGAGCTGGATGCGGGGTTCGAACTCACGAACCACGAGCTCCTGATCTGAGCCGACACTGATGCTCAACCGACTGAGTCACCCAGGCGCTCCTGGAGTTTATGACACGACTTTAAATATTTGCTCTGTAGCGGCTCCTGGCCAGGGGACCCCACCTGGACGGGGAGGGGGGCAGGGAAGCTCTGGGAGGAAGGGGAGGGGCTGCTGCACCTCTGAGCCACCCCAGCGGCACAGGGGGCTCTGAGTCAGAGAACTCCGAGGGCAGCAGCCGCTGGGGTCTCATAACGCCAAGGTCCCGTGTCGTCACAGCTACCCGGTGAGGCTTTCGCGGGGCCTAGACAGCAGGCAGGCCCCAACTGGTGAAAAATCCGCTTGTCCAGGCTATTTTAAAAATCACTGGCTGTGTAAAAATTCGAATTTGGTGCCAGTGGGCTTTGGAGTCAACAGGTCTCGGCCTGCAGTGGGGAAATGACAAGCCGGGGCCAATGCACAGAGGCCACCCCTGGCCCAGTCATGTAACAGGAGATTGGACACAGCCCAGGCCTGAAGTTTGTAATAAAAGGAGTGAAGGCTACTCCTTACTTGGCCAGGCACCGTGCGGCAGACACAGGGGCCCCCCCGTGTCTGAGGAGGAAGAAAGTCCGGGAAAACTGGCCGGTCCCAGCGTCGTACCGACGAACCGTCAAAGATGATTAAGGATGACGGGCCGCGCGGAGTTTCGCGTCCTGTGAACGAGGGGGGGCCGAAGGCTCCACGCAGCGCACCTTCCTTCTGTGGAAGCCCAGGGGGGAGAGGCAGGGCCGGGAAGAAAGGCCTTAAAAGGCAATAATAATTAAAAAAAAACAGACGGG